>NC_142064.1:168454661-168769661 GCF_059756535.1 Pantherophis guttatus
CTATGTTTCTTTTACATATAACTTGACACTCTCCCAGACCAACAACCTTGTCATTAAAGTGCCCAGTTTCTAATTATGGAGGCATAATTCCAAGAATTTGGAAATCAATCAGAATAAAGAAAGAAGACGATACTGTATATTCTGGTTATACAAGGCTTGCTTGATATTGGGTGCTATCCAACAGAATAGTATATCTATTATTCATTCCTGTTTAAATTAATGGATCCTCTTGATTCTTGCTTATCTTCCCATTCATTTCATTGATGGAAGAAACTTGTAATGAATTGTGACCATATATGTTGTTCTAAATTATGTCCAAAGAATATGAGAAGATCTCACCCAAGCCATAAAGAACAGTCAGTGAAGATCTCACAACATATGAACCATTGCCACAGTTAGTAACAAATCTTTGGGATTAAGTGATTGTCCTCTATTTTATCCTAAAAATAAATAAATAAATAAAAGCTCTATGTCCTGCTTAACAACTTCTCCAAATAATAAAAGCAAAATACAAGCAAAGTTGTACCTTGAGTAAGCAAGGTTATCTTGATAGCACTAAGAACATATTATTCAATATTCTTTCCTACCAGCTACTTAAGACAATTAAATTCCCAAGGTTTTTTTATTGGGTTTTTTTATTTTTTTATTTTTTATGAACATTGATGCTCCTCATATCATCTGCCATTTACTTGATTAGATTGGTGGTCCTGCTACAAATCCCTTTGGAACTCAAATTCTTAAAGGAATTTTTTTCAAGCACTGCACGCTTATGAAACTTCTGCCATTATATTCCTTGCCCCTGTCTTTTTCAATAACGCAATGCTTTTCTAGCTTAGAAAATGAGAAGGAAAAAGTGAGACGTGAACAAATATTCCAGAGTTAAAATAAAATTCAAATTACAGCCTTGTTTGGAGAATGGTGTAGCTTTGATCTTCATAATTTGCATTAGGGTGTTCGCATAGCAGATGACTCCTGCTTTGAATTTCTACTCCCCTTCCCCCATGCATATGCTTTAAAAATAAAAAACCAATACAGGTAGTCCTCGACTTACAACAGTTCACTTAGTGACAGTTCAAAGTTACAATGGCACTGAAAAAGTGACTTCTGACTGTTTTTCACACTTATGACTGTTGCGGAATCTCTATAGTCATGTCATAAAAATTTGGCCACTTGGCAACTGATTCATATTTAAGACAGTTGCAATGTCCTGGGGTGAGGTGATCCCCTTTTACAACCTTCTAACAAGCAAAATTAATGGAGAAACCAGATTCACTTAACAACCATGCTATTGACTTAACAACTGCGGTGATTCACTTAACAACTGTGGCAAGAAAGGTCATAAAATGGGGCAAAATTCACATAACAAATGTCTCAATTTAGCAACAGAAATTCTGGGCTCAATTGTGGGCATAAGTCAAGAACTATGTGTATAGTCCATACTTAA
This sequence comes from Pantherophis guttatus, assembly GCF_059756535.1. Classification (NCBI taxonomy): domain Eukaryota; kingdom Metazoa; phylum Chordata; class Lepidosauria; order Squamata; family Colubridae; genus Pantherophis; species Pantherophis guttatus. Next base: position 168,456,106 of record NC_142064.1, read on the forward strand.
GTTTAATTATGGGATACAGTGTTTCCCCGAAAATAAGACCTCCCTGGATAATAAGCCCAATCGGGCTTTTGAGCGCATGCGCTAAAATAAGCCCCCCCCTTCAAAAAAATAAGCCCTTCCTGAAAATATTTAAATGCATGCACAGCCTGTCCCCGCCATTTCCTCTGGTTAGGGTTAGGGAGACAGAGCTGGAAATCAGGTAAGATGGCAAGAGGAGTCTCGTCTTGCTCCACATGCCCCAAAGCGATAAGACCTCCGTGAAAAAAAGGCCAAGCGCTTATTTTGGGGTTCAAAAAAATATAAGACAGGGTCTTATTTTGGGGAAAACACAGTAGTAATAGTGTTATTTTCTAATTGAACGCCTGCCAATTAACAACAGTCAAGATATTAACTATTTTGTGGTTGTTATAATTGTATTAATACTGGTATATGTATTATAAAATTTTATGTCCATTGCTTTTGGAAGCCAAATAAATTCCAGCTCTTCTGAAGAAGGCAAATAAACAGCTTTCAAAGGATTACAGAAAAATAAGCTGCGGCAGAAGAAACTCTCATTTACTTTTTATTTTTGAAAATAAAGCTAAGTGAGCATGAAAGTTAAGTACATCCTGAAATGGCACCGAGACGAAACGTTTTGGTTTCTGAATGTTTTCCCAGAAATAAAGGAGAGCACGTTCATTGTACACTTTTCTCACAACAGATGCACAACCTTGAGAGAAGATGTAATTAGCTGTTTTCAATAAGTGGTTAACAAGCACGCATTTATTGTCTTTAACATCTGGAAAGAAATTATGTCATTTTAAATTGGCTTGATGTAAGTTTATAATTGCCAATAGTTATTATAATTAAATCTATAACTATATTTTGGTATGGCTTAATAGAAAGAGAAAGAGAAAACAATTTGATTTATTCTGAAGCCATCTTACCTTTATAGCTATTTTACACATTCCAGGATTGTGTAAAATAGCTAAAATTTAATTTTCACATTCTAAATCAGGGGAGTAAAACTCAAGGCCCGCAGGTTTGATATGGCCCACGGGGTGCTTAGATCTGGCCCACGCGGCTGCCCTGGGAACAGTGAAGAATCAGCCTGTGGTGCCTCTTCCAGCAAAAATGGAGCTTGGGAGGGCTGCGCATGGCCCTCCTGGGCTCCATTTTCACTGGCAGAGTGCTCGGGCCATCACAGGCACCCCCGACATGAGTGACGTCGAGCTGGCCACACCCACCCTGGCCATGCCCCCCCCGGCCCCCCAAGGTTAAACACAACCCTGATGAGGTCTTCAATGAAATCAAGTTTGATACCCCTATTCTACATTCTCATAATCTTCAATTTTTGCTGCTGAGAACTGTATGAACTTTGCTTCTAATTGTTTGTCCTTTTGCCTATGACTTTGCAACCCAACTTCTAAATCAGTGGTTTCAATATAACTGTCCTTTTATTGGCTTCTGGATGAAAGACATACTGGAACAATCTTCAACATGAACCTCCCTCTATCATCTCTTAGCATCTGATGTATGACCCCATATTTCTTAGACATCTGAATTGTGATGAGAATCCTCAAGAAAAGGTGGCCCTTCAGTGCTGGTGCTCATTTTGCCATTTTGCCATGATTACCTTGTTAAGCCCAACCGCAACCATTGTGACAGCAAACATTCAAAAGCATTTTGAAAAGCATTTTTCTGCCTTTTTCTTGTGGTGTTTCCCCCTCCCCCACTCTGATTGCAGCTTGGGCAGAGCAGCCTATTTCTCATCTGGAATGCTCTGACACTAGGATGCTTCAGCAGTTCCCAGGATATGGCAGCAAAAGACCAACAAAGAAGAATTTAAGGCCAAGAAGGCATCTGCATCTCCTGCAACTTACTTGCTGAAGAAATTTATTAAGCTGTTTCTCTCACACTGCATATAATGGGAAAGAAAGTATTTGGATCAATTTTTCCAAGTGGACGATGAGATGGGGAGGAAGGGATTTATTGGATCTGTTGCTCTCCCTCTCCTGCTTCCATTCTACCTTTTGGAAGGATTTAATGACCACAGGCAGGAAGGGGAGGAGAAAGAATTTAATATTGATTTTCTCCTCTGACACCATTTTTCCTCTGATCTTAGAAAGGAAAAAACCCGCCAATTCTTTGACTCTTGAGACAACTACTTTTCTTGGTATTGTTTCAGTATTGTACTTCCTATATTAATAATCTTCCTTCTCTTATTTCTTTACTTTATATGAAGCTGATTTGTTAAAAAAAATTGTAAGAAGTTTTGTTTTCCATTTGTAATGACTTTGGATTTCCTTTGCAAAAACTTGGCTATAGGTTAGAAAAAAATATAGGAAAAATTGCACTTCTGTTCATTCTCCCAGACAATGGCAGACAAAGCCTTCTGTCTGGTATCTGTTTAGCACTGGATTATTATTCTGATGCATTTTATTTGTTTTATGGTGTTTAAAACATTTTAAATGTCCTCTCTCACTCTCTCTCTCTCTCTCTCTCTCTCTCTCTCTCTCTCTCTCTCTCTCTCTCTCTCTCTGTGTGTGTGTGTGTGTGTGTGTGTGTGTGTGTGTGTGTGTGTGAGAGAGAGAGAGAGAGAGAGAGAGAGAGAGAGAGCATATGTTCTAATCTTGATATTTATATTTTTCCCTAAGGCAAAGGGTATGTATAAGATTCAGACTGGTGTAATGGTGAAGATGATGGCCTAGAAATTATGAAATTAGTCCTGCCTTAAGTATGAGAGCCAGCTGAACAACCTTTAATCAGTTACTCTATTGGGGCTTAGTCTATCTCACAGGGTTGTTGTTGTGGGAAAAATAGGAGGAGAAAAACAGGAGGAGAAAAATAAGGGAAGAAAAAAAGTATTATGTCTGTTTACTGCCTTGAGTTAGTTATGAAGGTATAGATAGTCCTCAACTTACAACAGTTCATTTAGTGATTGTTCAAAGTTACAATGCACTAAAAAGTGACTTAGCAATAGCAATAGCACTTAGACTTATATACCGCTTCACAGTGCTTTACAGCCCTCTCTAAGCGGTTTACAGAGTCAGCCTATTGCCCCAACAATCTGGGTCCTCATTTTACCCACCTTAGAAAGATGGAAGGCTGAATCAACCTTGAACCTGGTGAGATTTGAACTGCCAAAATGCAGGCAGCTGGCTGCAGAAGTAGCCTGCACTACTGCATTCTAACCACTGTGCCACACTGGCTCTTATGTCCAGTTTTCACACTTATGGCCATTGCAGCATCCCCATGGTCATGTGATTTACATTCAGACTCTTGGCAACTGTCTCATATTTATGACAGTTGCAGTGTCCCAGGGTCATGTGAGCCTTTGCAACCTTCTGACAAGCAAATGGGGAAGCCAGATTCACTTAACAACCATGCTATTAACAACTGCAGCAAGAAAAGTGATAAAATGGGGCAAAACTCACTTAGCAAATTTCTCACAAGCAACATAAATTTTGGCCTCAATTGTGGTTATAAGTTGAGGACTACCTGTAATAAAGATGGCGGGGTGGAGAATCTAATAAATAAATAAAATTTTAAAATGTATGAGGGAAAAAAGCTATAAGGGAAAAAAGCTATAAGGGAAAAAAATTCAGAGCAAAACAGGATCTGTTTGTTTATCTGTCTCAAAACCTGCAAATCTCTTTTTCCCCCCTTAGGGCAATGAGATTTCCTGATCATTGCCAATAGAGAAAACACACATATGCCAAGATTAAATGGTCTTTTCCAGGGACTGGGTGTCTGCTGCAGCCAGTAGTTCAACAGTTTAGGGCAACAAAATGTCGATGCAATTTCACGCCTGATTTGCATATGCAGCATCCATGACTTTGTGTTCAATTGGTCGATTTGTGCAGGCAATTGCACACTGGAATGTTTTGAAAATCTGGTCCTTATTGCTTCACAAAATAAAATCACAATAATCATAATGTGTCTATATGGATGGGCAAGCATTTAGCTGAATGACTGGGTAGCAAATGATTTCTCCAGCTGTTCCCAATCTTCCATATCACAAGATTTGCTTTCCCATCTTTCCGCTTTCCAATCTCCTGCCTTTGCCCCCTTCTTAAAAGTGTGCATTTTCATATTATTATATCAGAGATTAGAAGTTCCTATCTTACATTTTTTCAACTGCACATAGTTTTACAACAATTATTACGGTAGTAATTCTTAACACATTTAGCTGAGCATCAGATCTAGTAAAATCAGTGGGCCCTTTTAGTAGGCATGCATAGACTGTAAGGATAATGTTTGGATAAACATTAGTATTATGCAGGAACTATAGCTCATGTTATTATTTTAAAATGTTCCTAAAATAATTTAACCTCTAAATAATTTAACAGCGCTGAAAAAGCTTCTTGGATGAGAAGCGAAACGTCTTCAAATAAAAACCAGAAAGTTCAGTTGCCTCTTGAAAAAAGCACCTTTGGAACAATTTAACCTCTTGTTTTCTATTTCCATTTTTATAATTTTAATATTATAAGTCTCATCAGGAAACTTATTTTCATTTAACCAAAACAATTGAAGGCATCGGAAGAGCATCACTTAAATTGCCTTGTACATTTTATGTTGAAGTGAGGATCTAGTGACCCATGCACCAAATGCAGCCTGCGAAGTCTCTCTGTTGGCCTACAGACCATCTGACTTGGGTTGCTCATATGTGCTTGATTTTAGCCAGAAAGCCAAAAGGGGATCTGATCCTCAGCAAGACTCATGGATAAATTTAACAAAATTAAATACTATGTCAATGTGCAATGGGTAAAATTGAATTGATGGAGCATATTACTTTACACCATGAATACTTCTCCTCTCAAAGAGATTCCTGTTTTTCTACTTTGTTCTATTTATGTGGTCTTATTAAGATTACTTTATTATTCAAAAATGATAGAGGATGCTGGCCTTGCTGATCTTTCTAGTTAGCATTTTATCCTTCCTTCTGAAGCTTCTCTGCCTGACCATGTAGATTAACAGATTAACAGAGTTGCAAAGGAGCTTGTAGGTTATCTAGTCCAACCCCCCACCTAAGCAGGAGACCCTACACCATTTCTGACAGATGGCAGTCCAGTCTCTTCTTGAAAGCCTCCAGTGATGAAGCTCCCATAATTTCCGAAGGCAACTTCTGTTGCAATGTATTTTGAATTGAAAAGTGCACCTAAATTGAAAGTGGAAAGTTAGAGAGACTAAAAGATGAAGAGACTTTGTAACTCAAGCAAACCCCAGAACTCCATTTCATCTCACCACTCATGGGAATTTCCCTTGCAAGGTCTTTCCTTGCCCTCAAATCAAATAGGGACAATTAAGAAATGAGGGGTCCTTGGTACTTTCTGAGCTTGGCTGTTTTCTTGCAGATGTTTCATTACCCAAATTAGGTAACTGATTTAGGTGCACTGATGATGTTACCTAGTTTGGGTAATGAAACATCTGCAAGAAAACAATCAAGCTCAGAGAGAACCAGGGACCCCCTCATGTCAACCATCAGTTACAAATATTGTCCTTTATTGACAATTAAGAAAACTGCACTGATAATATTAATGGAGCCCCTAGCCCCCTTGCAGCTTAAACCAGGTTTTCTTCATATACAGAGAGTCCTTGACTGACAACAGTTCATTTAGTGATCCTTCAAAGTTACAACGGCACTGAAAAAAGTGACTTATGACCGTTTTTAACAGTTATGACTTTTATAGCCTCCCCATCAGGGGTGAAATCTACTTACCTTCCTTATTGGTTCAAAAGTGCACGCACGTCACATGCGCACACAAAATGTAAAAAACATATTACTTCCTGGTTAAAACGAGGAAGTAATGACACCCGGACAGGTAGGCGGAGCTTTGTGCCGCCATTGCTACCAGTTCTCCTGCCACAATTGCTACCGGATCACCTGATCCGGTCCGAACTGGGAGCATTTCACCCCTGCTCCCCATGACTATGTGATCAAAATTCAGATTTTGGCAACTGGTTCATACTTATGACTGTTGTTACGTCCCATGGTCACGTGATCGCTTTTTGCAACCTTCTGACAAGCAAAGTCAATGGGGAAACCTAATTCGCTTAACAACCAGGTTACTAACTTATCAATTTCAGTGATTCACTTAACAACTGTAGCAAGACAGGTCATAAAATGAGACAAAACTCATTTAACAAATGTCTCACTTAACAACAGACATTTTGGGCTCAATTGTGGTCGTAAGTCAAGGGACTACCTGTAATTAGCTGCAACAGCAATTGGACAAAATTAACCATTGGTCCATCCAATGCAAATTTCACAAAGATAACTGCCTTTCCATTTCATGTTATAGAAGCAGTGATGGACCGTTACTATTTTGAGTCCTGACTTTGCTTTTGGAACTAGCAATACAGGCAGTGTAAGTGGCTTCTTCATTAGGCAGAATGTATAAATATTAATGGACTTGTGCAAATTTTGATATGCTTTTAATGCAAAATACCAGGAGAATGTCTATATTTGTATATGGTAGAGGAAAAAAAGAAGTTTATCATACAATTTTATACCCATTCTGCCCAACTCATTACTCAAAAAAGTCCAAGGCCTATCACTAGAAGATTCTAATCTTGTCTTTTAAGTTCACTCCAAGAATTCTTATTGTGATCAGAACTGCTGAACTTGTTCATAAATGATCGAAATGGAAACATATGAAGCTAAAAGTGAGAGGGAGTAATCTGATGAGAACTTCCTAAGTTTGCTAATAATGCAAAATTATTTGGAGTGTTTAAAAGAAAGAAGAAAAATGAAAATTTCCAAAGAGAGTGTGTATTAAAATATTGAATAAAGGGGGAAAAAAGAGCAAACTTATGCATGATAGGGGGAAAAAATCCGATTTTCATATATGACGCCATTTGAACTAGCAGGGACTGATTAGGAAAAGATTCTGGAATTGTAGCAGAAGAAAAAAATGCAAAATTTAAATCAATGAACAGCAGTTATAAGTAAAACAAAATCCATGGGATAGTGAAAAATCATCTGGAAAAGATAGCAAATAAATGATTAGAATAATAGTGCCTTTATACACATTAAGGTCCATTTATTCTTCACACCTACTTTAATTCGTAACTCTTCATAAAATGCCGGAAAGGACAATCAATATAATTTTAAGAGGATAATGCCATCCTCTAGGAAGAAAAGTTGCAATATTTTGAATGTAGAAAAAAAAAGGCAAATTGGGGCAGAAGTAAAATCTATTGCATATGTAGTTAAAATTATTTCTGATATTGAGAAAATAGATGCATTTCCCTACTCCCATAATATTGAAATCTGAGTTAATTCACAAAACATGAGTAATAGACTAATCAGTATGGTATCATAATCAAATGGTACCATTTGCCAATCTATATTTTTGTATGATAGCTACATGGACCTCCCTACCACAAAGAAGTTAGAGTAACAAAGACCTATAGGATATACAGTAAATAAGGGATCTTTGGAGTCAGTCACTGGAGAACTCATCAGATTCAGGAACAAGAGGAATATATTCAGCAACATGATTGAGGGAAACAAAAAAAAACTTCTTGGAACCTGTGCTTCTTTCTGTCCAACGTTTGAAATATGCAGTTTTGGAAAAGTTACAGAACGTATTGACCAATCTTCCCCCAGCCTTTTTCAGTTGCGTAGTACTGCAAGTCCCATCATCCATTTGCAAATCTCTCAAATGGCTGAGAATGATGGCAGTGGCAGGCCAAGCCATCTAGAAGGGACCAGGTTTTAGTTGGCAGCTTAATTGCAGTGTTTGCCCAGCACTTCAAGGAGCTTTCAGTCCTTCATTAACATGACCCCTCAAAGAGCAGAAGAACTAATAATGCAAGGCTGTTAGCTCTGGATCTTGTAGCAGCTGCTGGCTGTTTGCGGAGACCCCGAGAGGCACTGATGCTTCTTCAGGAGGAGGAGGAGGGAGTCGGACTCTCCCATTCATTGAGTAATGAAGCAGCACAGCACTTAAATGTTTGTTTTTAAAAAGCACTTTCTTTTGTTCCAACTTAATAAGCTACATTTCTCGCCACCACCCCCAGCTTTCTCTTTTGGCAGCTCGATTTTTGTCAGACATCATTATCCTTCTGGTGAAGCCGATTAGCGGATTGCTATCGGGCTGCAATTTGAGCATAATTAATTCTACCGAGAGTCCCAGTGCCATAGCGCTAAAGAGCTCACTGCTCCCTGCTTTAGGTACTGAAAAAGCTGGTTGGAAGCGCAGCCTGTAGCTAAAGCCTGTATGCGGCAGATGCCCCATCCACCCATCCTTCTCTGTAACGTGGTCCACAGACACAGAGCAGGAAAAAAAAAGGAGAGAAAAGCATGCTTCTATCTTTCTTTTTTTCTTTAAGAAGCATTGCATTGAATGTTCACAAAATTTAAATTTGCAGTGTCCTTCCTTCTTTCCTTCCTTCCTCCCTCCCTCCTTTCTTCCTCCCTCCCTCCCTCCCTTCTTATGAGTGCAGACAGAGTCAGTTTAATGAAAAATAAGAGAGTGGGATTAGCTTGTTGGTGATTATCAAAATAATCAGGTGATTATCAAAAAAGGATTAAAATCCTTGTTGGGGTGGGGAGACAATAGCAATAACAATAGCACTTAGATTTATATGCTTTACAGCACTGTCTAAGTGGTTGATAGAGTCAGCATATTGCCCCCAACAATATGGGCCCTCATTTCACCAATTTTAGAAAGATGGAAGGCTGAGTCAACCTTGAGAGTCCCCTCAGGATCGAACTCTAGCCTGTGGGCAGAGTTAGCCTGCAATACTGCATTCCAACCACTGTGCCATGAGGGCTCCTAGTATTGGAGTACTGCTCCAATAAATGAGCAGTACTCTTAAAGCAGCCCATGGGTTGCTTAATAATCACACTTACTGATTATGGAATGCTGCATTACACTGTGAGGAAGGTAAGATACAACCAAAATCAAAAGCAGGCAGTGGGGAAAGATGGCACAGAGCATTGGAAAGAGGACATGGTTTGCTGGCTTGCAACATGAGCCCCAGCACTTCACACAACAAGATTTTGCTGCAGGGCCATACATTATTTTGTTTCATCCTTCTTGCCTTTCATGGAACTCCAAGCAGTGGGCTTGGATTCACAGTACAGCCTGTCAGTAAGACATTTCAGCAAAGCCACTAATTTGCTGAATTTCCTATGCTGCTACTACAGGAGGCAAAAACAAAAAACAAAAAAACCTCCTTGAAATTATGTAACAATAGGAGTCATTCTCCACAAATGAAGAGTAACAGTGCTGATGGTGTTTCATGGAGGGAAACTTCAATCCATGAAGCATCAGTCTTTTTTCATTTCTTTTAATGGGGTGTGATGCAGTGGTGAAATCTGAACCGGTTTACTACCAGTTCGCTGGCCGTGCATGCGTGCTGTGTGTGCACATGCACACTACGCATCAAACATGAGCTGCATGTGTAGCGTCCTCTGCCTGTTGCTGTCAGCAACCAGGATTAGCCGCTGATTGGCTACCAGTTGACAGTTCCTGAGGCGGGAGGCGTACTCGTTAACCATTGGCTATATCTCTGACAGCTGCTGGTATAAATAGCAGCCTGCCTCAAGTTTTCTCTCGTTGCGTTCTGGTTACTAGTTGTTAAACAATAAATCTTTGTGTTCGAGTTAAATTGCCTCAGTCATTATTCCACGCCAATAACGAACTTAACAGCTTGCATGCATGTGCAGTGCGCACCAAACGCACAATGTGCACGCACAGCGCGCACCAAAAGCAAGCTTATGGAAGGTAAGTAGAACAGCGCTGGAAGTTGGGGTCTGAACCCGACCGAACCAGTAGCATTTCATCCCTGGTGTGATGCTAGTTCACCTCCTCATGGTGCACCCTGGATAGCACGGTAGTGTGAACCAAATGATTAGCAACAATCGGCAGCCAGACTACATTGAAGAATTCCCTGTTAATGACAGTTGGCAGTCAAACATCTTTGTAGAACTCCTGGCTCCAGGGGTGAAATGTAAAATCTGTTACTACCGGTTCTGTGGGCTTGGTGGTGGTGGGGTAATGTGACTGGGTGGGCATGGCCAACTTTTTTTTAAATAAAACTTTTCAAAGCATTTTTTCTAATGCTTTGAAAAGCCTCTCTGCCGATCAGGAACTCAGCTGGGATCGTCAGAGACTTTTCAAAGCATTTTTTTTATCACCTCTTCGGCCAAGAGATTGCAGAAAAAAATGCTTTGAAAAGCCTCTGATGATCCCAGCTGAGCCGCGCGATCATCAGAGGCTTTTTTTTTTTTTTACTTTTAATAGCATTTTTTCATCGGAAGAGGTTGTAGAAAAAATGCTTTTAAAAGTAAAAAAAAAAGCCTCTGATGATCGTGCGGCTCAGCTGGGCATGGTGGGGGGGCAGGGATTTTTGCTACCAGTTCTCCAAACCACCCGCCACCATCGCTACCAGATCAGGAGATCCGGTCCAAACCGGGAGCATTTCACCCCTGCCTGGCTCTCTAAATACATGACCATGAGTAAACAAAACAGGCCTTCTAAAGCCCCAAGGGTGAAAGAGCACTCAACTACCATCAAGAAAGCGGGCTCAGCCTTTTGACGGTCGACTCCATCACACTCTGAATTCACCCACCCTAGACATTAACATCTGACCCACTATAAATCCATGTATTTGCCATACGCTAAATAAATAATGATTTCTTTTAATCAAATGTCCATTCAGATGCACATTTCATTTGGCCCCATTAGTCACACTAGATGGAATATGTATATTAAGAGACTACATAGCCACATGATCACACATCCAGTCAAAAACAATAGTGGGAGCATTACAGAAAGGAAGAGTAAGGAGTTTTAATGTCCTCTCTATATATATATTTAAGCCACAAAGGATCTCTTGAAAAGTAGCAACATTTTCTGGTTACCCAAAACAAGAGATAAATATAAATATAGATCTATTCACATTATGTGTTTGGTTTTTTTTTTAATTCACTGGTTTGGATGTCAGTATTAAAAAAACAACATTGAACATATTCAGAAAGTAAGGATGGCCTATCTGCAATGAGCAAACTGTGTCAAACTCAGCTAAGATTAGTTTTTAAAAAATGATATCTGTTTCTTGACTTGACCAATAAGGAAAGTAGCATCAGCATAACTCTAGGGTGGAAAGCCCATATTTCAATTTCTTTTTCAATTCCTTTTTGAAGTGTGGATTATGAGCAATCAATGGAAAGTCTACATTAGATCTACATAAATCCAAAGCACAAGGGAAGCTAGGAAGCATAGTTCCCTAGTCTCTGGATCTGTAGACCTGTATAGGTAGTTCTCGACTAATGATCACAGTTAGGACCAGGATTTCTATCACTAAGCAAGACAGTTGTTAAGTGAGTTGCACCTGATTTTACAACCATTTTTGCCACATTGCTGAGCAAATCACTACATTCCCTCATTGATTTTTCCTATCAGAAGGTCATAAATGATGATCATGTGACCCAGGACACTGCAACCATCATTAATACATATTGGTTTCCGAACCCCTGAATTTTGATCACATGCCTGTGAGATGCTTCAACAGTCATAAGGGCAAAGACTGGTCGTAAGTCACTTTTTTCAGCACCATTGTAACTTTGAACAGTCATCTCATGAATGGTTGTAAATAACCTTTTGTTGAACAAGGACACTTTGACATTAGACACACTGATAAAATTAATTTTCCAGCTACCATGCTGCCCCTTCAGCAGTCAAGTATGTGTTAGCGGAGGTGGAAATTTGATACAAAAATGCACCCATTTGGGAGTTTCTTCAAAATCTGATCTGATCTTGGAACAGAGCTCAGAGTTTCTCCGATGTCCCACTTCGCCTTGTTTTCTCGGTGCCAATAACACTTTGTGTCTGAAAAGACAAGGAAGAACTCAAAGTTGCAGCCGGGCAACCCTCTTTTCAGGGGAAACAAGATGCTGTTGCTGAAATGGTTAACAACAAACTCAGACACCATATAGACTGAAACATACAGTAGATGTAAATAGAAGATTAAAACCTCCCACTGTTGTTTCATCCCAGCCAAAACGTCTGAGAGGGAGTTTACCAGCTCTTGCAAACAACAACTCTTTGATCAGCCACATACCAGTCAAGTAACCCTTCTAAAGACCGGACATGTCAAGTCTGAGATGGGGCAGACTGGGAGAACCTCTGCCCTCCAAAGATGTAAATTGTGGCGGCTCTTCAATATCCTAATAGAAGAGAATATTCAATGTCCTTTGGTAACAGTCACCTTGGCAAGACCACTGACTGAGAGAGTATAGGCAGAAGGACACGTATTTTCACTTCTTGCTTATTTGGATGATCACTATTTTTTTTTTTTTACTGATTGTTAAAAATAAAAGAGAGGGGGAACAAATCATAACCCGACATCACATCTCTGTAGTGAATTGACAATTTATATAAAGTAATAGAACTATGGTGACATAACTATAGAGAACATCACTACACTCAAAACTGTTTCTTTCTCCCAGCCCAATGAGTCATGAAGACTGAATCTTTCATTTTCATCCCATCTGATCATTTTGTGTCCAGCTGTTCTGACAAAATTTCAGCTGAATATGTACAAGCTATTCTTTGATTGACAAAAGTCCTGAGTTTTATTCAACTGTTTTAAAAATGTAATAATACATGAATTTTTAGAGAAGGGAATGTTTGCTGTTAGTTTTATATCACTCATATCTCAAACAATGCCTTTAAGGGAAATCATACAGGAGATACACTAGAGCTAATACCAGTATGATCAGGATGAGATGTGAATAGCCTTATGATTAATGATCCACAGTTTAGCCAATGTTAAGCATTGTTAACATTCTGTTTACATCTCTGGGGAAAGTTTAAACATGACTTAATTCTTCATTGAAATTGAATGATCTTAAAGTTAGTTAAGATTACAACAGTTCTTCAATTAAAAATAGTAAGGCCCTTCTGAAATCAGTGGGATCCGTTAAGGCTGGGTTGGACTTTAGGTTGATCATGCCCATAGAGGCTTGAAGGTCACTGACTAGGAGAATGCATAGTGCCTACAAAAATCTTGATCCAGCCTTGTTGATTCTAGTGGATTAAAGAAAAGATGTTTGTGGGAGGGGACAGCTAGTAAAGATGGGGATAGTACTAGTATTCCATATAAGAATTCTGGAGCCTTAGCATTTACTGAAGTAGCATCTACATCTATGCATGTAGAGCATCCATAGATTTGAAATTAGAATGAGATTTTGTGCAGTGGGATATTTTCAACACTATAAAGTATTATATAAGGGAGTGGTACAATGGCCTAGAATTCTCAGCCACTCAGAAGGTTGAGAATTCAATCCTAGTAGGCAGTGACAGATGTTTATCAGGGCGCAAAGAGAAAATACTTGCTGCAAACTCCGCATAGGCATCAGAAAGGGCATCCAGCCAGTAAATGCTCAGTTCCATTCAGTTGTCCTGACTCCACCCCGATAAAAGAGATTACAGGGTCATAAAAAGAAATATATATGTGATATAATGCTGAATCATTATTTTTTGTATTCAGGGTCATCCAAAAATTCCAGATGTCTGCTGCAACCATACAATTAAAGCCTCACTCCTTGTGTTGCATACTTTGATCACATGATCATGTGTGCCATCTTGAATATTATGACATCTTAGGGATTCTTCTGCTGGCATTGTTACTTTATTGTTACAATCAGATTTTTAGAGTTTAGAATCTGAGTTCAACAAACATCTTCCCAATCATATCTATTCTAGGCTATTGAAATGATCTTCAGTGATTAATTACATTGTCCTGTTAACTTTTGAGGGTGTCATTGAATTATATCCATAGAGCAAAAGTGGAAAACATGAAAAAAAGAAAGAGGGAGGGAGGGAGGGAGGGAGGGAGGGAGGGAGGGAGGGAGGGAGGAAGGAAGGAAGGAAGGAAGGAAGGAAGGAAGGAAGGAAGGAAGGAAGGAAGGAAGGAAGGAAGGAAGGAAGGAATTTAAACCTATTGTAGTATTAAAATATTTGTACCAGAGATTGGCAGGCAATTCATGTATGTATGCATGTATGTATTTGTACACACACACACATACACACACAGTAGCTTCAACTAAACTACCCACCAAAGAATTTCTAAAATTTATCTTATATGCCTCATGAAATCAGCAGGGACTTGCCTTAGTCATGTTAATCAGAAAACCTAGCATTTCATTGTTCTCCATGAATCTATTCTGAATAAGATCACATCCAACTCTGGACGTGCATGTGTTTAAAAAGTGGTCACATCTGGCATAGGAATGAGGAACCATCCTCAACTAGTTTCAGCTCTCTACCCCCCCCTCAACTAGTGAGCTGTGGCCATTGATTCTCATGCAAATGGATGGATGATGTGAACAGATGTGAAACATTTTTGTCCCGTTCTAGTTGGCTTGTAAAGAAATAATGTAACTAGGGGACATGTTGGTGGGCAGAAGGGGGAAGAAATACAAGAAAGAACAATGGCTTTCTCCCTTGGTGGCCCAGAACAATGAAGTCTATGTCAGCCTATGCCAAAATCTTAGCCCTGTAAAGTGGGACTGGTAATGGCAGGATCTAGGTACAGCACGCACAGAGATATTATAAATACAGGGAAGTGTGAGAGCCGTGTCATGTCCAGCGGGGAATAATCAATCATCCCTTTCCTGTCCTGAGTTTATAAAGCAATTCTTAACAGCACTTAAATGGTTTACTCAAGCAGCAGAGAAAAAGCTTACAGCATGCTTCAAGTATGTTGCCTTTGCTATGGTGGAGATACAGTGGTGCTCTAGCAGACATTCCCTTTCCTCCCTCTCCACCCTGCCTAGTGCACCCAAAACCCCCTGAAAAGCTCATGCACCCAATTAAAATTATACTTTTATACTTGGATCTTCTTCTGAGAGGAAATGCTGCACGTATATTTCGCATCGCAACAGTTTGGGAAAGCAAATCCCACAGCTGATTTAGAGTGTTTAGGAACCACTCTAGATTTAAAAGCATGTTAACAAAAGGCAAACACCCCAAACATTTTGCTCGTGAGAATAAAGGGTCCTCCATCCCCGCCTATGCACACACTTTTCAGGTTTTAAAAGGCTTCTTTCTTCATCCATTCCTGATGAGGTGGGTGGATAGATGCAGGAGTGGGCTTCAGATCCTTTAGCAACGGGTTCGCTGCCCTGTTGCTGGGTAGGTGTGGCTATGGTGGGCATGGCCTAGTCGGCCGCCTGCACTGGGGAGGGGGGTGGTTTTCACCCTCCCCAGGCTCCGGAGGCTTTCTTCGAGCCTCTCGGAGGGTGAAAACTGCTTCCCCCAGGGTCCAGAGGCCTTCCGGAGGCCGGAAACAGGCCCGTTTCCAGACTTCCAGAACCTCCAGTAGGCCCAATTTTTGCCCTCCCAGATCCTCCTCACAGCCCCTGCACTTACCTGGAATGATGAACAGGCTGTGTGGAGACTCCTGGGAGGGGAGGGGAAAGGTGTGGCCATCCAGGGGTGGCATTTGGGGGTTCGCTGAACCCTGGTGATCCTTGGCTAGAGGATCACCCAAACCCTGCTGAACGCCCAGGAGCCCATCCCTGGATGGATGGGTGGGTGGATGGGTGGATGGATGATGAAGAACTATGAATAGGAAGCTCACTTCTAGCTTAGTGAACTTTCAAAGCAAAACTTTGGAATCAAAAGGAGGGAAAACATACAGAAAAATCAAAAGAAAACCACACCACCTTGAGAAAATTAATGGCCTGATTAAATGAAAAGGCTTCGGTTAATGAAAGCCATCCTCTTCAACCCCTCAAAATCATATAAATTGTTAGTTAGCAAGGTTCCCCAAGGGACATCCCTTTATGGGTTTTTGGCATTTTAAACATACTTGTTGCTCTGTCCTGTCTGAGGACAGCTAAGATATTTTAGCATTTCTAAAAAGCAAGTAGGAAGATATTTCTTACAACCTTCTGTGTTTTCCTTCTGCTATTGTAGCTGTTGATTAACCTTCCTCGCAAGTAGACACACAGGAATGTTAAACACAAGATATCTAAATGGGTTAATTTTAAGATATATTTTGGATACAGGTTGTATCATAGAGCAATACATTCGAAAGAAAGTTTACCCAATCCATTTCAAAGGCAGAAGCAGCTTAATAGAAGCCTGCATCACATATTTCATCCACATGTCCTGATGTTTTTTGTTTTCAATCTGGCCATCAAAAGCAGCCTGGGAGATCATAGTATTCCCAGGGTCTATGTAGAAAAATTAGAATATTCATGTTTATAAAATAATTACTCTCAGCAAATAAGGGGAGGCAGGCAAGCAAAAGCAGGTCTGAGTTATACTGCCTGCCCATGTTTCTTGAGTGAGGTTTTTTTTTTAAAAAAAAAAAAAAAAGCTCAAGGTCCCCACTAGGAAACTAATGATAGCATTAAGAACTGTGCTGTGCCCCACTGTCAGTAATGTTATTGTATTTCTTAGCAAGTCAATTAGCTCCAATGAGTAGCTCCATCAGGCAACTGCCATGTCTTTCTTTCCCTGCATGGCTCATGGCTCACCATCCAAAATTTATGAACTCCCTTGGATGACATCTGTTTGCTGTTTTGCTTGTGATATTTGTAACAGCGATATGCTCTGCAGAATATACACTGTCCCCTTCGATGCTATAATCAACTCCGGCTGTGATGCTTCCGGGGAAGGAAAAAAAAAAGACAAATAATCTGACCCCACAGCTGAAATATACCTGGTGGAAACAGCTGTCATATCAACCTGCTCTTATTTCCTACAAAATATAACCTGGGCTCAGGGAGAGGCTATTGTGAATTGGAAAGATCCTTCCTAAGTAACTAGCTACAGTTTCCAGTTTCCTTTCTTTGCTTTCTCCAGTGGGTCAGCAAGAAAGAAATGAAATTAACACTGAAATTGGTGATGTATTAATTTAGCCAATTCTTGCTTTGTGTGTCCCTCTGGACCCATATGTGAATCCACCAAAGCCCCTCAAATTTGTTAGAAGCAAATGACCCCACACTGATTCTCTGATTCCTTGTGAAATCAGACAGCAGAACTAAGAAGTAAAGGTAAAGGTTTCCCTCGCACATATGTGCTAATCGTTCCTGACTCTAGGGGGTGGTGCTCATCTCCATTTCAAAGCCAAAAAGCCAGTGCTGTTTGAAGACGTCTCCATGATCATGTGGCTGGCATGATTAAATGTCAAAGGAACACTGTTACCTTCCCACCAAAAGTGGTCCCTATTTTTCTACTTGCATTTTTTACGTGTTTTCGAACTGCTAGGTTGGCAGAAGCTGGGACAAGTAATGGGAGATCACTCTGTTACGAGGCACTAAGGATTCAAACTGCTGGACTGCTGACCTTTCAATTGACAAGCTTAGCATCTTAGCCACTGAGCCACCGCTCAAAATGCTAAGTCTTCCTATAGCTTTAGCTTGCCTTAAACTGCATAAATCCCCCTTCGTCTCAGATCTGTTCTTCTTACTTGTATCATGTCACTTCATCATTGCTCCATCCTCTTGTGTTCCCTGATCATTAAGAAAGAAACATTTTAAGGAAACTACAGACAGGTTTTCTCCAATTTATGATGAAGGAAGATTTTTCATAAATGTTTTGCTACGAATACTGTATATACAAATCTGCAAATTTTCTTTTTTTTTCTTCTTTTTTTGGTTTTTCAAATTTTCCAACTTTAAGTCTTCTTTACTCAACTTCTGTCATTTAAGAACAGTTTCATACATAATTTTGTGCACCTGCATTTTCATTTACACATTTCTGTATGCATATTTTGAGAAGCAGTTTGTCTGATACAACACATTTCATACATTTTCATCAAAATAAGCATTGCTTTGCATATTTTCCTGAATACATACATTTTCATTCCCTTTTTTTTTAAAAAAAAAAGTGTTGCAAAATTTGTCTTTTCGAAGACACATTAAAACTTCACATTAACATGTCAATCAAATCTATGCCCCTTACATTCCCATTTTGCACAGAATTTAGAATTTGGGTAACTAGATAAAGATGTCGTTAGAGCCAGTTATCTATTGATAATTTTTTTTCTGGGCTGAGCATCAATGCTCCTCTTAATCCTTGCAATTGAAAGGGAAAATACAAACCTCTAACAGCATTCATATGATGTTCATATTCTCCAGCTTTTCCATGTGACAGATCATTATTTATTTATTTATTTATTTATTTATTTATTTATTTATTTATTTATTTATTTATTTATTTATTTATTTATATTGGATTTCTATACTGCCCTTCTCCCTGAGGACTCAGGGCGGTGTACAGCCAGATTAAAAAACATGCAGAACAAATATTAAAAACAATTAAAAGATATATAAATTTGGCCCAATTAAAACTCATTTACCAATTAAAAACGTTTAAAACATTTAAAAACAGTTAAAAATTTCATCTTAAGCCAGCCCGGCTTGTTTAAATAAATGGGTTTTAAGGGCGCGACGGAAGGCACTGAGGTCTTGGATTCTCCTTATCTCTGGGGGGAGCTGATTCCAGAGGGTAGGTGCCCCCACAGAGAAGGCTCTCCCCCTGGGGGTCACCAGCCTACATTGTCTGGCTGATGGCACCCCGAGGAGGCCCTCTCTGTGGGAGCGCACGGGTCGATGGGAGGTCGTTGGTAGCAGCTACCAATTTGAAGATTTCTTCTACCTTCGCTAGTGATATCTTGACAATAAACTAAATATAAATATTCAGTGGCTCTTTTGAGATGGTCTAGGTAAAAGGAAACTTTATTTTGTTTAATATCTTACTTATGGCAACTTTTACCACAATAAAAATGCAGTTTATAATATATATAAAATCCTCCATATATGAGGGGATCATGCTACAAGCTAAATATGTTGTTTTATCCAGTTCGGTAATTCCTCTGACAATGGCATACAATGGAATGGCCCATTTTATTCTAGATGGATTCATCTCATCCTCTAGCCTAAACCCAAAGCATCATTTTTCTTTCCATAGTGCAGGCACTATGACAAAGAAGCTCTACCTCATCAGATAACATTGCTTCATATTGGGATGTGAAGTTTACCTGCTTTACTGTATTTCATGGGCTGAGCAGACAGGCAGTCCTGAAATTAATTTGGCCCCATGCTATGAAAGGCTTTATAGGCGATAACCAGCACCTTGAATTTTACTTGGAAATCTATAAGGAGCCAGTAAAGCTTGCAAAATAGTAGTGTTACATGGGCTCACTTTGTAAATACTTGCACCATTGCATTCTCAACCAATTGCAAAGTGTATTGCAATATTCCAAAGAAGAATTGACCAAGGCACGAATAACCATAAAAAGGACCTCTTTATCTAGGAACACATATTGTTGGCACACACAGTAAATCTGTGCAAAGACCCTTTTGGCCTAGACACCAGGTTCTCTTCTAACAGGACCTGAGAGTCCAGAGAACCCCTACCTTATACACCAGTTCTTTGAAAGGAAGTACAATACCATATATAACTAAAGGAAACACCTTCCTAGAACCAGGAAACCGCAAACTCACAGCCTCTTGGTTCTTGTTTGAATTGAGCCAAAGCCTGTTCTTCTGCATTCAGCTCTCCCTTGCCCTCAGACTCTGGAAAGAATATTGATTGCATCACTTGGGTGGCTTAGGATGGAGATGTAAAATAGGATAGCATTGGCTTATTGATGATACTTGACTCCATATCAATGAATGATTTCTCTCAGCAGTTTCATGTATGTGTTAAATGGAAACAGGGAGAGAGTAGATAAGTCTAAGGGACCAACAAAGAAGGGGTTTCAGGCTAGATCTTTTCCTCCTTAAAAACACTGGATGGAATTAGACTTGGAAGAAGGAGAACAATTATATTTTCCCTGTCAGGATGACTGCCCGCAGAGTACCCTAAAGCTAACAGAGAATGATTCGACCATGTAGTAATAACATCCAATGCCAAGTCAGATTATTACTGCTCTAAGAGAAAAAAACAGACTAACAGAGTTGGAAGGGATCTTGTAGGTAATGCCTGTCAAACTGGCGGCCCACAGGCAGATATAGCCCGCATAGGCCACACCCAGCCCAGCTCTGCAAAGGCAAAAAACATCCTGATACATCACGATATAGTGCATGATGCAATCGGGTTTAACACGCCTGTTGTAGGTTATTTAGTCCAACCTCCCTGCCCAAGCCAGAGACCCTGTACCATTTCTGACAGATGGCAGTCCAGTCTCTTCTTGAAAGCTTCCAGTGATAAAGCGCCCACAACTTCTGAAGCCAAGCTGTTCCATTGGTTGATTGTTCTCACTGTCAGAAAATGTCTCCTTATTTTTTAGGTTGAATCTGTCCTCAGTCAGTTTCGATCCATTATTCCTTGTCTGGTCTTTGGGTGCTTTGGAAAATAGATTGACCCCCTCCTCTCTGTGGCACCACCTCAAATATTGGAATACCGCCATCTCCCCTGCCATCTCTTCACTAGACTAGATGTGCCGAGTTCTTGCAACCGTTCATCGTAACAAGTCAGATCTGTAACAACTTGGGACAGGTTCATGCTGGCTATTTATTTATTTATCAAATATATATGGCAACTCATCTCTGGATGGTGTACAATAAAATAAACAATTAAGATATAAAACCACTTAAAACACTGAAATAATTACACATGAATAAAAATTAGATTGCAAGAGGGTTAAAATCAAAATGTTTTACATGATGTTGCCAACACGCAGGCTTCCTGCTGCCAGGGAAACCCCAAGTCTGATGGGAAAAAAAGTGTTTTGAGAGTCATCTCTCAAATCTTATTTATGTACTTCATTAAATTTGTTATGGCCAGCCACTCCAGTAGAGTCTGCCTTAGAAGATGCAAATACATAGTTAAAGCAGTTGAAAACATAAAACAAAATGGGGCAGGCCAGACTAAAAAGAACTATAACAATGAAAATACAACAGGAGGCGTGATGGGTTTCAAATTTTTTTACTACTGGTTCTGTGGACGTGGCTTGATGGGTGTGGCAGGGGAAGGATACTGTAAAATCTCCAGTCCCTCCCTAATCCAAGGGAAGGTTACTGCAAAATTCCCATTTTCTCCCGATCAGCTGGGACTTTGGAGGCAGAGAATAAATGGGGGCAGGGCCAGTCAGAATATTTACTACCGGTTCTCCGAACTACTGAAAATTTCTGCTATCGGTTCTCCAGAACTGGTCAGAACCTGCTGAAATCCACTTCTGAACAGGAGCCCCACGAACATACCAACCTTAGGCCTAGGACATGAATCTTAAGGACCTTCTGGAACATCAGGTAGGTGGCACCAAATGCCAGCATCTGAGGAGATGTTGTTCCAGTGAGTGGGGAGCAGTAACAGAGAAGGCATTTAGTTATACATTTTTATGGCCATTATAATGATTTTTTAAAAATGTAAACCCAAATCTTGATTGCCCTTGATATGCAGGTTTTTTTTGTTAAAAAAGTTGGTTTCACAAATTGATAGATAACTCCTTTTAGTGTTTTCAACATTTAAACTGGTTGTGTTTGTTTTTATTTGTTTCCATTTTTAACTGTTTTTAGCTTTACTAATTGTAAACTGGCTAGATAAAACTAAACAAATTGGCAGTATAGAAGTAGAAATGAATGCATATACACTGCTTGGTAGACTAAATACATCTGCTGAACTTTTTCTTGGCATGAAAAAATAAAAATCACTTGCAAAAACTCTGTACATTATTCAGGCATTAAAGGTAGCTTTGATGGGTTAAAAAATAAATGATGGTTAACTTTTCATCAGAATCATGTTTAGTGTCAGCATTTCCCACTGTGGGCCATAGGATACATTTTTTGGGGGGGGGGGGTATGCTAATTTACTTCTGTACTGCCAAAATTCAGAAATGGCCAAAAAAAATTATAAAAGTTTATTTACCATGTTCACCTTTTTTTTTTTTCACTGCGAGTTTTAATACACTTCCAAAAACTCCAAGATTTGCTGGAAGAGGGCTGAAAAAGACTTGCCAAAATGCTACATTTGACAGCCTTTAAACATTCAGATATAATATTTAACATACATATGTCTGGCCACAAAGCAAACATTTTTTAACTATAGTTTAACTGTACTACAGTTACTGTAGTCATTTTTGAACTATAATATAGTCATTATTTTTTTGGGTGGAGGGGAGTTCATCTCTCCTGTTCTAAACTTCTTCTCTTTTGGAGAAGATCTTCTGCCAATCCATGCCATAAACTAGCTATTCCTTTCTCTTACTAGGTGTCTCTCCTTGCTTGTCTGCAAAATGTTATCACAGCTGCATTGATACACTCACCAGAACCTGTGATATAATTGAAGGGTCCCAGTTGGAAGGGAAAAACACTTATAGATACATTATGCTTTGCTAACTGATCTCTCAGGGGGAATACACACACACAAGCATGCGCACACACATACGCGCACACACATATGCACGCGCGCACACACATACACACACACAAACACACATACATACATACCTACACCGCTGTGGATAAGAAATCAGTAGAAACTAATCATACTCATGCACTGTTGGCATATTTATTGGTGCCACAAGGTGTAAAGCAGCCATTTTCCCCCTTGTCAAACGGTGTTTCGCTTATTGCAATGTGTGAATGAGCCTTTTATTAATTCATTAATAGAGAGAGCCGTCTTAGTAATGTATCCGAGAAACATTGTTAATTGTAGATGTTCTTTTCACATGCCTATCTTATTTGTAGAGTTTATATAGAGCTTGTTTGCATGCTGTCATGCCGGAGGGCATGATCATTATTGTCTTTTTCCAGAAAAACCTAAGCTTATTATATAGCAGTAGATAGTCCTCAACTTAGGACCTTAATTGAGCCCAGAATTATGGTCGTGAGTCATTAAGCGGTCACCACTTGACTGTGTCTGATTTTACAATCTTTTTTGCAGCGGTCATTAAGCAAATGCCATGCTTGTTAAGTCAACACAGTAGTCATTAAGTAATTTTCTGCCAATGGACATTTTTTATGCTGGAAACCAGAAGTAAACACCAGAAATTGTACCCCCCAAAAAAGTGCAGTCATGTGATTGTGGGATGCAATAAATGGTCATAAAGGCGAGCTGGTTGCCAAGCACCCAAAATGTGATCATATGACCATGGGGTGGCACGGACAGCCATCAAAACCTCAAAATCAAATTATAAATTGCTCTGGCAAAATCCTTCATAACTTAGAATGGTCACTAAGCAACCAGTCATTACGTGAGGACTATTTGTAAGGTCCATTGAGTTTGTTTTATAGAAGAGCCCAGTGCAATTTTGGCCTATTTACTAGGAATAGTTGAAGTCTTGGGAAGTGGACAAACTCCCAAGTCCAGCCAACCACTTGTTTAATCCTCTTTTAAAATTATTTTTGAGATAGTTACGTATGCTTCCAGCAAGAAGGTGCCCTCTAGTACAGTGGTCTCCAACCTTTCTGGTTCCACAAACCACCAGCAGCAATGGTGGAGGAGGAGGGACAAGGGGATGATTTTATTTGTGTGCACGCCGCTGGCCCAAGTGGAGTTTTGTGCACTCACAAAACTCCGTTTGGATACCACTTGCATACCATTTGCACAGATTGCTTCCCAATGGGCCATAGACCCATACCAGGCCACAGACCGGGGGTTAGGGACTCCTGCTCCAGAATTAATTTTTCCTTCCTTCCTTCCTTCCTTCCTTCCTTCCTTCCTTCCTTCCTTCCTTCCTTCCTTCCTTCCTTCCTCCCTCCCTCCCTCCCTCCCTCCCTCCCTCCCTCCCTCCCCTTCTTCCTTCCTTGAAATACTGCCAGCTTCCCTATTTACTTTGCTTATGGAAAGTTTGCAGGGAAAAAACATGAGGGGAAGCCAACAGGAAGTTGCAAATCTGAAGCCAGCAGGCAAGTAAATGGCTGCTGTCAGGTGGGGGAGGGTGCCAGGGGGTATGAGAGAGTGTGGATGAGGAATGGTAGGTGGGAGTGCACAAGAGGTGCTATGTGGGATTTCGAAGGTTGTGTGAGTGTGCATACAGAGATACTGTATGGATCAGAGAGGGTGTGCAGGTGGGCAGCATCGTTTGAGAAGGATGCACAAGAGTGCACGAGAGGTGTTGTATCACTCAGGTAGGGCACATGGGGGTTGGGCTTGGTCAAGAAGGATGTGTTGAAGGAGAAAGAAAGGAGAGAGGAATAGAGGGTAAGAAGAGGAGAGGGAGAGAGAGGAATGGAAGAAAGGGGAAAGAAGAGGAAGAAGGGACAGGGGATAGGAGTAGGAGAGAAGGTGAGAAAGGGGGAAAAGAGGGGAGGAGTTGGGAAAAGGAAGGGAAAGTAGGAAAGAGGAAGGAGAGGAGGGGGAGAAAGTAGGAGAGGAGAGGAGGGAGGGAAGGGAAAGAAAGAAGAAGGAGAAGGTTTGTTGTGAAATGAGGGGAAAGAAAGGGTAGAAGAACAACCCCGAATGTAATCAAAATGCCTTATTTTTATGCTTTCTTTAAGAAAAATATGTATATGTATGACCAATTATGTATAAGAGAATGTACATTTACATTATGTGTATAAGAAATAAAAATTCAAAAAAATTCCAAAAAAAAGAAGAAGAAGAAGAAGAAGAAGAAGAAGAAGAAGAAGAAGAAGAAGAAGAAGAAGAAGAAGAAGAAGAAGAAGAAGAAGAAGAAGAAGAAGAAGAAGAAGAAGAAGAAGAAGAAGAAGAAGAAGAAGAAGAAGAAGAAGGATGTGTTGGACGGAGTGAGAGATTGTGAGATTGACTGGGAAACTGTCATGGAATATTGAAAATGAAGATCACATGATCCCAGAAGCAGCCAGTAGCACTCAAGCAGGCACAACTTCCCCAAATTTCATTCCCTTAGGAATGAAGGGATCTCAGATTTTGGATACATTTTGTAAGTTAGCCCATTTGAGGTATTTGGCCCTATTATGATACATTGTTTTACCCAGTATAAAGATCATGCCAACTAGCGTTTTAGCAGTATATAGATTATTTATTCAAGAAAAAGAGATAGACTGAAATGAATGTTGATGTGAAGGTCTTCGGTAAGCTGGAGAAAAGTACAACCCTCCCCAGCCCCCCCCCCCCGCTTTCACTCTCTCTATTTTCCTTTCTGGACCATCTGGATGCTGATGATACAATATTAATAACCACACTCAATTAAACGGGTTGTCTCTAGGGATGCAGAGTTTCAACTGGGCAATGTCAATAGAATTGATGTTATCCCAGTCCTGTTTCCCTTGAGAGCAGCTGGCTTCTTGAATGATGTCTGTGTGTATGCGTGTGTGTGTGTATGTGTGTGTGTGTGTGTGTGTGTGTGTGTGTTGTAGAGAAGGAGGGTGAATGTTAAGTTTTGTGTGCACATAAATATCTTTCCTTATTATTTCTCTGAAGACCAAATTATCTTGGGAAGGATACAACCCAGAAAGAATGCCAAATAGTTTTTATAAATCCTTCAGTGCAAGAGAAAACACAGTTAGTCACGTCCCAAATGATCATGTTTAAGGGTACTTTTACATTACATTTTTTTCCTCCAATACTTTTTCTACCTTCATTACATGAGAAGTCAAGGCCTGAAGAAGACAGTGTAGCTTATTTCCCAGAAAGATTCATTGCTGTAACTTTGTCAATTATTCCTGAAAATTCAGGTAATAGTTTTACCCAGGCAACTTTATTATATGATCTGGTTTGGAATTATTGAGAAAATATGTAGTCTCCCTCTCCCTCCCTCCCTCCCTCCCTCCCTCCCTCCCCTCATTGCTTCTTTCAAAATATTTAAAGCAAGAAGGAAAAAAAGAACTAGAGGACTGAAACTGAGAAGATACGTATCAGGTATTAATTTGACATGAAACCTTATGCAGTAAGAGTGTGTGGATCAGTTCCAGGGCAATTCAAATGGTCAGCTCCATTCTTGTTGCCAGTCCAATCCTATTCAATTATTTAGAAAATACGGAGTCAATTCAATGCTTTGATTTTGAGCACTGAATCAGATTAATATAAATCGGAAAAGAAAGCTTTTGTACATGCGCTCAGAGGCTCTTCCAAAATGTTGAATTCCTTTGGCAGCATCCAATAGGATGCGTCAGACTGAGTTTCTGATTTGATTTGGCAAGTTGATTTGATGCTGCCATTCAAAGGAATTGGTTTCAAATCAGATTTCCAAACTGAATCTTTCTGCAAATCCAAGTAGGTAACTGCACAACTGAAGAGAGGAAAAAATAATTTCAAGCCAAAATACTGATATTGCAAAGCTTCTCTCTAGCACTGCCATTATACACTTTGTATACACATAAACTTTTAGAACTGGCATTTTTTCCCCCAGAGAAGCATCAATTTCATTTGGGAGAAACTTAGTGAATTATGACTCACCCAGTAAAGCCATGCTTTCTGGATCTTCGGTTCTGAAAGGCGCATCATGTCGCTTTCACCAAATATACTTAATCCTCGAAAGAATGAGTGTGTGTGTATTTGGGGTGAGGGGGGTGAAATCCTCCTCAGGCATACAAAACTTTTTTATTGTTGGCCTAAGAAAGCTTTTCAAATCCCCAAAGGCAGCTATCTATTTTGGAAAGCTTAGAAACTTCTGTGAATTTCTTCCTGCGGGACGTACAGGAGATGCATTATCGGTCCCATTTTCGGCATATTCGATTGACCTGCACAGGGAAGGATTTATAATATAATACAATACCATCATCCCCCACCCACCCCCATGCTATACACACACACACACACAGACACACTCACACACATTTTGGAAGGGACACGGGGTCGGTTGTTCCTATAACTGTGAATTGTGGCCTGTCTAGTTAACAACTGAGTGGAGTCTTCTTTCTAGAATGGAAGGAATGGAAACAAGACCGGTTGGGAGGAAAAAGACAATGTTGTGTCCTTTGTTCCCATAGTATCCTGCACCAGCAAGGTTGCACTGGATGTTTGGGGTGGTATTGTTTGTAAAATCCTGTTACAACCACAGGATCAACATTGGACCACCCTGATACCAAAGAGACAGTGCAGGGTAAGTGTGATGAAAGGCAGCAAAGGAATTTTACAGCTGCAAAAAATCTGTTCAGATGTACATATAGCTCTTTCTACTTGTAACAGTGAATAATAGGGACACATCCCCTCCCAGTTAATTGATTATAGTAATTAACTACCAGCCAGTTATCGGAGAAATGTACCGGTGCTACAGTACTGACATTCACAATGAACTGTGAATCTTCAGGCTCAATATTAAATATGGATGGAGACCTAACTCTCCTAGAAAACCACATATCTATCCTTGTTTGAAAATTGGTCCCTGGAGAGGGCAGAAATGTAGATGGCTATGATGGGTAGTTGGTATAAATACTTCTATGAAACAGCCATCGGTGGGGATAAATGGAAAGGCAGACAGATGGATTAGCAGACGGTTTGCTCATGATATGAGGATAAATGAGATTAAAGAGCAGCTCATCAAGGGGACTCTTTATTATAATGAGCAGGGACGGGTGGACACTGTCACTTTATTTTTTTTCCAGCCTTTCTAAGTGTCATTTGCCAAATCTATTTTTCAAAAGCAATCGGGATTTTGAAAGGTCTTGGTGTTCACAAGTGTACAAAACACCAAAAATTCATGAGAGTTGGAAAAAAAAATTCAGAAAGGGGGCCCCCTTCTTATTTCTTGATGAATTCTTCTCCTCTTGATTTCTCTCGTCTGGCCACCCACTCTGTTCCCCAAGAGTACAGTCTGTTTATCCAGCTGCCCCAAGCCTCCCTTCCATTTCTGACCTGTTTCCATCACCTGCAGCCTCATTACACTTTACAACCTGCCACTTAGAATCCTCACAATCCTCCTTTTTTTATTTTCTGCACCTGCCTTAGGTTAGGGGAAATGATATGCAGAGAAAGCAGAAAGGAGGCACTAGAGGGTTGCTCAATTACACCAAGATGACATGTGAACACAGACCATACCTGAAAACTAGGAATGAATCTGAACAAACCAAAGCTGAGTCTAAGAACAACATAGAACAATTCAGTCAAAGTTCAGTTCTTTATTTGCTTACACATAATAGACAGAATCTTGTCAGACTAAACCCTTACAACCCTTATCCTAATGGATCTGCCTTGGGAGATTTTAGGGAATAGCTATCCTAAATTCTCTCTGTCTCTGTCTCTCTGTCTCTGTCTCTGTCTCTCTCTCTCTCTGTGTCTCTCTCTCTCTCCCCCCCCTCAATCCATCTCTAGGCTGTTCTGTCTCTCCCCCTTTGTGGAATGTGCTCCCTTCTTCCTGGGAAACTGCCATTTCATTGTAGTTCATTGCACCAGCAACTCTTCTGTAGCACCATCTCTCACAGAACCACATAATATTATAATCCTGTGACTCCCACCATCTTAGCCTATTGTTGCCTTTACACTTAAACATGAAATTTGTCTGCTTTTTCTCCTTTTTGCATAATGTCTTCTATTAAAGAGCACATGATTCTTTTCTATTCTATATATCTGTCCCCATCCATTTTGGGGAAAGGGCTGGTTGGAATGTTAATTAATTACCACTAGTAATTGTGGTAAGTATGCATACAATTCATTTTTGTGGATTTGCAAGGCAGTGCTACCAACGGTGGTGTAATAATATCTGCGTTAGCACCCGCAGTAGTAGTTTTAATCATATTGCAGTTAAAAAAAAGAAAGAAAAAGGAGGTGCCATATCTGTTTTGTCTTTGTGATGAATGGTATTTAATAATACTGTCATAGAATTAGAGATCACAAAATGAAACACATTAGAATATGTCATGGAAAGAAATACTAGATACATTCTGTGCTGAGAAATTAGATATGATTGATGGCAAATATATTATAGTTCAGCTCATCCATTGCCTGCCTCTTTTGGCTTTCTCCTTGAACTAACTATCTGGTTTCTAGCAAGCTGCTCTCTTGTGTTAAAAGAGGAGCAATGTTGCCTTGCTCTAATTGTCAAGCCCCATCACACTTCACAAGATTAGAATTTCTTCTGGAACTGATTAACATGGTGCTTTAATATGGCAGATACTGTATATAAAACATGCACAGAAAGATTGTATAGAGTAGACCATCTTGGTTCCTCCCCCTACAGGAGTCTTTGAGAGCATTGCCAATCACTTTTCTTATGTGCCTGTTTCTTTCATTTCCAGCATCACAGGAAAACAGTGGTTTTTTTTTGTTTTGTTTTGCTTATCCATTTAGCATCTCACTCATAACATCTGTACAGTGAAACATAAATCCTCACAATCCCCCTTAACCTGCTGCCTATGGCATTATAGTCAGTTTGGGATTTATGCTGCTTTTCTCGTGTGTGTGTGTGTGTGTGTTTGTGTCCACGCGTGCACACACACGCACACACACACACACACACACACACATCCCTTGAGAATTCTAGAGTTCAAAATCATATTCTGTAAGATTACTGGTTATAACAAAATGGTTGGAGAAAACTCAGGGGAGTTGCATTTTTGCAAGATTTGCTTCACAGGACAAAAAAGTGTTTTGTGGCAGACAAAGCGGGGAGGGGGGGAAATACAGCAGTGCAGTGAATCCAACTAAGGTTGCATCCCAAGTGCTCATTCCCAGGGGAGAAAAACTCCCTTGGATGCAGTGGAACTCACTTCCAAGCAAACAAGCATAGGCTTGCACTGAACAGCTGCATTCCTACACAGGAATGGCCTGGGGCGAGAAAAGGATAACAAGCAGGGGCATCTGTGTGAAAGCCTCGCTAGAAAGGATTATACACTGCAGAGTTGTTGTAAAGGGAAAGGGGATTACAATCAAGTGCAGCTGCCATTAAGAGAATCTGGGTCAGGCATAGGGAGAGATACGCAGCGGGATTGGAGGCAGGGTATTTGCCAGGGTGTCCAAATGACACACTGTTAAATATTACAGTGAGTGTGGAACTAACATTAGACTATTCCAAGCAACCAAGATTCACCCTCCTCTCTCATTTCTCCTACCAGCCAAATGGTGCTGACTTTTAACATCTTTGGGGGAAAGGGGGATAACATAGGGTGGCACTGTTCAAATTCAGTGCCACATGGGCAGAAAGGAGGAACAGAATATTCTTTATTGGCCAAGTGTGATCGGACACACAAGGAGTTTGTCTCTGGTGCATAAATTCTCAGTGTGCATGCAAACAACAAAGCGATATAATCATAAGCTACCAATAAGAGAAGGTAATAAGAAAGATGAGAAGGATAGTAGTAGTAGAGCCCTACTACGTGGGTAAATATCCTTAGGCATAAGACAGTGCTGTGGGTGTTAGGTTGTCCATGGAAGGAATGGCTCCATCAGAGTCATCTCTTCTCTCTGCCGTTCCAGTTTTCCATAGCTCCAATTAGAAAGCAGGAAACAGCATGAAGAAGCCCCAACCAGGCTTCATTGAACTAAGCGTTAAGCAGGGATAAAAGCAACCTTCTCCCACACACTTCTAGGCAGAAACGGGTCTGAATAGCTCAGCAGAATAATACTGACATGATTGTTTGGAGAAAACAATAGAGTTACAAACTGAATCATGCCTTTTCCAATCAGAAAATCAATCCCTCTCTTTCTTTCTCTCCCTCTCTGTCTCTCATTCCAGGAGAGCAGATTTTCATTATTTGGGTGTTTGGCATATATAGCAAAGACTAAACAAAAACTCTAGACCATGTTTTTGTAAATGATTTTTATTTTATTTTTTTACAAAAGAGCATCCCCTCCTTTTCCCTGTCTTTCCTCACTCCCAGAGGCTCTTCTTTGCTCTCTGGGATAGCAGCACAGAAAGAGAAGGGGGGGAGGGAGGGAGGAAGAGAGAGAGAGAGAGAGAGAGAGAGAGAGAGAGAGAGAGAGAGAGAGAGAGAGAGAGAGAGAGAGAGAGAGAGAGAGAGAGAGAGAGAGATCTGATTTTAACATTAATCAACATGATTTTGTTCCCTTGATGTGTAGAGGCGTTGCCATTTCATCCTGCATGCCTTGCATAATGATACCATCTCAGCCACTCCATGATGCTTGATGATGGAATCAGCCACATCATTAATGTGAAAGGAAGAAGCAGGGAAGGAAAACAAAGGCCCTGGAAAATGGAACAAGAGAAGTCACATGTACCAAAATGTAATACTTACCCCCAATGAAATAATCTGCTTCAATCCCCCCAAAACTAACAATTTGCTGAATAGATGACATGGTTAAATTTGACGAAGAGGGTTCATCTTAGTACAGAATTAGAATGTTTGCAGACACCATGCAAAGGATATTTACGCTTGTTTCTAAAGTAATGCAAGAAAGCAATCTATGCTTTTTCTACATGAAATATTTTTAAAATGAGTGCAAATGATTATTATATACAGTACAAGAACCCAAACACTGCTGTTAAAAGAAAGAAGGGCATCTCTTATTTTAGACTACTACATTCTGCAGAAATATGAAAGTCCAGTTCTGAGTAGATTTTTCTAAGTTACACTTGGCTGGAATCCATCCCTGGAGCATTAATAAGTGTGCGGCTTATGCATCATCACCTGTCATAAGATGCTTTCTCATGTGACCCACATGAAGCAAGTAAGTCCAAGCACCAGTAGATGGTGCTCCAGAATGTGTAGTGGAATTTCTTCAGTGAGTAGCCAACAAAACTATTGTTTGGAACTGCAGGTTGAGGAAAAGGAGATACTGGCAACCATAGATGACAGACTGCCATGGCAATCTGCAATAGTCTCACAAAACAATCTTCTAGCCCCACCACAAATTTCAACACTCAATGGAAAAAGATTTGGTTTTCCAAAACATGATCTCCTCTCCTGATTTTTCTTTATTAAATGTAAGTGCATCGTGAACTTACACTGGCTGAACAGATAACAAAACGCTGAATTGCTTCAGTCTTTTCCATATCATTATACATATTGCATTACATGAATTGATTCCGTGGGGAATTCTGAACATCAGTCTACCCCAATCATCATTGCATTTTGCTTATAATGCTTACAATCCAACCCAAATTAAGTAATTAGAAATCATAGGTTTTTAAGGGGCAGCTAACTAACTAGGGAGGAACAAATCTTTCTAGCTTGCTCTGTTGCTGTTTATGGGTAGTTTATCCCTTCCACCCATTTCCACAAAGGAATCCATTAAGGAAGGGGAAAAAATGAAAAAGCAAAGCAGTATTTTTTAAAAAATTTATTTGGGAGCGCCAGGAACCATCTGTTTGAAGTATCCTATAAATATATGATGTTTTCAGATACAAAGCCTGCCTTTAAGATTTAACGTTTTAAAACCTATTATAAACAAGTCAGATTTTCAGATCTGTAATCAAGGCATAAAGGCAGATATTCCACTGTTCTTTATATGAAGTCTCCATTTTATGTTTAGCTGCTAAATGTTTTTTTTTTTTTTAATGAAATGGAATTGGGGTCAAAACTTTTCCCATGGAAACAGAGAAAGGCAGGCCTTGAGCTGTATTTTTATGGCCATATGACTTGACAGCAGGGATGAAATCCAGCAGGTTCTGACAGGTTCTGGAGAACCGGTAGCGGAAATTTTGAGTAGTTTGGAGAACTGGCAAATACTACCTCTGGCTGGCCCCAGAGTGGGGCGGGAATGGAAATTTTGCAGTATCCTTCCCCTGGAGTGGGGTGGAAATGGGGATTTTGCAGTATCCTTTCCCTGCCACGCCCACCAAGCCACGCCCACAGAACCGGTAGGGGAAAATTTTAGATTTCACCCCTGCTTGACAGCTATGTCCAGATCAGAGGAAGCTGGCTTTGTAGACTAGAGATGTTGCTATAGCACCAAGTTTATCTGCTTCCCGTCATACCTTTCTTTCTATCTTCTGCATTTACAACTGCTCCATAACTTGATGTACAGTATCAGTTGTCTTCTTGGTCTGACTTGTATTTATTTAATGAACAGATGTCTTCCTACAAAGATTCATAAGTGAGGCTCACATTTGCCTTTAATGAACCAATGAAGGAGGAGGGAGAAGGGGAAAGGGAAGGGTAGGGTAGGGTAGGGGAAAGAAAGGAAAGGAAAGGAAAGGAAAGGAAAGGGGGAAGGGAAGGGAAGGGAAGGGAAGGGAAGGGAAGGGAAGGGAAGGGACAGACTTTGCAAATAGTTTTTATTGAAGATAAAGTAATTAGGAGCTCAGAAATGTAACAGAATCTTTACTGCAGATCAGTGAGTGTCTATTAGGAACAGATGGGTGTGATCTGACCAAGCCTAACTAACTGCTGGTTCTGGTTTTCATTCCTTCTGCTGTTGTTATAACTTGGACAAGGATGGAGGAACATCAAAGTTGGTTGTGGTTTTATTCCATGAGTGGAGAGTAAGAAGAATAATACTGAATATATAGAAAAAGATAAGGTTCTGAATCTGCTGTGTCATAGTTTTGAACAGTGTTTGTTTGTTTGTTTGTTTGTTTGTTTGTTTGTTTGTTTGTTTGTTTGTTTAACAAATTTATATAACCACCAACTCACACATAGATGACTCCAGGTAGCTTACAAAAGTTAACCTGGAAGATAGTTTCTAGACTGGATTCACGGTAATTTCTGAAGAGCTGTTTGGGTGACTTAATGGATGATACTGGAGTGCTCATGTCCCTTGGTGTCATTGCCAAGGAAGAAAATGAGAATAAAATCAGAATCAGTTGGCCCTCTTACTATTAACTATTTGATATTTGATGAACTGCCTCACCCCAATTACATCTACCTTTCCCATCAGATCTGGCAGAAAGGGTATATTGCAGGTCCCATCTATAAATAAATATCATCTGGTAGGACTCAAGAGGTGAACCTTTTCTGCCAGAGCTCCTGCCATCAGGCCTCCTGAGGTGAGATCAGACCCAACCATGTTGGCCTTCAAGAAGAGCCTGAAGACATTATTTGCCATTGGGTCCAGGATCCTGATCATATTGGTGGAGAGCCTGTTAAAATTAATAGTGCTCTCTTGTAGATTTTAATGGTTTAATAATGTTATTGTTTTTAACATTTTTGTGTATGTGTCTAGTATTGCTTTTTTATTTTTTACTCCTTAAGTCATCCAGAGTTGCAGCACTGAGATGCCTGGCTATATACAATAGATAGATAGATAGATAGATAGATAGATAGATAGATAGATAGATAGATAGATAGATAGATAGATAGATAGATAGAGGGGTGGGTTCCAAATCCCGTCACTACTGGTTTGCTTGAGCACACATGTGCACATGCATCACTTCTGCACATGTGCAGAAGCGTCAGGGCGGGTGGGCGGAGCCTCCTGCCACTGCCACTATCAGTTCACCCGATTCAGTGTGAACCAGTAGCAACCCACCACTGGATGGATGGATGGATGGATGGATGGAAAGATAGATAGATAGATAGATAGATAGATAGATAGATAGATAGATAGATAGATAGATAGATAGATATAAGGATAGATAAAGATACACACACACACACAGTATACATACTATATTTTTGTTATCCTATCAGCCCCTATACAATACAAATTTAAAACGTTGAAATAAATTTGCTGCCTAGCCTTGGAAAATTCCCTTTTTTCCCTTTTCTGTAGTTCAGTCCTTTCAAAGCAGAATTTACAAATCCACATGTCATAAAGTTACTGAGGTTGAGAAACATTGCTGTAAACCAATGCAAACTATATTTTTAAAAAAGATCTTAGAATACTTTGTGGCCTCAAATAATCCTGAGTTTTCTGACTGCTCAGAGACGATAATTAAACTATGAGCCTAAGAGGCAGTGGATAAAACCTGGATTTTCTATGTTTGGGACGAATTTGTTGTTGTTATTTTCTGTTTAACATTCCATTTTCTTCCTCTCCTTCCTGTATACTATTTTGAGTGCTTCTGCTGATAGCAGCTTCCTGCATTCCTGAAGTAAAAAAAAAATTACCATTTAAAGCACTAACATTTCCAGCAAAACAATTTGTTCAGTATTTTGCCAGTGGTGAAATTTTCAACAATTGTTTCAAAGCTGATCTATCAGGCTAATTCCTGTATTGGAAATAAACTTACTCTTTCTCTGTGGTAAAGAATGATATGACTTAATTTATCTCACTCTTATAGATATAAGCAGTTGTTATAAAAAGAAACATTTCTGCCAGATTTGGGAAGCCATTTATTTTCACTGATTTTATAATTTTTGGAGTTGCAAAAAGTAGTTTGAAGACTGATTGAAGGTCTTGGGGCTTCAATTTACCTATCCCTAACTGAGGCTGAATTACAGCTGTACTTATGGATAAAGTGAGAATGGGTATCTCTGTTGGTCTGTCCTAGTAATTTGGAATGAGGCGGAGCTAAAGTTGATTTATCCTATAGCAGGGCCTTTCAGGGAGGCAAAGCGGATCAATAGTAAGAGACAATCCACTGGCCATTTCAGAGGGGCAATACTAAGTTTACCCTAAAATTAAAAAAAACAGCAATAACATTAGGGTCTCTCTAATCTGTACATGGCAACCAAAGGAGATAAGAGAGCAAGTACTAAGCTATGTGATAAGGAAACAAACTCCAAGAGGTCCAAGGATTCAGACATGAAGTAGTCTAGAAATCAAGAGGTGAGCAATTAGGATGCAAATCATAGAATTGTCAGTGGGGACCTGCTGCATGCTGAAGGATTTTATGCATCTGTCTTCTTCGATCTAGTTTTCTTGGCATCATTGAGACTGAGCATCTCACTATCTTCTCCAGGAAGACTTTTGGTAAGTTGAGCAATCATATCAGTGCAGAGAGATTTACAGAGCAGTTTATAGATATTTGTTTTAAGTTTTTCAATCCGGTCACCTGCCTGCTTCCTACCTTAGAACTCAGTCTATGCCCCACTAGATCTAACTAACTTCATCCTTGATTCAGCAAGGCCAGATTCAAAAGCCAGCCCATAGCAGTTAGTCTGGATATAACTGCATATTGCATCTGAAAGAAAAAGTTGATATAGAGTTGAGGTGTTAGACTAGGACCAGGTCCACATTCATAGTCAGCCATGAAGACCATCAGACCCAACACTATCTCTCAACCTAATCTAACTCACAAGATTGCTGTACAAATGTAATTGAGGGAAGGGGAGAATTAGGTTTGAATTGAGGACCCAGTTTGTGGGGGCAATAAGCTGACTTTGTATAAATATACAAAAGTATGAAGGCTATTACTTAATGCACTCTAAGCCGCCCTGAGTCTCTGGAGATGGACGGCATATAAATCAATTTTTTTAAAAAAACAAAAAAATAGGAAATGAAGTTAGGTAGGTAATACATCTACAAAAGAAATTAAATAAATGGGAGAAATAAAGTACCAAATAAGGTGAGCAAGATCTACGTAGATCAATGGAAAGAAAGACGAGAACATTCACACAAATTCAATACAAGGGCTGCATTGTCCAGCAATATGTCACATATATTTGCTTTACCTTTGCTCTAGCTTTTTCAGGTCTAAAAAGATTGTTACAGAATGCCTTATCCTTAAGCGAGCAGGTGGGACAGGAGAAAACACCACAAAGATCCAATGGAAACTATTTAGTTTCTCTTTAAAAAAAAAAAAAGAAGTGGCATTCCAAGCCAAATTGCCTCTCTAACAGATGAGTATCATAAGCACCAGCTCCCATATTGAAACGAGATGTAAAATGTTGTCATGAGAAGTCATTAACTACAAGCCTTCTAGCATTCCAACATCATGAGCCAAGTCCTGTCATCATAACTCAGTAGATGAGAAGAATGCAACCTGTCTGGATATGAGAGAATCAATGGAAGGTTTAATACATATGTTTTCTACAGGTCATGATGAAATCACTCCTGATCTGAGAAAGGAAGCACTGAGGCTGAGGTGTAGCCCCAGCAATCTGGCTGGCTTCCCCTTCTTCTATAAACACCCCAGTGAACTTGGGAAAAAGAATGCACATGGATTGGAAAGTTGCAAGGCAGGCTGGCGGTCAGCAGAGACCTCTCTTTTTGCAGGTGTTGCTTTTAATTTTTTGCCAGCAGCTACTCTGGACTATCTGTGGCTGAGAAGAAAGAGGAAAAGAGGCAGCTGTAGCTGTAGGCTTGGGTTGATTTGATCTTATGCTTAATTGTAGAAATATTCACATGCTGAGAAGGTTATAGAAAAATTCAAAGAAAGACTGAGCTGTTAGTAAGCCCCCCCCCTTTCTCTTTCTTTTTTTAGAGGGTGCGATGGTTCAGAAATTAAAGACGTTGAGCTTGTCATATGGAAAGCTGACAGCCTGCGTTTGAGACCTGAGTACCACACAACAGGATGAACTCCTGTTACTTGCCTCAGCTCCTGCCCACCCAGAGTTTGAAAGCAGGCAAATGCAAGTAGATAAATAGGTACCCCTTTGGTGGGATGTTAACAGTATTCCATGTGCCTCAGTAGGCAGTCATACTGGCCACATGACCAGTATGTGGAAGTGTCTTCGGATAATGCTAGTTCCCTTGGCTAAAAACAGAGATGAGCACACCCAGCCTTAAAAGTTGGACATGACTGGACAAGAGAAACCTTTACCTTTAAGGCTTCTTTTTAGTGATTTTCTTCATAGCATGTTCCTAAAAATATAACAGGTAATTGCAACAAATGCATCTTCAAAAGCATGTATTAGGCTAGATATGCGCAAATCAATCTGGGGTCACTGTGACAAATCCCTAGTTTTTGACACAGCACAACAGTGATCCTGAAATAGCAAAATGAAAAGTGGAATAGGTTGAATTCTCCCCTCTCCCATTCCTCCCACCCATATCTATTGTCCTATATCATTTTTATACATTGGCACAATTGGAGACCAATGTCATTTGGACTCTTGAATCATTGGTTTCTTAGAGAGGTAGGTTCAGTCACTAGATCATATACTGATCTGTAATATCTATAACCTCAGAATGGAAGCTTTTTGCTTCAGGGACAAAGCAAGAGTCACTCTCTCTCTGTATGTGTCACACATAAACACACATGGGGAGAGGGAGAAATATATTTTTTACATCCTTTGAAGACCTTTGAACTGCCTCCAAAGTTTTGGGGGTCTTATTTATAACCTAATCCTTATGCATGGCATTAGGATTAGGTTATAAATGTTTGTGCTAGAACATCTCAACATTTGCATGCAAATTCTGTATTGCTGGAGGTGAAATAATCCATTCCTCCCCACAGTTTGATAAGTGATCAGCTAATTTCTGTTTAAAACTTTAATTTTCATTTTGAGCAAAGCAAAAAATATACTGTATTCTGTAGCAAGAAGCTATTTTGCACAAGTAATTTTTCCCTAAGAAAAGGACTCCGAAAGGAAAGGGAAAGGAAAGGGAAAAGGAAAGGGAAAGGAAAAGGAAAAGGAAAAGGAAAAAGAAAGGGAAGGGAAGGGAAGGGAAAGAGAAAGGGGAAGGGGAAGAGGAAGGAGAAGGAGAAGGAAAAGGAAAGGAAAGGAAAGGAAAGGAAAGGAAAGGAAAGGAAAGGAAAGGAAAGGAAAGGAAAGGAAAGGAAAGGAAAGGAAAGGAAAGGAAAGGGCCTTTGCTCATCTGATGTGTCTTTATCTGTCCTAATATTTTCTGCAAAGCAAGAATGATAGCAGCTACCTCAATAAAAAATGGAACCCATCCACACTTTGATGTATCTTTCCTGGTGAATAGTTTCATTCTCTTATCAGGGAAAGTGTAATGATTAAAAAAAAATGCCTGGAATATCCCAAATCTCCATCAGAAATCAGATCTGGTCATTTGGAAAATAAGTAATGAACATCATTTGTCAACGTCACTGTTAAGTGATGAATTTTCGTATGCTTAAGACCTGAGAAATATGTCATCTTTATTTCCAAGTTTGTTTTGGGATCTGTTAATTTAATTAAATCTCCATTGCTGAAGCTTCATAAAAAATGATGAAGCATGAAAGGTGCCGGGTTTGTTGCACCGGATAATTAAAAGAACAAGGATAAGGTGAGATGGAGTTGAAGGAGTAACTAGCTAGAAGTATGCTTCGTTCCTTAGAAGATCAGTATTGAAACAGAGCTTATGAACCCAAGCCATTAAAATTAATCGCATTTCTCTTTTAAACCTGTTTTATGAATGTGTAACCAACTGTTAACCTTAGGTTTATACCCAACTGAGTTAAAAAAGACAAGAATTGCATATCCTATTTAGCTCAGTAGCAAAAACTTAAATTCTAATCCACAAACAGTTAAAAGAACGGGGGGAGGGATTAGTTTCTAGAACTGAAGTAGCTTTGGGTCCAAGCCCTAACATTAAGCCTAAACCCAACAATTAAGATCTTCCAAATCTAAGATCTACAGTATATTCCTGGAGACTGAGTTCCAGCATCTTCATCACCAAAATCATGTACTCTATTTGTTTGCTAGTGTAGACAATGTTCCCAAGAGAAAAAAAAATCAAGAAGTCATGATTGGTCTTCCAGTTAGAACAGTCCTTTTTGCATTTCTTCACACTTTCTTAGAACACAGAGCCTGACAAGGGTGGTCAGGCCCAAACAGTAGAATAATTCAGTTGAATCTGCCTCTTTACAGTACAGTATGTTTATTCTCTAAGCTCTGTCCGGGGTCCTGAAAGAGCTTCCTCCAGCTACCACATCTAGGACTCAACCCCTTCCTCTGCTTTATGTAATATGATATACCTGCACTCTTCCAATGCATCCCAATCAAACTCTATGGAGACTCAGAGATCAGTTTTGAGCAAAAGACATATTATTGTGTGGGATTCTATGAAGCATTAAGAAACATAGGTTTTTCTGTAGGATCCAGATCTCCATGCAAACTTGCACAGAGGAGCAAAATTCTATGCTGTTAGTTCTGCCAAATGATGTTAGCAGGACATATTTGCTTCTTCCATGCGTCTCCTTTTGTCAATCTTCAAATTTGATAAGAAGATAAATCTCACAATGTCTCTCTCTCCCCCCCTCTCAATCTCTCTCTCTCTCCCCCTCCCCCTCTCAATTTCTCTCTCACACACGCAAACACATTCTTTTCTGGCAGAAGCAAAAACAGAACAATGATGGCAGTACTATTTTTGTTCTGAAATGATGAGAAAGCTCTCAATGCTATCAGGTAATGTGGATAGTGGGAGAATGATATATGCAGGAAGTGATTATGAACTTGACCAGAAATTCGGCTTGCCCTTTCCAGATGCCTATGTATAAATAGAAAGAAAGCAAGGGAAGTTTTATAGGTAACGCCAAGGGTTCTTTTATTTGAAACCTGGCATTTATGAATGCTGGTATGACAAAAACCAGAAGCAAACATATTCTCTTCTTTTAAAATGGAATGTACATTGTATCTAATTTAATTTGATCTTCAAATAAAGACAGTGCAGCAACCAACTGAAGCATGACTGGGGATGTCTGTGCCATCTAATGTGTTTCGGTACTAAATCAACTGCACAGATATATCATGACAGGTCTCTTTTATGTTTTCCCTTATTGCCTGCCAAAAGAAGGCATCTGTGAAATCTGGAAAACATAAGCAAGCAAGGAGGGGGGAGCCTCAGATGATATTTTCTAGTATGGGTACCGCCACATTTTGATATTTTCTTCTTTCAAATAACTTTGCCTTGATGATTCTTTTGCATGTCTACTCCATTCTACCACAGATAGTGCTCTTTTTTTCTTTTTCTTTTTTTTAAGGCAGTGAGAATAATTCGTAGATTTTGGTAACAATTCTATCAAAAGCCCATATTAAATCATTGATTCAGTTTGAATTCTTAAAGTAGATGGATCTAATGCCTTTTTATCTGGACTGCTTTTGGCCATGAATGGGCACATTAATTTTTTGTTAAGCTAAATTGAAGCACCTAGGTTTTTTTTAAAAAAAAAAATCTCCAAAAGCCTAGCAGATTCAATTCAATCAGCATATCCTTGGGTTGTAGCTGAGTCTGACAAGTTGAAAAATATCCTATAAAAAAAATAAAAAAACAAAACAAAATAAAAACAAAAGGAAGCAAAAGAAAGCACACACATGTCCAAGAAGTCATCAATGCAGACTTTACCTCCATATATTTGCTTTCACCATCAGTTTGTTTCCATCAAGCCAAGGTGGTGCAGTGGTTAGAGTGCAGTACTGCAGGCTACTTCATCTGACTGCTAATTGCAGTTTGGCAGTTGAAATCTCACTGGCTCAAGGTTGACTCAGCCTTCCATCCTTCCGAGGTTGGTAAAATGAAGACCCAGATTGTTCGGGACAAGAGGCTGGCTTTGTAAACCACTTAGAGACGGCTATAAAGCACTATGAAGTGGTATATAAGTCTAAGTGCTACTGCTAGTGCTATCAAATGGATTCAGATCAGACAATCAATGCAATTAATGAAAAAGACTTGATGGCTTGAATAGGATCAGTATCCCAAACTGAACAGAATCTTTTCTCCTTTTTTGCTGTATGTTCACATTGCAGCCTGCAAATATATACTAATTATATACTACAAATATATACTAGCTCAATATCCAAACACGTTGATCAAACTAATTAGGAGGAAAGAATCTGGGACTTTGATTTTATTTTCAGTTTTACAGTTGGAAAACGTTTATTTCAGCCTGAGCAAGTGATAACATGCACAGCAATTAATTAAAAGAAAAAGAAAGCATCAAGGCAGAGTACAGGAGACATGTACTATTTCTAATTGACATACCATTGATCAAATAGAATGGAATATCATGTTGGTTATTAACTATACTTCACTTCTGTGGGGAGAATTTGAAGGAAGGGAGCATAAGGCACACACGTGTGTGTGTGTGTGTGTGTGTGTGTGTGTGTGTGTGCATGCATACACACATGCATACACACACATATAAAATAGAGCACATGTCAGAATTTACAATGTGCCAGCTTGGAGGTAGTAATGATCCAAACCTCAGAGGTGTTTCCTCATAAATTGTTTCAATCAGGTTTAATTTTTATGGGAAAAGTTATTACAATAAATATAAGGGAATTGCAGCCAATGAGGCCATGGAATTTCCTTTTAAAAGCCTTCTAAGACAGCGATCATCTTTAAGACATTTTGCTTCCATATGCACACCAATGTCTGCAGTCTGAACAAAGAGTCTTTTATGAAGACCATGATTGCCTCCAGCTGACAGTGCTCTCTCCCATAGGGAGTGTCCTTCTCATATACAAATCCCTAAGCATCCAGAATAATCTTTTGACAGAAAAATGACTAAATTATTCAGGATTGGTTTTGCCTTGTGAGAAAGAGGAGATGGAGAAGTTTTCAACTTCTTCTCCAAAAGGCAATGAAGTTTATTGTGGGTGTTGAATAGGAAGCAATGTATAAAATAAGAGTGGGATGAAACAGCATATAACAAAGGTTAAATTTATTTACCAATCCTTAGGGTACAATTATTTAACTCAGTACAAGTGACTAATGATATAGCAATAGACTTATATGCAGCACAGTGTTTTTTACAACACTCCCTAAGTGGTTTACAGAGTCAGCACATTGCCCCCAACAATTTGGGTCCTTACCCACCTTGAAAGGATGAAAGGATGAATCAATGTTGAGCCTGCCAGGATCCAACTCTGTGGGCAGAGTTAGCCTGCAATAGTGCATTGTAACTACTGTGAAATATATTTTAACAATTATTATACACAATTAAAATAATAATAATAATAAATGGTTTAACAAACTACCCCCGAAAATCCTTACCAAGAAAACCAGGAGGAAAAATAATAGGCAGCCCTCTGATCTCCCTCTCCCCAAAATAATACCTTTCACTGACTCTAACCTAATTTATCTCCATTCTTTTCTAATTCTCCCAGAACTTCTTCACCTCTATGCATGGATTGGCCCTAATTAAGATATATCAACAGTGTCTAATGCTGCAGGCATTGGCCAACAGAATTGAGTAGTAGATATATTAATACACTTGATATTGAGCTGCTATTTATTTTGTTTATATTCCACCTTAACTATACGTCTAAACTCAGCACTTTGCTGTAAATGAAAAAAGAAGAAGATCTAACTACCTGCAATGCCAGTAGTGGTCATTGCCAATTGTACCTCAAAGCTTAAGGAAGAAGAAACAACTGAAAAAAAAAGTGTTCCTTTAATCATCAGGAAAGCCTTCAAACCCAAAACTGATCTTTCTATGGGAGAGCAAATAGGAAGAATTTATAGACAGGTTGATATAGACAAGTAGAATCTGATGATTCTACTACTTCACTTCTTCACCGCAGAAACATTTAAAACATGAGTAATCTCTGCAATAGCTAGAGAATAAAGATGCTTCTCTTTGCCCACAGGGCTTTTAAGAACTGCAAAGAAGGATTTGCTAAAGTTCTGCTGTATTCAAATAATTTGTCAAGCTATGATTTGGCATGATCTTTCAATGGCCAGGGACAGGAGTTCAGCAAGAGATGTTCAAAACAAATGAGCGAAGAAGCCCCACCTTGTCAGTGACAATGGGTGACAGGTATTATTCTGACATCCTGAATACAGTGTTGAGTGCTCTGTTTACCAAAGCACCAATCATGCTCGGCTACAACTATACAGTTCATTGCCAAAGGTAAGAAAGGTTGGTGCTTGCTATTTCCAATGAAAAAATGCTTTTGAGCTTAGAGTTTTGTGTCTGCTACCAGCAAAGAAATCCATTGCTTATGGAAAGTATTATTCCTGCACAGATCTCATTCTTCCATTCCTTATTTGTAGACTGAATAAAATGACCTTATGTGTTCATTGCCTTTCTGGAACTACGGTAGTAGTAGCACCGCTTTCCAAAATTATTTTAAGCATACTGCTCCTATGGCTGTGCAGTTGCTCAAGTAAGTAACTTTACTGCATTTCCCAAACCTAAATTTCTTCTACTGTTTGTTCAAGTAATATCCTAATGCTGATATTTTATAAATATTGCATTTTCATTTGAGAACATGAATATACATAATGCACATTCCTGGGTGTATTGTGCATGTAAGTGTTTATGAAACACATAATGTACATATTTTCCTTAAATACACTGCAAATTATGCAGCTGGACTTTATTTTTGAGTTTACAAGATTGTTTTGCTTTTACTGCTATGCAAGTTTTCCTAAAGTTTCTTTGACTTTAAGGGCATGATTATATCCCACCCAATAGGATGCTCTGGATGTCAGCCTTTTTCATGCTGATACTGAAAACTAATTCCAG
Source organism: Pantherophis guttatus (assembly GCF_059756535.1). Classification (NCBI taxonomy): domain Eukaryota; kingdom Metazoa; phylum Chordata; class Lepidosauria; order Squamata; family Colubridae; genus Pantherophis; species Pantherophis guttatus. Next base: position 168,500,065 of record NC_142064.1, read on the forward strand.
GTGACTGGATTATTGGTTAACTAAAATCTAGAATCAAGAATTGAAGCATCTTCTGGGATAATTAAAACATTAAATTTGCTTTTATCAACATATACAGCAAAGTGTATGACAGAGCTGGAGCTGGCAGTAGTGAGGAGGAAGAAATCTGAAAGAAGAAAAAATGTAAATTGAGAGTTAAAAATATCTGGAGTGTATACATGCTCCAACTGTAAAATGGAAAGACCAGCTGCTGTGTCTCCAAAGATGGATGGAGATATATAGATATAGATATATACAGTTTTGTGTGTGTGTGTGAGTGAGTGAGTGTGTGCATGTGTGCGCGTACACACACACACACACACACAAACCTACAGCTTTACTTGTAAATGTTTGGAGAAAACAGTTGTAATGTTCCCTTCCCAAATCCATTTTGCATCATCTACATGCTTTACTGAGATGGAATGTTGCCAATATTATATACTGAGAATCCTCAATGTGATTATCACATTACCTTTAATAGAGCTACCATATTTGAACTGCATACACCTGGATGACCTCTGGAAAAAAACCGGTCACATTTATGTTAATTTAAACATTTCCTTCATGGTGTATATTGTTCTTTTGTTATTATTTTACTTTTTGTATACCATTCAGAGTCTGGTCAGGTTGTACAGAAAGAAAGAAAGAAAGAAAGAAAGAAAGAAAGAAAGAAAGAAAGAAAGAAAGAAAGAAAGAAAGAAAGAAAGAAAGAAAGAAAGAAAGAAAGAAAGGGGGAGGGAGGGAGGAAGGGAGGGAGGGAGGGAGGGAGGAAGGAAGGAAGGAAGGAAGGAAGGAAGGAAGGAAGGAAGGAAGGAAGGAAGGAAGGAGAGAAAAATATTGATTTATTAATAATTATTTGGATTTATAGCCCTATAGATTCATTGAATGCTACAGTCTTATTAAGTGATAGCAATTAATAAACAATCTTCCTGTGTTTAATCTGAAATTCCTTCTTACTTCTACACGTACAGTTGATCTCCCTTCTGTGTTCAGCAGAGAGAAAGGCCTGCTTTATAGTTAGTGATATGATAATAATGATACAAGTAAACTGGGTAAGTAAAAGGTAGATATAACAATACAGAATATGGAGAAGTTACATTATAGGAATTAAGCATGACATATAGAAGAAAACATTTACACTTTTTCCCACATAGAAAATGTGGACTATGCATTTGGATTGTCCTTTGACAGGAAATATTGATAGCGGGAAGAAATACAAAGAGAAATACTGTGTTAGTTATAAGAGCTAGAAAAGGCCATGTGTTTTCTTTCTATCTCCAGTCCACAAGACAGGATCAAATCACTTCTCAAAGATGCAGATACTTATCATCTTACCCATAAATCCATTGAGCAATTACTGTACTTCCAGATTTATCAGAGCCTGTAAGATATCCAAACCAACATATTCCACTTGTCTTCTCTCCTTTCTTTAACTCTGATATCTCTATGGTGAATTCAAGGAATTTTGAGGAAATTTATCACTTTTGGATCACCCCTCCCCATTTCTGTCCAATGTCCTACCATACATTGTTCTTTGTAAGTACACCTTCATAATAGTCATCACATGCTATGGCCAATCTTTGTGACAATCTAGAGGGTAAATGACAGAAGCACAAAGTATGGTGTCTGTGAAATTGGTTACATTACATTACACCCCAAATATCTGGACTTTCTCAGAAATGTCATTTACACATTTAAAAGATGGAAGCAAGAGTGGTATGGAAACTTCATCCCAAGTCAGCAGTTTCTGAACATTTTCTCTCTAGTAACTGCTCTGAGAATTTGGGGTGTTGAAGATCTGCCAAAAGCGATTTTGTAGTAAATGCCCATACTGGAAGATTACAATCAAAGTAATGCTGTGCATCTGGGCCTCATTTAAAAGATGCCTCAGAGCAAATATCAAAAATAATCCAAAGGGAATCAACTAAGCAGTCTTCCCTCTTCTGTCTCCTGGTAAGGATCAACCAAATGAAGAGCTAAGGCTGTTTCATCATGGCCTAACATCTATTAAATTTAGAAAAGGCTACCATGAAAGGGTAGGGTATGATAGGGTACAAAAACCAGGACAACACCTCAGTATTTGCCAAGGAAAACAACAACAACAACAACAACAACAACAACAACAACAACAACTAGAAAATAGGCTCAAGATCCAGATGGATCTTGACAGACTTGAACATTGGGCCCTATCTAACAAAATGAAATTCAGTGTAGAGAAAAGTAAAGTCCTACACTTAGGCAAGAAAACCCAAAAGTACACATATAGACTGGGTGAAACCAGGCTTAATAGCAGTAAATGTGAGAGGGATCTTGGAGTCTTAGTGGACAACCAGCTAAATATGAGCCAGCAGTGTGCAGCGGCAGCCAAAAAAGCCAATGCAATCCTAAATTGCATTAACAGAGGGATACAATCAAGATCAAGTGAGGTACTAATACCACTCTATAAAGCCTTAGTAAAACCACATCTAGAATATTGCATCCAGTTTTGGTCACCACAGTATAAAAAGTATGTTGAGACTCTAGAAAAAGTGCAGAAAGATGATTAGGGGACTGAAGACTAAAACATATGAAGAACGGTTACAGGAACTGAGCATGGCTAGTTTATTTTATTATTTATTTTATTTTATTATTCATATTTCTATGCCGCTCACTCTCCGAGGACACTGGGCGGCTTACACCAAAGACAGTATACTAAATAGCATATTGCCCCCAACAATCTGGGTCCTCATTTTACCCACTTTGGAAGGATGGAAGGCTGAGTCAACCTTGAGCCGGTGAGATTTGATCCACTGATCTGCTGAACTAGCAGTCAGTTGAAGTAGCTGCAGTACTGCACTCTAACCACTGCGCCACCTCAGCTCATTTTAGTTTAGTGAAGAGAAGGATCAGGGGAGACATGATAGCAGTGTCCCAATATTTGAGGGGCTGCCACTGAGAGGAGGGGGGTCAAACTATAATCCAAGGCACCTGAAGTCCAGACACGGAATAATGGATGGAAACTGATCAAGGACAGATTCAACCTAGAAATAAGAAGAAATTTTCTGACAGTGAGAGGATGAACCAATGGACCAGCTTGCCTTCAGAAGTTGTGGGAGCTTCATCACTGGAGGCTTTCAAGAAGAGATTGGACTGCCATTTTTCAGAAATGATGTACGGTTTCCTGCTTGGGTGGGTGGGGGGTTGGATTAGATGGCCTACAAGGTCTCTTCCAACTCTATTAATTGTAATCTGTAAAACAGGGATCTAATGCTAAACATTAACGCCTAGTTTTTAAATTTCCAGCTAGACAATTGAACCTCAGCAAATTTTCAGGGACTATGTTCTGCTCTCAGGAATTTATTTTAAAAGCATGGAAAGAGCTTTCTTAACTGGGATAGGTGATGGAAGTATGAGAAAAGAGAAAGAAACGGAAGACATTCTCCTCTCTGAGCAAAGGGAATGAGGAAATGTGCTTTGCCATTTCTGATGGGTTGTTTTTTTGTTGCACGGGCCATAAACCTCTTAAATAGTGATGACGGGCAAGCTCTGATGGAGAATTAATAACCTTTTAACTCAGCTTCGTTAATGAGTGAGGTTGTGGCAAATTTTAGACCTTTTAAGACACATTACATCAGCATTCATTGGTCATTAACCACAGGGGCTCAGAGTTGCTTTGTGAAAAGCAGCTTACACAAGAATGTGTTTCCAGTAAGAAGAAATGGGAAAGGATGCTTCATTTGGGCACCATCTGGTGATCTTAACTGGAATGTTAGCATATTTTCAACTTATCACAATAGGTGAAAATATGCTAATATGCCAAGGAACATCACTGAGCAAATAATGGGATTTGACAGGCAAAAATTGCCCTAAAAACAGTGGTGGAATTCAGCAAGTTCAGACCCTTTCAGGTGAACCAGTAGTTAAATTGCTGGCTGGCCCCACCTCTTCCTGCCCCGCCCGACTAGGAGTACCCACGCACCCCATTTTGGTTCCCAGGTAAGTGCAGGAAGGCCTCCTAGGCCCAAAACAGCCCCCCCCCACTGCCCATTTTTACTCCCAGGCGGGTTCAGGAGGCTGAGTGCTGCCTGTCACACCCCCTGGCCTCACCCACCATGGCCATGCCCACCCAGCCAGTCATTAGGGCAGAAAACCGGTTATTAAATTATTTGAATCCCACTACTGCCTAAAAATAGCAGAGTACATCTCTCTTTCCTTGGACAGGACACCAATAGCAGTGATAATGCCACTACTCTTCAAGAGTATTTGTTTCATAGTTGCTTCATAGACAGTTGTGTAACTATCATCTCATCATTCAGACTTGAACAAGCATTATTAATTTTTCCCAATGAAATGTTCCTCCATTTCAATAGCAAAATATGTCCCTTATTTCTGGACCCAATTCCTCCTTGAAGCCATATAAGTCTATAGGGGAAAAAAAAGACTGGTTAGATTAGGCTAAAGGCCCTTGTGGTTCAGCATTTTGTATTAAGAGCCACATTTGGGTTAGGGCATGAGAAAAAGGCTCTCTTCCACTGTTGCTCCCCAGCACCTAGAATTAAAGGTGTGCCACTTGTGACTTAGGACAGAAGTCTCCAACCTGGGCAACTTTAAGCCTGGAGGACTTCAACTCCCAGAATTCCTCAGCCAGCAACTGACTAGGGAATTCTGGGAGTTGAAGTCCTCCAGATTTAAAGTTGCCAAGGTTGGAGACCCCTGACTTAGGAGGTAGTAGGTACACTGACAATCTAGAGATCAATAATTAGGCTCTTTCCAATTTTAAAACCATCAAAAAGAGAAAAAGGAAGAGGAGGAAGAAAACGATCTAGATATGAGTATGGAAAACAAGATATAAAACAAAAACCATGCACAGGTCCCTCAGACACAGTATTCAAGTTGTGATTGTAGAACATGCCCAGAACCTGATGTTTGGGAAACATAGGAGTTTCAATTTAACACATCTTTAGTGTAGGAGAGTAGAAAGACCAAGTGATCCTGTAGTTTTTTCTTCCTTTTCTCTTTCCCAATTCCTTCTCCCTTGATCTTTGGTTTAACATAGAAGGGAATTGTTTTGTATAACATTGAATCCTAATGAGGTGATGGATTTAGGGTTTGATGACCCAGAGAATCTCATTTCTAGCTAGCCTGCCACTGCCCCTTAACACCCTTTCTTGTATCTCTAGTGTAATACCTGATTGAGATCTGGCAATGCAGTAGCCCAAACAAGCAGTGAATAATATTCCTATTATTCCTAGGCATGTTCTATGTATGAGATTTTTTTTTTAATGATGAGTGGAAATCAACAAATAGAAAAGGCCTTTTGAAACAGAAAAAGGCACTGGTTTGGATTGCTATCCTGTGATTCTAGTGAAATTAGTTCCCTCCCTTCTGCAATCCATACAGATTATGTATCCCATTAAATTAAAACAGGTTCCAGATTCCTAATAGTAGCTGCAAGTTAAGGCAAGACTCTTTCCATGAATTGTTCCACTGTAGATAAACCCAAGAAATAGGATGACTTTTGATTCAGGTTTGGGGGCTTGACAATTAGTGGAGTAATGGTTTTCCTTTTGCTCCCAAAAGACCCGGTGAAAGGAGAATTCTTTATTGATCTGACTGCACACAAACACCTCCATACACTATTACATTCATAGGGTGACGTGGACAGAGGCTTTGGTCAAGGCAATCAAGTGCAGTATTTTTTTCCCTAGCTTCCAACAATGAAGAATGAGCTGCCTCGGGCTATAGATTGCAGCTTTCATACCTTGGTCATTATTCTTTCTCTCCTCTGTGCCAAAAAAGCAAATGCTTCTGTGGTTTTGGTATCATTTTCAGTCAGCCATATAATCATGTATATTATTTTTCTTCTATTGCCTTGCCTCCTGGCTGCTTTTGCTGACAACCAAATACAATATTGTATATTGGGAAGAGAGGTGCAATGATAACTGTACGCTCAGACCAAATGTTGATAAAATTGCATTCAACATTTGTGTACATTTGGATGTACTGAAAACAAAGTTTACACCCAAGATGAATACAGGTAGTTCTCAACTTACAACAGTTTGTCTAGTGACTGTTCTAAGTTACAACGCCACTGCAAAAAGTGACGTATGATCATTTTTCACACTTATGATTGTTGCAGCATCCCATGGTCACATGATTTACATTTGGATGCTTGGCAACTGACTCACATTTATGACTGTTGCCATGTCCTGGAGTCATGTGATCCCCTTTGACAATCTTCCGACAAGCAAAATCAGTAGAGAAAACCAGATTCATTTAACAACCGTTACTATAATTTAACAACAGCAATGACAAATATGACAAGAAAAGTTGTAAAATGGGCCAAAACTCACTTAACGAATTTTTCACTTAGCAACATAAACATTCGGCTCAATTGTGGTCATAGGTTGAGGACTACCTGTATAATAAAAATTGGGAAATTGGGTATCTCTTGTTCAAAACTTGAAAACTTTATTTGATTGATGTACACCAAGGATACAAGGTTTAAAGAGCTAAAAGTGAGGGAAATGAGACATGCTGTATTTATTGACATCAGGATTAAGTTTTATTCTGAAATATTTTTTTAAAAAAATAATATTTTATTTATTTATTATGTCAAAGTAAGATTTGGGGTTTACTTTTTTCAGATACCATAAAATGCATAAAATTAAGAAATATTAGATAGGAATAAATTGGATTTGAATAGGTACGAAGGGAATATGTATGTCATTGAAGTGTGATTGAATGTACAAAAAGTATATATGGAATATGCATGATATTATATTGTAATATACACGAAAGAAAAAATGCTAGAAAAGTATGTACCAGACAAGTCACACTAAGTCTAATGTTTTTAAGTTGTATATTTAATAAAATTATTTTAAAAAAAATGCATAAAATAACAAATTGCTATTTGTTTGCTCATCCACAAAAATATCCAGGGCGACAATATCTAACTCTTCCCTGGTTGCCCCACAACTTAGAAGACTTCTGTGGATTTCATACATTTAGACTTGTTAGATTTGTAGTGCTACCTAATCATCAAATACTCAAGGTATTTGATACAGGTCTGGATGCATCCACAAGCTAAGATAGCAGCTGAGATTGTGGGATAAAAGCGCTGGCTTTTTTACATCCCCCTTAAAGGTTACATGGTTGATGCACATAACGGGAGGTCAGGATTTTGATCCCACTGCTCTCATCTTGATACTTTTGACACACACCTATTTCTCTTTTTTGTATGCAAGAAAAGTTTAAAATACAACCTGGCAAATACATAATGTATTTTTTTTAAAAAAAACCTGTAACATTCAATTTCATCCCACATCCCAGCCAGGATCTGTGGAAAGCTAGTTTGTTCCATCCTTCCAGGAGAACAACATGATCAGATTCAGGCAGACATTGGCGGCAATGTTGTTCCAGAGAGCAGGAGCAGCAACAGAAAAGGAACCATTCCCAAAAGAAAAGGAAAATGACTTCATGCATACTTTGTCGTAAATTGATTTCCTCCAAAATGCCACGCCATCCCAAATTGCAAAGATTAATACATATGATAGTGAGGTCTCCCAACTGCATGTTATAATCATTGCAATTATGCACAATTCAGATATAACAGTGGTATTTCTGGCCAGGGGAAATACCATTTCCAGCCAGCAAACCCTGCTTCAGAAATATTTGACAGGAAACTGTGCTTTTCTTTGATTCTTAGTTCAGCTCAATCTCTTGTTCCTGGAACCCTATCATAGCATCAAGCTCAAACACAGAATTGCCAATGTACAGCCCTAGAAATTTGGAAAATAACAAAGATTAGCTGCCACAGTGAGTAAGACGATTTTGAGTGATTTCAGTCCCATTGTCTGTATTTTGTTGCAATCCCTCCGTTCTTGCTCAACTTCACTTCAAACTACGTCAAGAAATTTGTTGCAAAACAAGGGACAGATGTACACAAATATATGCACAGAAAAATATGGAGTGTAGGAGTGGGGAAACACTAGTGATTTGTTTTCTATTTTGAAGGGAAGGGTTATTTTAACACACAAGGAAACCTGATGGGTGGGAAAAGGCACTTAGCTGTTGAACAGCTTGAAAGCACTGCAAGCGAGTGCTAATTGACTTGCCATTCTCGGTGCTCAACTATTGACCAGAAAGAGCAGAAACTTATTGGTTGATGGTTCTCTGACAGCTATACTCCTAAAAACATATAAACATGCTTATGCTCCCATCCTCTTAGTATTTGAAGGACTCAGGAAATAATCAAACCTTGTTAGATTTATCTTGGATGGATGAGAAGGCTTGGCAGATGGAAAATCTGGTCATCAGGAAAGGTCCTTGAATATAACTGTTATATTCATGTATGTATGTATGCATGTATGTATGTATTTTTATTCATTCATTCATTCATTCATTCATTCATTCTACAAGTATTTATTTTAAAAGTGGTGATTTGATCCATGTTCTTTTTCTCCAAGGGAAAAATCGTTTGGGGGAGTTCTGTCCAGAAGCACTAACAGAGAGGAAGTAGAATATGATTTTTGCCAATTCCTTCTTTCTCTGCAAATTGTACTATACTCCCCCATAGTTCCAACAAGCATGAGTGAGAGATTAAATGGAATCCGTAAAGGTTGTTTATTTCCTTCCTAACTTAAACAGATACTTCAAAGATATATTAAAGAGAAATATAATATTATAGGTTGGTGTTTTGCATTGCCAACTTCCCATTTAGAAGAATTCTAATAAAATAAATTTGTAAGGGTTAGGGTTAGGGTTAAGGTAGGAAGTCTAAGGTCTTAAGAGACGTATCAACAGCTGCCATGTTCCTGCCTATATATATATATCTGGCATGTCTCTCACTTCATGCAGATAAAGATGCACCCAAAACTCTGTGTGGCTCACTTCATTCTGCATGAAGTGAGAGACATGCCAGTCTTCTGAAGTACTGAAAGATTGGAAAAAGGAGACCTTTAGCCTAAGCACTGTTGCACAACATTTTGGGTGGTTGATGGATTGCACTGTCCGCTATGTTATGCCCTTGAGATGGCTTTTCAAAATGGGTGGTTTTTTTCATGACCACAGCTGTAAAAATCCAGAGCCTCACATAACATCTGACAGCTCCAGGCATTGAAACCCATCTGACCTAAGATTTCTTTTAAAAAAAATATAAAGATGGGATGCAGGGCTTTTTAAAGTTTTCAAATAATGTCAGCTTGTCACTTTTCAGAAACTTTCTAATTCTTTCCAGCTGTATATCAATCATCCCATTAACTCTTCTTTCCTGATCCCCCACTAAGTTATCTGGGGATTGGTTTATTCTGACTGAAACATTTTTGGCAAGGCTCAGAGGATAACGTATGCCTTGTAGATAGGCCATGATGTCATGCACACTCACTTATAGCTTTCAGCAAGACTGTTTTACAAAGAAACCCCTTCTTTCCTTGCCGCAATTATCTAGCTATTAGAGTATATTATGCTAAAGACTTCTTATATTTTAAGAGTGATATCACTGCTTGCTTTAATGTCCAGTCCGTGGACCAATTTACACTCACTTCCTCTGACACTGTGTTAGTAGATTGGGGGCTTGGCTTCTGTAGCTAAGGATAAAGCAACTATTGAAAGGCAAAAGGAAAGCAATTGTAGTGAAGTTCACAAATAAGTATGACTTAATACTGGGCATTATTAATGTTTGAAAAAAGCTGTTGTACAATATACCCACCTTTGTGTCATCTTTGTGGTTATAACCTGCTTCCATCACATAGCCATCTCATTTTTCCTGTTTTCTTGGTCTGCTTGACCTGACATTAACTTTGGCAGCAAATGAGTACAATCTCTGACTCCATTCATTGTGCTAAGCCATAATGTATTTAGCTATGTTTCAGCTCAGCATGATTTGTACCCCACAGTTGTGGATTAGAAATGATTCCCACAGCTCCTTCTGGGAAATTAAAATGGCTGCCAGCCTCCAAAAGAGCATTGTTTAGTATCAATGCTAGGGGATTAATCAGAAAATATAATGGCATTCATTCTTTCAAATCCTTCATCTCAGATTACCATTTCCAACATCACCAAAATATCACTTGTGAATGAAACACTAAAATAGGAGATGGGAGGACATTTTGGTTCGCACATTTTCAGTGCATGGCGAACCAGTGGTAAAATTATGTAAAACCCATGTCTGCCACTCTCCAAACTGTATCAAAAGTGAAATGGATGGATACCAGCAGAAATGGCAGAGGAATATATACAGAATTCCAAGTTGACCTATTTTTTCTTCAACCAAGTTACTTAGCTGTTTTCTTTTTCCAAAATTTGGGAGGTGAGTGGTGCACAGACAGACATTTTGCCAAATTCTGAAGCTCGGTACCATAGACTTATCAACCAAGTGAGTTGTATATTGTATGTACAATAGTCAGTGCCCTGTATTTTTATACCATTCTGGTTGTCTGGAAAATATTTATAAAAGTTGAAAAAGGAACTTGATCATTAGGGGAATCTAATTTCCGCTTATAGCCTACCCCAGTCTCAATCTTGAGTCTTCGGAGAAAGGCGGCATACAAGTTGAACAAATAAATAAATCAACTATATTTTGCACCATAGCCCTAACCTCGCTTTTGAATCTATAGTGCAGTGTTGCTATTCAATTCAGGCATTTTCAGGCATTTAAGGCAAGAAAAAAATAATGCATAGCTAAGCATAGCCTAGGATAGGCTGTAACTTTCTCATTTGTTGTTCCTTTGGATGGAGCAATTTTTTCTCTAAATAATTGGGATGGATAATGATGATGATGATGATGATGATGATGATGATGATGATGATGATGATGATATAAGATCCAGTTCAGCAGTTAAGGCATCAACTAGAAACTAGGAGACTGTGAGTTCTAGTCCCACCTTAGTCATGAAAGTTGGCTTGGTGTCTTCTTGGGTCAGTCACTCTCTCCGCATGTAACAATAAACTTGGACAACAAACCAGTTGGTCAACTGCTATCACAACACTCAGTTGATCCAAATAAGTGGAGTCTGCACTTCTGGGAAAATGCTAGGATGAAAGAAAAAATGAGATAATACAGGAAACTCAAAAGTCTATTTGGATTTGTGAGAATTTGTTGTATTTTGGGTGCCAGGAAGGGTTTGGTTTTTTTTTTTTGGTACCTTTTATGTTTTTTACCCTTTTTTAAAAAATTATTCTTTCTGAGCTGCCAGGTTTATGTTACATAAAATGGATGGCTATACAAATCTTTTAAATAAAATTAATATTTATGCTATACAGGTGGTCTATAATTTATGACCACAGTTAGAACCATAACTTCTGTCACTAAACAATGAGGTCATTAAGTGAGTCATGTCCAATTTTATGACCTTTTTGGCACAATTATTGAACAAATCATATTAAGCAAATTTGTCTTCCCCCCTCCCTTGACTTGTTGGAAATGCCCCTGGGAAGATTGTAAATGGCAATCATGTGACCCCAGAACATTGCAACCCTTATAAATATATGCCAGTTGTCAAGAGCCCAAATTTTTATCATGTGACCATGGAGATGCTGCAGCAGTGATGGGGAGCCAGTCATAAGTCCCTTTTGTCAGTGCTGTTGCAATTTTGAATGATTGTTTCATGAATGGTGGTAAGTCAAGGACTACGGTAGTATTGGAGCAAGATGAATTGCTTGTAAGCTACTTCAAGAGTGTTCTTCAACCACATAATAAGTTAAAGTCCTATGGATTTTTTTGAACAAAGGTGTAGCATGGAATGCTAATTAACACATTGGATTTAAGCAGAGGAGGTCTAACTATTTTGCCCCATGACCCTTTGGATAAGGCAGTCACTTTCTTTCAACCTAATGGTTTAGAGTAAGGGGGAGGTCCAAAGGGCAGTGCCTGGACCTTCTGCATCAGGATGAGGAGAATTAATTCAGTGTCTATTACAGTTATGCAATCTTCCTATACATTTTTCCCCTCTGGGCTCCCATTAGGTATATTGGGCAACATTTCTCACCATTCACAGCTGATAATTGTGTTAGTGAGAGCTGATTTAATCCAAATCATTCCAATGAGATGGAATGTAATAGTCTGGATGCATTCCAGATGAATAAGAGGGAGTTCAATTCAGATATTTTGTATGAGAGAAGGAGGGTGAAGACACCCCCTCCCTAACAGCTCTCAGAGTATATGCTTGATGTAGATAGTAGAGTGCTTCAGTTTTAAGTAAGTAAATAAGTAAGTAAGCTTTATTGCGGTCAGTGACCAAATTAAAATAGACAAAGAAAGGGAGCATATTTTACAAATATAGATAGATTGTGGGACAGTACACCATCTACTGCCTCAAATACAATCAGTTTTGCAAGATTATGTCTGTAGATGTGGAACAATAAAGAAATCTGTTTGGAAGAATCGCCACCTGTCTTTTTTTTTAAGTTTTGGGGCCCTGACATTGGCAAACTCTAGGTTGTGGTAGTTTATCCTTTCATTCTTCATAATCTTCCTAGCTTCCAGTAATAACAAAGGTAATGATCCACAACCTGATCAAAGCAGTGGTGTATAATGACCTCTACCTCTATTGTGGCAAATCTTTAATATAATTAAAACCAAATATGTATAAAGTGAGCTCTGTTACAAATTGAATTTTTAAAAATTCCCCTTCCCTTCCCTCTCCTCTCAACTCTTCCAGGCATCCATCGGATAGTAGCCAAGAGGTGATTGTTCCTGGACAGCTGCAAGTTCCCCCCATCCCAAATAGGTGACACCACCATTGATCTCACTTCTGCCACCTGCCCTCACATAACTGCAACTTCCACTGGCGGCAATAGATCTTTGGTTTTCAAACAAAACATTCAGGCCATAAGCAAATCAGAGCACAGGAAAGAATAGGAACCAAAAAAAGAAGCATCAGTCTTGACAAAGCACGCTTCCCACCCGTCCAAATTCAAATATGACTTTGGACTTTTTCAAAGTGCACACATTAAACATCAAGCATGAATGGAAAACTGAGAGTATAGCCAGCTTTCCCCATCTGGCTGGGCTCATAAATTGCAACTGATTCCAGAATGCAACAAGATTATATTACCACTGTAAATATGTTGAACAAACAAACTTACATTTTGGGCAGAGAGCTTCCCTGGATGTTAACATTCTTTATTTTAGAATTTTTTCTCAAAAAATTGAAAACATTAAACTCTGCTTGTTTTCCTGATCTAGCATTATCAAACTTGTCAAACATATTGAAGCATATGGATGGAGTAAACAGTGAATCACCAACTGAGAGGGCCAAAATGTGAAAAATCTCTATTTAGGAAATGATTACTGTAGTTTTGTGGGTTCCCCTGTTCTCTCTCAAGCTGTACAATGGACTTGGAAAGATACTATTTTTAAAAAATGAATGGCTACAACTGTAAGTCAAGGAAGACTTTGAGGAGAATATCTCTAAAATATGAATTAGTCCCTGCTGTAAGAGAAGAATCATTTTTATCAGAGGGGGCCCAACACAGAAAGGCTTCAAAAACCAATCTAAGACAATCCTAGTTATATTTTTGTAAGAATACTACCTCAGAAAACATTTTTTTTTAAATCGAGTACTGTCACTCATATTTGATTTTCAGTGGCATGATACAAAATCAATTTTTTTAAAGTAACCAATCATTTTAAATGACTGAAAATATTTTTTTTTCAAAATGACTGATTCTGTGAAATGACTGCAAATAATCTCCTAATTTGATGGGGTGGTATTTGTCACTCTCCACTATTACTGAATAGACCTGTCTAGCTTTTCTATATCCTAATGCAAGAGACTGAAAATTCAATAAAGAATATCTTGGAACTTTGGGTTTTTTTCCTTCTGTTTGAAAAATGGTAAACTGACCTATTTCCCCTATAATAAACAGAAACACTTAATTTAGGAACGGCAATTTAACATTTAGGTGGAAACCTTTGCAAGAGGGAGCAAGGTTTGACCAAATTGAAGACTTAAGCATTTGGAATGAATTTCATCTGAAACCTATTTTCAAGGCTGGTCATATTATTAACCTAAAGTCACAACAGGTGAACAGTGCTCCATTCTTTCAAATAAGAAAAAGACCAGAGTGGACCAGATTAAATAATATGCTTATAGTGCAAGCTAGAAATTGTACAATGAATTCTGCAGTGGGATGACCACATTACCTGATGTTGTACATTTAATCCAAATCAGAGAGTCACTGTAGTGATTGCTTAAAATGGAAGGAAACCTTAACATATTGCTAGTCTCAATATTTCACTGTTCCCAAAAATGGATATTATTAAAGAATCATATGAGGAGAAGAAGTGAAGGTGGCAAATGAAATGTTACCTTATGTTTTATTGGCAGGAGTTCACATTTGAAGGAGCTTGCCTTCTTTTTTGTTTTAAACATTCATCAAAGGCAAATCTGAAACGAAAGATATGAAAAGTTCAGTTAGAATCCCATAATGTAAATTGGTGCAAGATTTAATTTCAATTCCATTGCCAATGGATTCAAAAGCAGGGCCAAGTTTCAGGTGGATCTTTTTTCCCTCCTCCCTACTTTAAAAAAAAAAATTGGCAGAGTAACAGCTGTGACTAACAGGAGATGTGCAAAAGAGCCTTTGGGAAGAAATGCAGTGCAATCTCATTTTTCTGATACAATAGGCCTGTTCCTGTTCACTGCAGAGCTGTTTAGTTGGAGCAAAGTTTGGCAAGGGTTTTCCATTAGGCTCTGGTCCCCTTATGATAGCTTGCTCTTTGTACCTCATGCCAGCCATTTTAAAAAATGCCTTTTAAAAAATCTGATTAGCAGCAGGTACAGCCTGACCTTTATCTTCCTTTTCCTTGTTCCACTGTTTGGTTATATCCACTATGTGCTCTAGTTGTGAATGTCCCACATACAGGATTTATAGTCCATGCTCTAAAAGTCATATTGCTTCCTCAGAGACCAACTCACAATCAGCCCAAGAAACCAGAAAGCCTCCATCAGAAAGTAAGGACAAATTTCTAGGAGATTTGGGATCTGTAAAAGTAACCTTGGGGAACAGAAGAAAGACCAGTGTCAGATAAAAGTACAGTAATACCAGGCTTGGGCAGAAATATAATTTGAGAAAGCTTCAGACATGACCTCTTTTCTTTGAAGATAAAGAGGAGGGAGGCACATTCAGACTTTCAAGGTTCTGTTATTGTAAGCTTATAATAAAAGTAGTATTAGCTCTGATGACTTTGTTTTCCTTGTCTGATCTACCTTGAAGGGCTGGCATCAACCTTGCAACTGTTAGCCAACTGTAACTGTTACTGCTGCAATACAAGCAACAGTGTGTAGCATTTTAGAAATTTTTGACAGTAACTTTGAATTAAACCTGTGGAGACATCAGCTTTTTAAAAGATCTCTCATTGTTTAGTGTGTTGTGGGAGATACAGTATATTTGTAAATCATGCTGTTTTTAAGGTATGAACATTTGGGATTGTTCTGGTTTTGATTTGTCTGTAAACTAAAGATAATGCCATTGTCATTTATAGATGACCTTTGAAAAGGCTGACATTTATAAAGAGTTGTTATAAACTATGCACCAAGTCTATTTTCCTGTTTTCATTTGTGAGACATCCAGACAACCAATTATTCCTTTTCTAGCAGACAACGTGGTCTCCATCCTAACCTGCACAGGTTACCAAGTGTTCTTTCTTACTGTCTCTCACATTCTGTTAAAATTTATCAGACAATTGTTTTGGTTTATGTTGGGGAAGGGGCATTACACTCTTACCTTTTATTTTAGAAAATATATACACTTGAATTTTCCTGAGCATATGATCCCTTACTTGGATGTGCATGTTGTGTGTGTGTGGGGGGGGGGGCGAGGTATATGGAGAGAGAAGGGAGAGAAAAGAGCCTGAGAAATTACTACAGTGGGAAATGTGCCAAATTGGGAACAAATAGGTTTTATAACATAAAGTGGCTATTTCTCACTCACTCTGACCCATTTTCCATTTGAACAAAATAAATAAATAGATGATGCTATAAAAAATGATCACACACAAATTCTTTTAAAAAGAATTTATTGAACTGGTGTGGTGCTTTGAAAAGGCTTCTACATCGGTGAGATCTGACTGGCTCTGTTTTTTCAATTATGTAATGTGTTATTAATAACAGCTACAAAATAATTTATATTAATCCACTGGTGTTTTGGTCTATGTCAGTGCCAGGGGCAAGAGAACAACATGGCTTTGTTACGCCTTCTGAATGACACCAGTAACTAAAGCATCCTTTCTTTCAGGTAGTTGAACATTTGGACTGAGCATTCCAAATACCAATTTTCTAATTAAAGGCCAGCTGTCCTGCTTCCAAAGATGCAAAATTCATGGGTGGGTTAAAAAACACTGGAATGAGTCCAGCTTTACTGGCTCTGGCTGGGAGGGCAAGTTCCCACCCACATGAAAAGTTGCATCCCAATGTCTCAGTGTGGCTCAGCTGGACTCTATATTGCCCATACGAATTAAAGAGATTATTTCTCTTGCTTGCATTTGGATTCTAATAATTTAAAGCATCTGTTATATACAGGTGAAACTCGAAAAATTAGAATATTGTGCAAAAGTTCATTTATTTCAGTAATGCAACTTAAAAGGTGAAACTAATATATGAGATAGACTCATTACATGCAAAGCGACATAGTTCAAGCCTTGATTTGTCATAATTTTGATGATTATGGCTTACAGCTCATGAAAACCCCAAATTCACAATCTCAGAAAATTAGAATATTACATGAAATCAATAAAACAAGGATTGTATATAGAACAACATTGGACCTCTGAAAATATGTATGCATATGTACTCAGTACTTGGTTTGAGCCCCTTTTGCATCAATTACTGCCTCAATGCGGTGTGGCATGGATGCTATCAGCCTGTGGCACTGCTGAGGTGTTATGGAAGACCAGGATGCTTCAATAGCGGCCTTCAGCTCTTCTGCATTGTTCAGTCTCATGTCTCTCATCTTTCTCTTGGCAATGCCCCATAGATTCTCTATGGGGCATTGCCCCATAGAGTTTGCTGGCCAATCAAGCACAATAATCCCATGGTCATTGAACCAGGTTTTGGTACTTTTGGCAGTGTGGGCAGGTGCCAAGTCCTGCTGGAAAATGAAGTCAGCATCCCTATAAAGCTCGTCTGTGGAAGGAAGCATGAAGTGCTCCAAAATCTCCTGGTAGACGGCTGGGTTGACCCTGGACTTAATGAAGCACAGTGGACCAACACCAGCAGATGACCTGGCTCCCCAAATCAACAGACTGTGGAAACTTCGCACTGGACTTCAAGCATCTTGCAATGTGTGCCTCTCCATTCTTCCTCCAGACTCTGGGTCCTTGGTTTCCAAATGAGATGCAAAAGTTGCTCTCATCAGAAAAGAGGACTTTGGACCACTGAGCAACAGACTAGTTCTTTTTTTCTTTAGCCCAGGTAAGACGCTTCTGACGTTGTTTGTTGTTCAGGAGCGGCTTGACAAGAGGAATATGACATTTGAAGCCCATGTCCAGGATCCGTCTTATGTGGTGGCTCTTGATGCACTGACTCCAGCCTCTGTCCACTCCTTGTGAAAGTCCCCAACACTTTTGAATGGCCTTTTCCTGACAATCCTCTCCAGGCTGCGGTCATCCCTGCTGCTTGTGCACCTTTTTCTTCCACACTTTTCCCTTCCACATAACTTTCTATTAATGTGCTTTGTTACAGCACTTTGGGAACATCCAACTTCTTTTGCAATTACGTTTTGAGGCTTTCCCTCCTTATGGAGGGTGTCAATGATGGTTTTCTGCACAACTGTCAGGTCAGCAGTCTTTCCCATGATTGTGATTCCTACTGAACCAGACTGAGAGACCATTTAAAGGCTCAGGAACCCTTTGCATTATGGCTTACTTAACTGATTAGAGTGGGACACTTTGAGCCTAGAATATTGAACCTTTTCACAATATTCTAATTTTCTAAGATTGTGAATTTGGGGTTTTCATGAGCTGTAAGCCATAATCATCAAAATTATGACAAATCAAGGCTTGAACTATCTCGCTTTGCATGTAATGAGTCTATCTCATATATTAGTTTCACCTTTTAAGTTGCATTACTGAAATAAATGAACTTTTGCATGATACTCTAATTTTTCACGTTTCACTTGTATATATTATCAGATCAACAAATATTTAGCATGTTCTACAGGCAGCCATTTCAGATGTGCCAAACCTAAGTTGTAGTACTAGTTATACATTTTCCTAAAGGATCAAAAATAAGGTTGTGACTGTATTAAATGTAGACTGATTACTGCAGCAGATTCTTCATAAATATTTTTCAAAGAGTCTGACGTTTTCAGCTAAGTGCTAGCCTCACTTTAAAGCAGGCCTCAAAGATCAGCCCACATGTCTCTCCGAGTGTATCATTTCACAAGTTGCTAAGGTTAGAACAAGATACGCACATTTATAGTTTTAGGAAACATTTCACTATCTAAATTGAATTCCAAAGCTCACCTCTTGGTTTGACCAATATCTGAAATCAGTTAGGGCCTTTTCCAAAATAGCACCCAAATGAAGGAAACTTCTTGGGATGATAGTTTTTCTGTTGACTTTGGTTTTCAGGGTACCTAACATTCATTTGTGCTTACAGATAGTTTCATCATCTGCTGCTTTTATGTATCCTTATTTGGATTTCAGAGGCTTCCTACTGCTTTTTTACTGCAGGTTTTTCTGCTATTTTAGAGTTTGCTTGAAAAGGCAAGACACCAATGAAACAAATATATTTGCCACTGAGTAGTTTATTGATGGTTGTGATGCTCTAGATTATTATTCTTTTGTTAAAGCCAGCGTACCTTACTCTTCTTTCATTCACTGTGTTATTAATGTTATTTTGTTTTCTTGTGCCCTCCTGGTTTGTTGATCACAAACAGGTGATTGTCAGAATTGAATCGATTTGTTCAGTTCCATCATCTAGAATAGAATAGAATAACAGAGTTGGAAGGGACCTTGGAAGTCTTCTAATCCAACCCCCTGCCCAGGCAGGAAACCCTACACCACTTCAGACAGCTTCTTAAAAATTCTGCAGGCAAGTTGTTCCACTTATTAATTGTTCTAACTGTCAGGGAATTTCTCCTTAGTTCTAAATTGCTTCTCTCCTTGATTAGTTTCCACCCATTGCTTCTTGTTCTACCCTCAGGTGCTTTGAAGAATAGTTAACTTTGACTAGAGAAAACCTACTCTAAAGCCTCATCTCCTTGTGGAGGTCTGTGTGGCATAAATTAGATGGCTGGCCTTCTCAATAGAAATCCCTGCCTTCTGGCACACTTTTCCCTTAGAAGTACCTGCAGAATTTTGGAAAAGGGTTAAACCTCTTTTCTGATCTTTCAATGCTCTTTTGATTTCAGGTAACTAACAACGATCACCTGTCTTGAGTTTTCTTTACTGTTCATGTTTGGGCAGGTTTTTTGTGATTAAACAACCACCAATAAATTATTCAGTGGCAAATATATTTCACTTGTGCCTTGCCTTTTTCAACAAACTCAAAACCTTTTACCTTTGCTGTGATTTACATTATTATTAGTGTAATGTCAAAACCCAAACAATTGTGCCTAATGAATAATCTGCGGTTTAGTTATCCAGGGTAAATGAATGATGCAAATAAAGCCTCTAGCAAACTGTATGGTCAAAAGAGCATGAATCAGAGAAGCAACCTTGTAAGCTTTTTTGTTTCTCCTTTGGGGGGAGGGGGCTTCTTCATTGGATATCACTTCATAATTTGTAGTACTGTACAGAGTTACAGCCCCTTCAACGGGCACTTGAGCTTCCTGTATTCACCCTGAAGTGCCACATGCATCAAAGCACCCATTGTGGCATCCACTTGCAAACACTGGATATACACCCCGGGCCATCCTGCAGGAGTTGCTCACACCTGAATTAGTTATAAGGAAAACACACCAAGCTCCCAGTTCATCTTACACTTTGCTGCAGATTGCCACAAGGGAGAAGGAGAACAAGCAACATTTCCTGCAGCATCAGGCAAATGAGAGCATTTGACTCCAAGCCGCTGGGTTTTGCGGAGGCGTTTTTCTTTTAATTGAGTCAACTATTGTTTACTCAGTGTCACCTCTTCCTTCCCTTTTAAGTATTCAACCCACTTTAAT
Organism: Pantherophis guttatus; assembly: GCF_059756535.1. Lineage (NCBI taxonomy): Eukaryota > Metazoa > Chordata > Lepidosauria > Squamata > Colubridae > Pantherophis > Pantherophis guttatus. The sequence goes on from NC_142064.1 coordinate 168,520,174, forward strand.
TAAGAGGGATAAAACCAGGATATTTCATCTTGCCAAGGAGGCAGGCCTGAAACACAGCTGGGGTGTCTTGCCTTAATACCACACCACACTGCTTGGGACAATCAATTGCCATCATTCATCCTTACTTTACAGCACAATATCCAAGTAGGCAGGTTAAAAATAGCTTGACAATGACAATCCCTCTGGGCTGCGCACAAGTCGATCCAACACACTCGCGTTAGCTTCTGGGATATTTATTCTGGTTCAACCTCCCTGAAACACCAAGTCATGGCAAAAACCCCTAAGCTTTGGCAAGCGAATTAAATTTGGGACCTTCTGGAGGCCAAGATGGGCCTTTGCTCTATGTCTACAGAGAGTGTCCTGAATGATGACAGCCAAGCAGGAAGCACTGATTGAAATTCAGCTGTTACAGGAGTCACAAGCAAACAAAAATTTGTATTTCTTTCAGGTTATAAGCATGACAGTCACCCCAGCCTGCGATATCCAGAGGGCTCATGGTAGATGTAACAGCAATTTTACAAGGTTGTTTTTGAAGGTGACAGACTTTGAGCAATAACAAATAAAGCTATATAACTCAGGAAGCAGCACAAAATGCCACTGGCGGTGTTAAGTTGTGCTTTTCAATCAAGGGCTCCTCACCCTCAGTGGCATGTAAGTCATGTTTGTATTAGCCGATGACACTCTGCAATATCTTCACTTTTCAAGTGATGCCAAAGAGGCTGTGGAAGTCCTGAATTGTGGTCTGGATTTAGCAACGATTTGAATGTGAAGTACCAAATGGAATCTCAGTCCAGATAATGCAGAGCTCCGGTTGGTTGGTGGGCATTTGACTTTGGATTCACCATGCAGTTTGTTCTAGGTCATAGGTGTCAAACTTGCAGCATCATGTTGCTGTCACGTGATGTTTTGCAATGTTTTTTTTCCCCTTTACGGAGCTGGGGTGGATGTGGCTGCACATGACGCATCCGGCCTATGGGCCATCATTTGACACCCCTGTGAATATGAAGAATCAGGTATGCAGTCTGAACTTCATTCAGGACTGACCTGTTTTGTTCTAATGCTGGCTATGGTCAGGTACTGCTTTAGCCAATTTGGCTTCTGCTCCACTTGCTTCTTCCTTGGAAAGAATGGATTCGGCCACCAAGATGAACTACTACTACTACTACTACTACTACTACTACTACTACTACTACTACTACTTCTTCTTCTTCTTCTTCTTCTTCTTCTTCTTCTTCTTCTTCTTCTTCTTCTTCTTCTTCTTCTTCTTCTTCTTCTTCTTCTTTTTTTTTTTTTTACATCTTGGCATTCTTGCCACATGTTCTCTAAGGAACTGCCTTTGACCAATATTCAGAAACTGCAACATGCAAGAAATATTCCAACTGGAAGGCTTTCTGTTTAATGAATGCTAGTCTTACATCACTTTAACCAACTCTAATTTGTTTAGGGATCCAATTCAGGATCTTTGGTGTTATTTATGAATCCCTAAACGAATTGTACAAAATGACTTCTATACTGCATAGCTGATTTCACTAAATTTCCTAAGGAGGGAGACTAGGATTCTTTTTGTGACAGTACCCTAATTATACACACACACACACACACCAGAGATTAGATTAGCGCCTTCAATGTTTAGCTTTTGGCAGATGGTAAAGTGAGTATTTAGCATCTAGCATTTTCTAGTGGCCAATGTGGGGATTAAATCTGAGTTTCTTCTCTTGCAAGTCACATTGCTCTGCCTTTAATTTTTATTGATCTTGTTCACATTCTTTTCATGTTTGTTCTGTGTAGCTTTTATTGTCTTAAACTGATTTCTAAAGATTGTAATTAATTTATTAAATTTACTCTTGACCAGATAGCATTTGTGTATACAACTCCTCCTGCTACAGCTGCTGCCACCCCTTTTGTTTTTCTTTCTTTATAACTACTTCCAAATCTCTAATAACCAATGTTTATCATTTGGGGTGAATGGCAAATAAAGCAATGATTTCTGCTTGGAGAAAAAAATCTACAACTGTTACCTTTTGATGATTTCTGCTATTGTTGCTGTTACTTATTTACTTTCCAATCCCATATTAATTTGGAACAAAGGTTCATCAGGGCATGGCTAATGCCAATGTCTCTTAAAGTCCAATTAGTGGAATCTTGGGCAAGATCCAGCCATCCTTGAAAGTGGCACATTGAATTTTTGGCATATTTGTCTCAATGTGTTGTTTGTCTGCAAATAAGCATGTAAATTAGAGGACCTGAATCAAAACTAAGCTGGAAAGACTATCCATCTAGGCTATAGGACTTGGACACTCACAGAGGCAAAGTATTTGTGCTTTTGTGTATTTGCATCCAAAAATACTTTAAGAAGAATTGGACAGCTTCTTCTCTCCATGAGAATGTCAACTTGGTTCAAAGGGCATTCTCCACAAACAAGGATGGGCCCTTATTTCTGGCAGTCAAAATAAGATTTTCATTTGCAGACTGCATGTTTACTTCCAATGTTATTATATCAGATCCTTAGCCAGGATGGCCATATCAACCATATCTTTCCATTTCCAATCAATGGAAATTATTAGCAGAGAACTGGAGATGGGGCAAGGAAAGAGACAACCAATCCTCTTTGGACTCATGATTAGAGATGTTCCTAGTGTTTGTGATTGTTTTTGGCTACCTGTCTTAGAAACAGAGAAAATATAAAGAGCAATGGGCAGATTGGCTGCTACCCATTGGTGGCTGAATGCTAAGGCAATTGTATATGAGCAAAGAATAGCACTTTGGACTTCTCCATTTACCTTGGCAACTCCAATGAATCCATAATCTCATGACACAGTCACCACTTCTCCCCAGCACCTTTTGATCTTTCCATTTTTTTATTAGAATAACACTCTCAGACCCAACTCTGTACCACTATACTATTGAGATCTGTAAAATCTCTCAAGCTTTCCCACCCAACAATCCTCTTGAAAACAGGATTGTGGGCATGACCAGAAGTTTTTTTTGGATGTGCTGGGAAGTGCAGACACCACTTCCTATATTCTCATTACTCATGTCTGGAGTGACACCTAAGCCCAGGTGGCCTCCAGAGCAGCCACTATATTTCAAGATTTACCCATCCCATTATCCCTTTTCATCTACACTCTTTCTCCTTCTAATTGTTGAAATCAACAGCTCTCCAAGACTTCAGGCTTCCAAACAGGTAGAGAAAAAGAATGGGGCAGGCAGCGAAGAGGGGGTACTATTTGAGAGGCTTTATCTTTAGATGCAGCAGTACAACTCTTCTTCACTGCAGCATTCTGAAAATAATGAGAAAGGTCAGCCTAGGCTTTGGTTGAATGGTTGCAAGTTGCCTTGCATCTGTCAGCTTCAGTAACTCCTTCTCCTTCTTCCCCAGTCAAGTCACTGTTTGTTTTGGTTATCCAGCCTTGTAGGACTTAGTAACTTGGATAAGCATGGCAAGGTCTGTCTGCCTCCCCTCTGAGGCTATATCTGCTCCAGTGTCTCGTCTGCCTGTGTCTGATTATGTTATCTAAATTAGAATCTCTTGGCACTGCTCAGTTAATTTTATTTTAAAAATTGTATACACAGATTTACAACTGGGAGCCACCTCCCCATATGTTTCTTCATTTCACATTACTTTACAATTTGCTAAATGTCCAAGTGGGATGTGGGAGTAGAGGCAAACAGCCCAACCTACAGAAGCCCAAGCATAATCATGACATTATGGAATTTTAGTAACTCAGTAGCAGGGAAACGATCTACATTAATGAAAGCTTGGACAGCTTGGAAGCTAGGTAGAATCTTCTTTCTTTCCTCCTTCTCCTCCTCCTCCTCCTCCTCCTCCTCCTCCTCCTCCTCCTCCTCCTCCTCCTCCTCCTCCTCCTCCCTCTCCCCCCTCCTCCTCTGTTCTTCCCCCTCCTTCTCCTCCTATCACAAGACAGAATGCCAATCATAGAGTATGGACAGAACAGTAACATAATTAGAAACAGATAAAGATGACTTATTTTTAGTTCAGTTTCAGTTGAATAATCCATGCAAGGTGTTTTGATTTGGTTTGGTTTGGTTTGGTTTGGTTTTGCAGCATTACAGAAGTGGTTTACCTTTGGGGACAATTTTTTTTTTAAATTCCCCATCTCACTGACAGCTCTAGAATTCACAAGTGGTTTTTCAGGCAAATATAAACCAGGGCAATAGGAATCCCATGAACAAATTGTGCAGTTACTTAAGAGGTATGGGAGACCACCTAGTCTCAAAGCAATAATGAAATAAAGAATGCTTTGTGATGTAAATGCTCATTTCTTTCTCATCACATGGAATATGAGGCATATGATTCAGAGACTTGGATCAACTCAATGATACACTAAACTGTTACACTGATAAATTCATAGCTCTTGGGGACAGGCAATTAATTCTTCCCTTAGGTCTTGCCAATGAAAATTACTCTTCACCTAAGATGTTATATACTGGTATGTATTATGGAGAGATAGCAATTCTTGTTTTCCTTGGTGAATAACTTCTTATGCTTATTCTGGCACTTGCTGTTCCCGGTTACAAGTTCCTAGCTCCTTATTCAAAATAGCATAAATAAATAGCATAAATACAATTAATAACTGTGTAATAATGCTGCACTTAAAATTAAGCATAGCATTATCTTGCATCATATATCTTCATAATGTATATAGTCTGCACTTCTAAACAAAACAATGATTTGCTTTAATAAAATAGTTATTTTCTGTAACCTACTGCACTGAATATAGTTGCAAGTCACTGCTTTTTTAAAAAAATCCCTCTTCCTCGCTCTATTTCCCCTTTTCTTTCCCCTTACCCTCTTTCCCATTGTCTTTATTTTCATTTGTATTTTATATTAAGAAAAAAACAATTATTATAGAAACATTTTCATGCAGAAAAGCCTCTCATAGTGCCTGAGAACCATGTAGGAAAATGAACACAAAAGGCAATTGGGGGATGCATTATTTCAGATAGAAAGTCGGTTTGGTCTAGCAATTAAGGCGTAACACTAGAAACCAGGAGATTGGGAGTTCTAGTGCCTCCTCTGGCACAAAACTAGCTAGGTGAGCTTGGGCCAGTCACTTGGGAAAGAAGGCATAGGCAAACCACTCCTGAAATGTCACCTGGAAAACTATAGGGATTTGCCTAGGCCAGGGATCAGCAACCCACGGCTCTGGAACCACATATGGCTCTTTTATGCCTCTGCTGTGGCTCCCTGTCGCTGGTCAGTGCCACAATTTTGAAAGGAGCTTCTGGTTAGGGGGTGAAAGCATGGCACGCCAGAAGGAGACTCTATGGCAAGGGGTGAGTTTTCTGGTTGGCTCCACAATTGATAGGGCTTTTGGTTAGGACAGGTAGAAGGAAAAGGACACCGCACTAGGAGGAGACTATGGTGGGGGAACCGGACTTCCAGTCGGCTCCAGAATTGAACAGGGGGCTTCCGGTAAGGACCTTTGTGGCTTTTTGAGGGTTTAAGGTTGCTGACGTCTAGCCTGGGCAGTTGCCAGGAGTCAAAACTAATTTGAAAACACACTAAAACCTTCAGATGAGTCACAAAGAATGGATTGTGGAAACTAAAATTTTTCAAGTCTTCAGCTTCAAAGGGTGTCATTGTTTCACTCTGAGATCTTAGAGAAGACATGATCTTTTATCTGTATTCCCAGTAAAATAAAACAAGCTGTATGGATGAAGATTTAGCCTAGTCCTCCTAGGCCACATCTCTCTACTTACACTTCAAAAATGCCCATGGGACACAGTCACAAAATGACCATTGATCTTCTTAGGTATAAAGTGGGACTGGTTATGCACATTCATTTCTGCCTCTCATATATCCCTGGCAATTCTTCCACACATGTCTCCCGGCCTCCAGGCCAGTCTAATATTGGAGTCTTTAGGGAAATGCCTGCTTTCATGCAATCAGTCAGGAAGGAAAATAAATAGAAAGCTGTAAGAAGAGGCACTTCCCAGACAAAGTCCAGGCCAAGCTTGATTCGAACATGGAGGAGGAGGGACTGAATATCTTTTTCTGATAGCGTTTTAATAGACACATTACACAGGAACCTGGTGTAAATATTCTCAACATTGAAACCGTTCCAACTCATCTCCAGCCCCACACACATTATTATCATCTTGATTTACAGCTGTCTGCATTTCACTTGACGTGACAGTATTTTATCAGTTCAGGGAACTCATGTAGATAAATGGCTCAGCTTCAGAGAGGTAAACACATGTCAGTCCATGACAATTATTTCTTTCATTAAGGATGAAAGTGATGGATGTGATCCCAATGGTTCAGTTTTGGGGGTAGGGACAAGTAATTTTTTTTTTTATCATCTAGATAGGAGAAACCAGATTAGTGTTCAGTTTTAAGATGCCCCTGTGTTGTGTTTATTCTGTTCTAAAGGTAAGGATCCAGAGAGTCAAGTAGATGGCTTCATACTTCATAGTAAACCATAATCTGATTTGCTGGGTTCTGCTTTAGTTGATTCTGTGAACCCAGATAGGGTGATCTGTCAATCTTAGTTTATCCTGAAAAAACCAACCATCATTCATAACCATGATTAAAAACAATGTTCAATGCAGGGTGTGGAGTCAATGTTAATGGAAAACTAACAAAACCCCATGAGATACAAAAAAGGAACAAGACAAGGATGCCAATTGTCTCTGCTCCTGTTTATTTTAATGCTTGAAATACTGAATAGGGATATAAGACATGAGAGAATGATAAAAGTAAAGGTCAAAAGAAAAAGTTAAGGAAATTTCTGATGACTTGTGTTAGTTTTGGAGGGTCCATTATTCTATAGAATAAAAATATTAATGGGAATTTTTTTAAAAAAATAATTTAGTGTAGTAACAGGTTTTATTAAAATTAATAATCAGAAGATAAAAATGTTAACAGAAATGTAAAAATAGAGGATCAAACAGAACTGATGAAGAAAAAGCAGTTTTAAGATTGAGGAAAAAGTAAAATATTTGGGTAACAGTCTAACAAATATAAATTGTATGTTATTTCAAAATAATTGTTTTAAGCTACAAATGAATTTAAAAAGACCACGTTAAAATGGAAGAAACTACAATTTTCTTCTCTGGGGAGAATTTCTAGGATAAAGATGAATGTTCTTCTTAGAACGATATTCTTGTTTCAGCCAATACCTGTTTTGACAAACTGATATACATTAAACAATGTATTCTAAGTTTGAATGGCAAAGGAAAAGACACGAGTTAAGAGAGGGTTTGAAGGCCAGCGTGCAACCCAGACAGCATGAGCTGAAATTGGATGGGACAGAAAACACCACTTTTGATAATTTTCAAATCAGAAAACACAGGTGAAGGTTGCATGGATGATGGCTGGACATTGGCTGACAATGGCATCAGATATTTCTGCCCTCCAAAATGATGGCCAGCTCATGCTTACACTGGGATTAGTTGGAAGAGTAGATCTGCCTTCTGTCTTCTCATCTTGTAGTAGTATTGGAAGAGTTTATTTCTACTATAAGGAAACAACAGAGTGGAACGAGCGGGAAGAGGGAAAGATTGATAAGCCTAGTTAACGATTTCTTCCAAAAAATATTAACCAGTCAAGAATTGAGAGTTTCCATACAGTCTGAAATTGTTTACTCGTTCTTTCACACTTCTCAAAAAGAACTTCGATCAAATTAAAGTCATCCACATTGTTGTAAATTTCCATGTAAGAGTACAAAAGACCTCTTATTCAGTACAGTGGAACCTGAAGCTTGTATATATAAATGAATTATCACACTTGAATGGCATTGCTGAGTGAGAGAAACAATTAAAGCCATCCTGTTAACATTTTACAGGTTTCAATTATCTTCTCAGTGTACCCTGGATATTGATCGAACGTCACAAGCAAATTTCTCAATCTATATTGATGAGTGGCAGCAAAGTCATTAAAAGCCTTTGTAAAAATATATTATGCAAAAAGAGGATAAACAGTATCTCTTTTGAAGGGTTTTATTCAGAAATGCATATATTGTTCTGCCTCATGTTATAGAGCTTAATGCTTTTATTTCCATTTCCAACCGACAGTTTTGGTGGAAATGGAAATAAAATTTTGTATGTTCAGTTTGTGTTCATGTACTCACACAAACACATCAGGGTTGTTTTTTTTTTCTAATGAGCATAATTACTGGCTGATTTAAATTTCTTAGATTTGGATAATGAGAAAAGAATGGGCTCCCTGAAAATCCATTACCCTTATCCCTAACCTGCCATCCAAACAAACATACCAAGTGGCTCTCTTAAGGTTAATATTTTCAGACTCAAAACAACAACAACAACAACAACCCAGATGAGGATAAGAATAGGTAGTTAAGAAAAAGGAGGAAATCAGTTTTCTTCGGAAGCCTCAGCCCTATTTTCAATCTTAGAGGGAGAAAACTAGCATTTTTACCCTCAAGATACTTACAAATGTAATTCTAGGCATGCCTACTCTAGAGTAAAGCCTGTTCAGAAGTGAGCATGTATAGGATGAACTTCAAGTGCTGTTTCACTGGTAAACACAGAAACATGCAAGCAATGCAAAAAACACCTCAGCAAATCAAGCTTGCCTTCTGTTAACTGGACACCCCCATGTGGTTTTCTGGGCAGAAGTCTAGAAGTGAGTAGGCCAAATTCAAGCAACTGGCTTAAAGATAACCGTGCTGATCCTGAAATAAATGCATTCCACTGTCATGTGGAAACTCACTCTCTTCATATTATGATGTTCAGTCCAGGGTGCATTTTAGTCATTTTACTTTAATGTGTTTCAATGAGTTTAGTAGGACTTTTATGCGGATTACCACAAAGCAGTTTTAACATTTTCAGTGGAAAATCTTGAGTTCATTCAACAGCCTCTCACCAGAAAATAGAAAAATGGTTGGATATGTGTGTGTCTTGCATTCCCAGGCTCTGTTATGTTTGGGAGGAGAAGGTTCAGTTAGGGTGAATGATAAATTCCTAAATCCTCTGTGTTTATAATCTCAGTAAGGGTAATTGCAACATGTCGGCATTTATTCATTGTATATTATTTCTTCAAATGGGGCTGTCCTGTCTTCAGCCTCAACCACATGCTGACAGTTTGTGGTTTTCAATTTGCCTTGCCGAAGGTTTATTTGCTTAACAAAGAGCCTTAGTTAGAGTCTCTCTTTGTCAAATTTCCTGACCTGAAATATGAACTGTAGCAGATGCATAAAGAGAAGAGCAATCTGGCAGGACAAGGGGTATACCTGCTCCAACTTTGTAGCCACAATCCCCAAGCTGGTATTCTGAACAGAAAACCAATCAAAACATCCCCTTTTTTCAACTGGGTCCAGAATTCAAATCCAAGCAGTGCACAGGGACATGTTAATCTGAAGAACAGTATGGGGATAAGGAGACCTCAGAACTGGAGGTTGCATTCTGGCCCATCCAAACTCATGGTTTTAACAAGGGGAACACATTTGTTTCTTTATAATGAGCTGTCCTGGGAAAAGGACTGAGAGACAATCTCCAGCTGTCATTGTTATACTACTATTGCTATTAAGAAAAATGAGAAAATAAGGTTTGATCAGTTTTGCCATTCTATATAATATAAGCCTAGAAAAGCACCTAGTAGAATTAGAATATTCTTTATTGGCCAAGTGTGATTGGACACACAAGGAATTGGTCTCCAGTGCATAAACCCTCAGTGTACATACAAACAACAGAGTAATACAAGATACTAATAGGAGAAGATAGTAGAAAAGATGAGAAGGATAATAGTAATACATTCCTACTGCATGGGTAAATATCCTTAGACATAAGACAGTATTGTGGGAATTAGATGTTCAGCAGAAAGATGGCAGGAGAGAGAAAAAGCTGTTTTGTGTCTAGTTGTTTTGGTATACAATGCCCCGTAGCAATGTCCTGAGGAGAGAAGTTGAAACAGTTTTTATGTCCAGGATGTGAGAGGTTTGTGGTAATATTTACATCCTGGTTTCTTGTTCACTTTTAGGTGACCCCAAAGACCGTAAGGAAATCATCGAGAACGTTTGCATTCTAACATTCTTGAAATGTCATAACATAGTGAAAAAGCTACCTATATTTCAGTGCGCAGTTTAAAATATGTGAAATCGCACAGCGATATATTACTTATATTAGTGAACTTTATAACAACCCTGTAAAGAAGGCAGGTATTACTAACCATAAAAGGGTAAAAACGCCTTGCCGAAAGCAATGTAGCTATAATGGGAGCTGAAAGAGAAACTTGCTCATTCACAGATGAATCTCTTAAAAAGGTAAAGTGTCCTTCAAGTGATTCAAGCAATTACATAGAGACATCCAAATATCCTTCTTCTCACAGTACAAAAATGGATTTTCACTGCTTTCTTCCAAGTAATGTAATTTCCCATAAAACCCTTCAATGTTTATGTAATCCACCATCCAACAACTCACTAAATCCAGCTTTAATTTGCTTTTGAATTAGCCCGGGTTTTCTAGAGTCTAATATTGAATGCTAATCCATAAGCCATGGTTTCAACCATTACAGCTGGGTTCATAAATAGGGATATACATTCCTATATGCATGGCTCAGTATGACTTCTATGCAGTGGTGAAATCCAAACCGGTTTGCTCCTGGTTCACTGGCCGCACATACGTGCTGTGTGCCAAACATGTGCTACGTGCACATGCGGAGTGCGCACCAAAAGCACTTTCTGTGTATGTGCATGCACAGTATGGGCCAAAACGAGGCCTGGGAAGATAAGTAGAAGCGAGGGGGGGATCAGCTGTAGTGCACAATTTAGCTTTGCTAGAAACAGAGGTGGGTTTCAGCAGATTCTGACCAGTTCTGGAAAAGCGGTAGCGGAAATTTTGAGTAGTTCGGAGAACCGGTAGTAAAAAGTCTGACTGGCCCAGCCCCTATCTATTCTCTGCCAAGCTGATCAGGAGGAAGTGGGGATTTTGCAGTAACCTTCCCCTGGATTAGGGAGGGAATGGAGATTTTACAGTATCCTTCCCCTGGAGTGGGGTGGGAATGGATATTTTTCAGTATCCTTCCCCTGCCACGCCCAACTAGCCACACCGACAGAACCGGTAGTAAAAAATTTTGAAACCCACCACTGGCTAGAAAGCAGGATTTTCTGCTGATCCCCCCCCCCCGGCCAGCTGTTCTACTTACCTTCCCAAGCCTCCTTTTGGCATGTGCTCTGCACACACGCATGTGCAGTATGTGCCATAAGAAGGCTTGGGAAGGTAAGTAGAACAGCAAGGGGGGGGATAAGCTGTGGCATGCGATTTAGCTTTGCTAGAAAGCAGGCTTTCCTGCTTTCTAGCAAAGCTAAACCACGCTGCACGGCTGATCATTGGAAATACCGGTTAAGAGGAACCGGTAGCATTTTTTAACTAACGATTTGCCCGAACTGGTAGCTTTTTAAACTGCTGGTTCAGCTGAACTGGTAGCTTTTTTTTACTACCGGTTCACTTGAACCGGTAGTTTTTATCACTACCGGTCCGCGAACCGGTGGCATTTCACCCCTGCTTCTATGTTTGTTATCCAACAAAAGTAAAATACAAATATGATGCAATTTATGCATAAGTACAGGGGTGTCAAACTCAAAGCCCAGGGCCCGGATCTGGCCCACGGGGTACTTAGATCTGACCCATGGGGCCACCCTGGAAACAGCAAAAGACCAGCCCGCAGTGCCTCAGCTAGCAAAAATTGAGCTTGGGAGCCTGTTTTTGCTGACAGAGTGCTTGGGCCACCACAGGTGCCCCCAACATGAGTGACATTGAGCTGACCATGATCACCCTGGCCATCCCACCCCAGCCCACCGAGGTCAAACTCAACCCTGATGTGGCCCTCAATGAAATTGAGTTTAACACCCCTGCATTAGCACGTAAGTAAGTGCAAGTGGTAAACCCTATTATTTGATAAAAATATATTTATCTGCCCTCTCAAAAAACCTTTGCCTGAATACATTTTCACAATACAGAAAACTGCACAAGTGGGGAATCCATCCTACCAAAAGAGCCACAAGAAAAGCTCTTTTTTCCTCCTCATCCGGTGAAATTCCAACATACAGTAGTGGGAACATAATGATGGCTTTTCCATCAAAGCAAAAAGCAGAAGGTACATGTGTAGTGGGGATTCCTAAAGCTTCCATTGATTATTATGGCCTTTAGAAACTTAGCCAATAGTCTGAATTGCACACAGAAACACAATGCAAAACCTGGCATGGTTGTAGTGATGTGATCAAAAAAGTAAACACCCGACAACATGCTATCTTTGTCTGAATGAGCAGCAGTTTTTAAAAGTAGATTCATCCAGAATGCATGGCAATAATCCAAATAAAATGTAAGTTTATGAAGATGAATATTCACAGCACTTCTTAAAAAGCCAACAAATGGCATTCATTCTTAAAATACAGTTGGGAAAATGTATCACTAGAAGAAAACGTAACAATCATCATGTGGCATACCAATTTTACTCTTATATTTTATAGTACTTATGCAGTCTTATGTGAAATGTTCATGCACATATGTTCTTCAGGGCTTCCATGTTTAAAATGCACATTACAGATAATAATAATAATAATAATAATAATAATAATAATAATAATAATAATAATAATAATAATAATAATAATAATAATAATAATAATAATAATAATAATTTTATTTATATACCGCCCTCCTCCCGAAGGACTCAGGGCGGTGTACAGCCAAATTTAAAACATAAATATACAATATCATACTTAAAATTAATTAAAATCATTAAATAGTTATGGCCGAATTTTAAAACCCAAAGTTAAAACCCAATTTAAAATCAATTAGACAACCCCACCTGTCGGAACAGTAGAGTCTCGAGGGCACAGTGAAAGACCCGGAGATCAGAGATGTTACGAATATCCGGGGGCAATTCATTCCAAAGGGCAGGGGGTCTGACAGAGAAGGCTCTCCTCCTGGATGTCACCAGTTGGATAACTTGGCCGACGGCACCCTGAGGAGTCCCTCTCTGTGGGAGCGAACTGGTCGGTGGGAGGCTGTTGGTGGCAGAAGGCGGTCCCGTAGATATCCTGGTCCTATGCCATGGAGCGCTTTAAAGGTGGTAACCAACACCTTGAATTGCACTTGGAAGACCACTGGGAGCCAGTGCAGCTCGCGCAGGAGGTGTTACATGGGCGTAACGAGGTGCACCCATAACCACCCACGTGGCCACATTCTGGACCAGTTGGAGCCTCTGAGTGCTCTTCAAGGGGAGCCCCATGTAGAGAGCATTACAATAGTCCAGACGGGAGGTGACGAGGGCATGAGTGACTGTGCGCAAGGCATCCTGGTCCAGAAAGGGACACAATTGGCAGATCAGGCAAATCTGATAAAAAGCCCCCCTGGCTACGGCCGCCATGTGCTCTTCTAAAGACAGCCGTGAGTCCAGGAGGACGCCCAGATTGCGAGCCCTCTCTGTGGGGGGCAGAGATTCACCCCCAATAGTCAGCGATGGCACCAGCTGACTATACCGGGATGCCAGAAGCCACAGCCACTCAGTCTTGGAAGGGTTGAGTCGAAGCCTATTTCTCCCCATCCAGACCCGCACGGCCTCCAGGCAGCGGGACATCACATCAAGGGCATCATTGGGGTGGTTTGGGGTGGAGATGTACAGTTGGGTGTCATGAGCGTACTGGTGGACTCTCAGCCCAAAACCACGGATGATCTCACCCAGCGGCTTCACATAAATGTTGAACAGAAGGGGCGAGAGGACCGATCCCTGCGGCACCCCCCAAGCGAGGCGCCTCGAGGTCGACCTCTGCCCCCCTGCCAACACAAACTGCGAGCGGTCAGAGAGGTAGGAGAACCACCGTAACACGGTGTCTCCAATTCCTAATCCCCTCAACCGCTGCAGCATGATACCATGGTCGATGGTATCAAAAGCTGCTGAGAAATCTAATAGGACCAGGAGAGGAGCAACCTCTGTCCCTAGCCCTCCAGAGATCATCAACCAACGCAATCAATGCCGTTTCTGTGCTGTACCCCTGCCTGAAGCCCGACTGGTACGGGTCCAGATAGACAGCTTCCTCCATGTACTGGGGTGCCACCACACTCTCGACAACCTTCGCCACAAAACGAAAGTTGGAGACCGGACGATAATTTACTAACACAGCCGGATCCAGGGATGGCTTCTTGAGGAGGGGCCTCACCACTGCCTCTTTCAAGGCAGCAGGAAAGGCACCCTCACTCAAGGAAGCATTTATACTCCCCTGGAGCCAGCCTCGTGTAACCTCCCAGGACACCAGTACCAACCAGGAGGGACACGGGTCCAATAAACATGTGGCAGCACTAAGCCTACCCAGAATCCTGTCCATGTCCTCGGGAGCCACGGGTCAAACTCTTCCCAGATAATATTCTCAAGACTCACCCCCGTCTCCCTCCCCGGACTCATCCAGTCGGAGTCAGGCCACCTGAGAAACACCATTTGCCTTTAGTTTCTGTAAAAAGTTAATATTGAAAAGGCCTACAGTACATGCATACAAAATATTTAGGCTTGTGTGATCTAAGGGCCCCGGTACAGTTTGTCCATTCATATGCTTCCTCCACAAAGACTGGAGGGTAGCACTGAAAATCATCTTCAGATTGTCCTATTGCACATTGCTGAGTTTGTCCCCTGCAGCTAAATGACAGGCACTATCAAACTGGCACTCTGTTTCCCTTCCAATTTTTAGTAATGAGTATATATTAGCTCAGCTTGTTTCCAAGAAGGCGTTGCTCATGTTCTCATTAAAGTCAGCCGAATTTCGAACGGGATGGTAATGGAGATAGAAAAGGCTGAAATCCCAAGGCACCCCTTAGGGGAATTTTGCTGCCAAGAGTGTTAGAGGAAGGGGAGGAGGAGAGGGACATGGAGAGAAAGGGGGAAGGTTGGAGAGGGAGAGAGAGAGAGAATCATTGTGGCACCAATTAGCTGGACGCGCGTCCGATTCCAAGGTTGCTCGTCCTTGCGTTTTAACGCTTCCAGCAGCCCGAAGCTCCTACCCGACGGGTAAGAAGGGGCCGGGCACTCCCCGCCTTCTGCCCTTCCTGGAGCCGCGCCCCTTAGCTGCAGAGCTGAGTCTCGACGGCCCAGCGAAGGTGGTAGCAGAGTGTCCGCGCCGCTCCCTTTGTCCCCGGTAAAGGCGAAGATGATGTATGCGCGAAAGGATTAGCGGCGGCGCCCGCCTCAAAGCTCTCCGAAGCTGCCGGAGCCCGGCGCTGATAGGACAGCTGGCGAGAAGGGACACCCAATTCAATTTGCTCCTCATTTGCATACATATGACAACCATCTGTGCTAATAGCACTGCAATGTCTCCATTAGGCTCCCTTCGAGTGTACAGAGCTCCACTTCGCTCCAATTAGGCTTTTAAGTGGGAAAGCTTAGCGCATCAATATTTGCAGAGGGGACAGGACGGCTCAGCGAGCCGTGGCGCTTTCCGCTTTTTTCCTTCGCATCACGAGGGCTGTTAGGCTGTTCCATTGCAGCCTAAAAAAAGACGTCTAAGAATGTGTTGATATCTTCCTGTCCCATCCCAAAAAGATTTCGGAATTAGATCATCAGAAAACTGGCTTGTGCTATATAGGGTGATCCAGCCGGCCCTTCTAGGAAGGAAGGGGTCTAGTTCAAGGATCTCCAACCTTGGCAAACTTTAAGACTTGTGGACTTCAACTCCCAGAATTCCTCAGCTAGCAAAGCTGAAGAAGTTGAAGTCCACAAGTCTTTGCTGGCTGAGGAATTCTGGGAGTTGAAGTCCACAAGTCTTAAAGTTGCCAAGGTTGGAGACCCCTGGTCTAGTTCACCCAGAAGGAAAACATCACTCCCTTCTTGGCCATCTTAGCCCATTTCGAAAGCTGGATCACAAGTCCCAACATTGCCAGTCCTCCAGCCTAAGCAGAAGCAGGGGGGGGTTGGCACTCCACATATCTGGAGAATGGTGGGTCGAAACGGCCATAAAGGGCTTATTCATCCCGGCTCTGCAGAAGCAAAACAAACAGCCTGCGAAAAGGCAGTTTCACATTTGGAATGGTGCTCGTTTGGCATGCTCAAGATGCGCGTCATTTATTTGCAATTAATGTCGTGATTCCGGTGCTTGATGCTCCTTCTCCTCCTGTTTAGAGGAAATAGCTTTAATGTTTGGCCATGTTTACCTCAGGAAAGCCTTTCTGGTTGTTGCTGCTTACTTTATTTCAGTGTCCTATGTAATCAGAGGATGGTTCTTGGGTTTCAACATTAAGGCATTGACATCATATTTTTTTCCCTCTGAGAACTCAAGGTTGACCCACATGGGACTATCTCACCAACCATATTATAAACAGCCCTGTAAAGTAGTGTGGAATGGGATAAGTGAGTCAAATGGACACAGAGTCTCTGCCCAAAGTTCTCTTCCTTGTCTTCCAGGGACACATGCTAAGTTATTTATTATGTAAACAGTTCTTTCCATCTTACCCAGTCTCTGCCCTTGCTCCTACTAGTGTCAGAGTTTGTGAAGGCAAGCTTTTTCCTTGTGTTTTTTGCTTGTTTTTCCCCCCACCTTAAAAACGTGGTACTTCCCTTTTCCTGCCACCAAGCCAAAGCCAGCTCTTTCTCCTCAAAGGAATTGAAGGGATGATTCTAGCTCACTAGCATTAGTACAACACAATGGTAGCATTCAATAAATATTTATTTAAAAAGTAGACATCCTTTGGCCAGCAGGCCTGGACACCCCAGAGTGAGATAGAGCCTATCAAATGGTTTATTCCAGGGGTGGGCAACTGTGGCCCTTGGACAACCTGGCTCAGGAATTCTGGGAGTTGAAGTCCATAGGTTGTAAAAGGGCCACAGTTGCCAACCCCTGGTTTATTTGATTGTTGTCACCAGATGAGTGGGGGTTTATTTGCTTTGTAATTTTGGGTTTCACTTCTGTAACCCACCCAGAACCATCATGAATGAGTTGGGTGACCATATACATTTTCCTAATCAAAAAATAAAATAAAAATTCCACCCAGAGAGAGGAGCATAAAAGAAAATGCTCTGTCCAAATATGTATTGTTGGAGAAGGAGAACTATAGTGTGTATAGTTTCAGCTCATTTGAGCTCATCCCTGTACACAGCTAAAGTATTTCCTTTCTCACTGGACATTTGCCAATTCAAACTAAAACCTCACTTTTGGGTTTATATTGAACAATATTTTGAGCAAACTGAACAGGAGATGTGTGTCCATGCACTTTTAGCGTAGATTTTAAAGAAAGTCTGTCAATCAGGATACTGCCCAGCTTCAGTACATGTCCTCTGAATATCAGGAGAACTGTATCAAATTACAGTTATGAACTGCTATTCTTAAACTAGATCTTAATTGTTATTTAAATATATCAGGGGCTTGATTGGGCCCTTGCTTAATTGTAAGAAAATCAAGATAGTCCTCATTTTTGTAGGCATCCAGAAACAATTCTAAAAACGATTTCCAAAGATTTGTTTAACCTCTTGACAATCAATCAAGTTAAGCTTTTTTTATTTTTAAAAAACCCAGCAGATATTGCTCAATGGGCTTCCCATGAGTAATTACAGTCTCTTCATTTTATGGCAAGTGTACAATCACCAGCCTTCTTTTTATGTCCCCACAATTTAATTACGGTATGCAACTTTTGCTTCCTTTTTATAGAAATAAGCAATGTAAGAACGATATATCTATGCTTCAAAAAAAATCCCTATGCTTACTCCTTCCAGTGACCTTACCATGTTGCATTATCTTCCTTAATTAATCAGGCCACATTATTAATCAGGCTACATCCTGGTCTTGGGAACAGACCATTAAGCATGTAGCTACATTTAGGAACAGCTTTGGAACTAGTGTTTATTCTTTTGGGCTCAGTTGCTCTTTTGGACTTTGACATTTCTCCAACACCCCTGGTGATTATTCCATGATATCCACAAGGGACTGCAGATTCTGCAGCTGAGATAGCTATTATTAGCTATGGGTAATGAAAGGAAAACACTGCATTGCCAACTATTTTAATTTCTGAACAGGTGAATCAAACAGCAAAGACCAAGAGACATCATCTATGCTAACTTCTGACCACTGGGGTAGGATCAGGAAACTCCTAAATATAACATTACTGTGATTCATTTTTTTTCCACTTCCTGCATCAGCTCTTGCTCTTTTTTCTTAACCCAAACTCCCTCCCCCTCCTATTTTACCAGGTAGTAACTGCCATCTCTGTTTCTCCCCCCTCTTTTGGTACCTTGATTTCCCAAAGGGCCTTGAGGTGACCCTTCAACTTTCAGAGTAGTATAGCACTGTGAATTTCTTACGATCCCACCTCCTCCATCAGATGCTTTTGATTGGTCAATTCTTAGCATTCTTTTAACTCAGCCAGGCAATCCTGAGGCTTTTCTGTGTTAGGACTCAGAAAGATCAGAAAGTTCTTCTTCATTGGGCCATTTTTTTGTCATCCTATTTCGCTTATTTGCATGGTCTTTTCTGGTATGACCTATTACTGCACAAACACCTAGTCCTCCATTTCTAAGGGGTTCCCTGACAGGGGGCATTAGCTGGCCAGTTCCTTCTCTTAGAGCCCCCCTCTCCCCTGGGGACAAATTAGGTTTCCTGTCAGAATTGTCTTTAGTACCAAATTATTTTTGCCTGTGTTTTTTGGTTTGTGCTGATGGAGAAATACATTTCCCCAGTGGGCTTCAATAGTTTTAAGGTTAAAGGCCAGCCCATTAATCTACCCCCTTCTTTTGTCAGTTTTCCAACCCACGTGCTCTTGCATTGCTAGGGTAATTTGGGAGGTCTGAGCAGGGAAAATATGCTGTAGACCGATACACACAGAGAGACAAAAAAAAAAAGAAAGGTTGTAGTTCCCTCAATTGGGAAAGATATGGTCAATAACATTTTTATACACTAGTTTGCCTCCAGAAATTGTGGATGCTCCATCACTGGAGGTTTTTAAGAAGGGATTGGACAGCTGTTTTTCCAGAATGGATGGTGTCTCCTGCTTGAGCAGGGAGCTGGAGTAGAAGATCTCCAAGGTCCCTTCCAACTTTGCTATTCTGTATTCTATAAAACTACAGCTTATGTCCTCCCCTCCTTGGTTGTTTTACAAATTAATTTTGAAATTTGATCAGATAAAACATGATCTTCCATTCTCTTCAATTACCTTGAAATTGTTGGTGGAAAGTTGTAATAATGCTTTAAAGAGAAGCCAAACTTGTCTCTGTGATTTTGCTAACAGATTACTAATTGGTTTTCCCATGGTGTTGATCAATGAAATTTGCAACTTGAGTATTATATGGCTCCCTGCCAGTGGCAGCCCTGGGCATCGTTTTTGCATGTCTCCTCTAACAACATGTTTTCTGGAGGTACAAGAACTGGAAAGTGAAGAAAGAAATTAAAGGCTGCTCTGGGAATATACATTCAATTCCAAACCAATATATACCTCTTGTCTTTCTTCCCAAGTTAAGTATGCAGACTGGATCCTTGACACAGACTTAAAATTTGGAATCCTGTCCTCAAAATGAATCAAGGTAATGATTCTGAGCACCTCACAATAAGTCTAAATTGAGGCTCTAGATTGGGGTGTCAAACTCGCAGCCAGTGATCCGGATGTGTCATGCGCTGGCCACGCCCATCCCCAG
Organism: Pantherophis guttatus; assembly: GCF_059756535.1. Classification (NCBI taxonomy): domain Eukaryota; kingdom Metazoa; phylum Chordata; class Lepidosauria; order Squamata; family Colubridae; genus Pantherophis; species Pantherophis guttatus. The sequence continues at coordinate 168,539,762 of NC_142064.1, forward strand.
TTTAATAAAGGGGAGGAAAGTTGCGATACATCATGTGATGACAACGTGCCACCGCGAGTTTGATACCCCTGCTCTAGATGAAAACAGCTCTGGTATTGTACTTGCACCTTAAACATCTGCATATATTATCAAGCTCCAAGTACAAAATGTCATTTTTTTGGTGCTTTTTACACTATGTTATAGAGACCAGCCACAACATCCGAAGCCATGTTGCAGAAAACAGATAAAAATGATTGAAGTGGGTGTTTTCTGCTCTGTCATTCACTCCCATTTTTTGCCTTGACAGTGTGTTTGCTTTGAGGTAGCTCCTTTTTATGAGATGGATCCCAGTACAGTATATCACCAACAGCTGGGAATGTGTTATACTCAAAGTGCCAACCCCTGTTTTAAGCCCCAAATACCATGTCTTGTCTTAGCAAACAAAAGCAATTCAGTAAAATCTCTTACAATGTTTAGACAGAGCCCACAATTACTGTACTACCCGCTTTGTTTAAGTAGCACAACAGTTGCATTGATCTTCGAATTAATCAACTCTGGAATAGGTATTTGAAACTTGAAAGCCACTCACCAAGTCAATGCTGGTGGAAACAACTCACTCCCCCACCTTCCCTTTCTTGCCCTCTCCCATACACATGCTAACACTATTTGTTTGCACAGCTCTTTGTTTATATATTAAGCCCTAGATTTAAACGGCATAAAGTATATCAACCTTCACCCCATTATCCTAGTCCTTCATGACCCTAGAAGTCGTCCCCCCCTTGTCATGCCACCAGCATTTGTCAACATGGTTTTATGAAATTCCTATGATCAATAGGAAGTTTAAACGGGTATGTTAAACTTGCAGTTGGACTGTCACACCCTAGTTATTCTAGCTGTGCAATTTTTTCCAAATGCTAAAGGGACTGAAGTGTCATTTCTCTAGCCCTTCCTTGGCTTCATTTCAGCATCCCTGCTCCCCTTGCAGTCCTTGGACGCTGCTTTTTAAAAGTGTTTCCCTGTTCTAGAATCTCAGCCGTACAAGACAGGCCAGACTAAGAAGCCAATCTCATACAGGTTAGGACTATTTTTAATTAACTATAGGAACAAAATCTTGCAAGTCTGAATGTGTTTATCCCTTCCTTCATGAACTAGGGAGGAACTGGTCTGAAATGCTTTCTCAAAATTTATTACTTAACTAGGCTCAAAATCTGCTTATCTAACCATTGCCTTGGCAACGGCTCTTCCTCCTGCCTTTCAAGGCCGTTCTCTGTGTCCTTTATGCAGAGATCTCAACAGGTCAGGAATTCTCCATCCAGACAACTTGTTGCACCCTCTTGGATGTTTCTTTATTTCTTCTTATTCATGTATTCTTGTTTGTAGGGTACATGAAAACCTCTGATATTCTATGGTGACACTCTATATTAAAATAAAAATGCAGCTAGAGCTTCATTTTAATTTGTTGCTGAATCTTAAATAGAACTGACTTTTCCACTTATCAGTTAGTTGGTGAACCTGAATGTGCCTTTACAGAACATTCTCCTTTAACTACTTTGCTTGTATTTTGAGATACCTGCAGGTCTCAAAATACCTTTTTGGAGCCCAGACTTGATGCTAAAACTTTCTTTCCATACAGTATATACATGCAAAGCATAGAAAATACCAAATAACTGAGTTGGAAGGGATCTTGAAGGTCTTCTAGTCCAACCCTCTTCTCAAGCAGGAGACCCTATACCATTTTAGACAAATGGTTGTCCAGTCTCTTCTTAAAAGCCTCCAGTGTTGGAGCACCCACAAATTCTGAAGGCAAGCCCACTGCTTGATTGTTCTTACTGTCTGGAAATTTTTCCTTAATTCTAGGTTGCTTCTCTCCTTTTCAATTTCTGTCCATTGCTTCTTGTCTTGCCTTCTAAAATATTATCCCCTTGCAGTGGTGAAATCCAATTTTTTTACTACTGGTTCTGTGGGCGTGGCTTGGTGGGCGTGGTGTGGCTTGGTGGGTGTGGCTTGATGGGTGTGGCAGGGGAAGGATACTGCACAATCTCCATTCCCTCCCCACTCCTGGGGGAAGGATATTGCAAAATCTCCATTCCCACCCCACTCTGGGGCCAGCCAGAGGTGGTATTTGCTGGTTCTCCGAACTATTCAAAATTTCCGCTGCCAGTTCTCTAGAACCTGTCAGAATCTGCAGGATTTCACCCCTGTCCCCTTGTCCAGTTCTTGCCTTTCCCACATAAATAATTTCAGAACAATTTGACTATAACTAAACATATATTCATTTTGATTGTTCAAATATGATTCACCTTCTGGCCTAACTCTCTCTTTATTTGATCTCAGGTATGGTAAACATGACATAGAAGATGTATATATGAACTACTCACATTTAGAATATTAGATGATTTACTGACAACAGTGACTGAAACCTGGCTGTTTTTACATACTTGATAAAAGCTACATTTGTTCTGAAGTACCCCTGCCCAAAATGCAGAAAGACAAGCCTTTGCATCTTCTCTCAACTTGATAGAAAGTATGGGAAGGTGGGGGGGGGCGCAAGAGGAGGGAAACCATTTGCCCTGACATCTAAAGCTTGGATTAATTAGGTTGTTCAATGGGGTTTGACAATATCTGAAGCGGCACAAATTTCCTTGAAAGAGGTAAAGAGGGAACAAGGGAATTGTTCTCACCCATGTGTCAGACTCGCTACACTGCCTAGGAAGCATAGGTTCTCTGATCATGCCCTCTATGCTAGGAGGTGATCATTAGTGAAACAAGCTAGGTACTGCACTAGCTCACGTGCACCAAAAGGTCTGTGATTAATCAAATGTCCCTGTGGACATAGTAAGTGATTTGTCTCTCCATGGCCACAAGTCCAGTGCTTGTAATCCTGTCACATGCCAACCTCCCATGGACATGGTGTGTCAGAGGTCATAAACAGCTAGGGCTAGCCCATTAAAGTGGAATTTGCAAAGCAAGCTTTAAAAGTGACACACCCAGGGCCTATTGTGTCACAAGTGAGAGATTTAAAACCATGATAAACCTCCAGTCTTAAAGAGTACATCTCTTGACTCTTTAAGGAAAGTTAGGAGAAGTGTTTGGAAAGGCACAATTGGATATTAAAGATGCAGGCATACATTGGTAGTGAAGAGAGTAATCTAAAATGCTGAGCTTCATGCCTGCTTTTTAGGCTTCCAAAGTCCCTTTAAAAAAACTCTTTAAAAAAAAGCAGTTTTTTAAAAAAATCTTACCCTGGTCCAGTGGTGGGTTGCCCCTGGTTCAGACTGGTTCACAAGAACCAGTAGTAAAACTGGTGGGAGGCTCCACCCACCGCCCCGGATGTCATCATTGGCGATCTGTGTGTGCGCAAAAGCAAGGCGCACGCCCTTGCTTCGCTCACGTGTGCGCACGATCCCATTGCAAACCGAGAGTAAAGGTAAGCAGAACCCACCCCTGCAATGGTCATATGTATAACCTAACCCTATATAGGCCACAGGTCTTCCTACTGAAGTTCTTGATGTCTCAAAAAATCCTAAGTGCCACTGCTGGCTATCAAAGTTGTCTATCTCTAGCAAAGGTCAATCTAAACAAGGATGGATGGAGGAGAAAAGGGTTCTGAATGATTAATTGCAACACAAGTGGCATAACTTCCCAATTCACCCACTTAAACAACAACAAATATTGCAATTTTCAAGGCATATTCTTTGAGAATGAGCTTCAATGAAAATGAGTGTTAACGGGGGATGCAAAACCTAACCCTTCTTTTAAACAGGAAATAATGGCATGGTAGGAAATGTGGTGTCTTTCATGATGAACTTGACATATCAAGAATAATCAGGCACTAGTGATTATACCAAGAACAATCAGGCACTAGTTCTCCTTGCATCCTCCCTCCCTCCCTCCCTCCCTCCCTCTCTCTCTCCCCCCCCCCACTTTCCAAAGTCATTGCCAGTGAAAAGGAAGAGATAACAAACACTGATAGAATCAGCTGAAGGAACGTCTGGATTAATTTTGCTCCGTTTTCAACTGAGAGTGAAAGAAAGAAAATAAGGACATCACAAGCTAGGACTCATCTGGTACAATAATCAAGGATATAATTTTGCCCTGAGGTTTCTAATATGAATTAGGGCAGCTGGTTGCTAGCAGGTTGCCTTGGACAGTGAACTAAGCAGCAGATGGAGGCCATCCATGAGCTAGTTATTTAACCTTTTGAACAGAGTCCCATTAAATGGAGAGGATTCATGGCCATCAGGAATGGCACTGGTTACATTTGCAGTGTATGGCAAGTGAGGCCTTTACTTCTCTTCACAGGCTCCCTTAAGAAAAACAAAAATAGGTTACTCACTCTGGATTCTGACAACCCAATAAACTTTCTGGATTATAGTTAGGCAAAAGATAGACATCTTTTCCAGGTGTCTCTCTCCCACAAAAAGTGGGAAAAGGTACGTTACAGGCATCCCATTAGCATTCAATGCTGAAACAACTTGGAGACAGGTAAGTACTGTATGTTATTAAACTATTTATTTTAGTTTGTAGATATAATAGCATCCTTTGTTCTCTCTGCTGTTGCAGATTAAGAAAAGAACCTCTTGTTACAGAATGGCAGTCCTTGACCATTTCTTGGTTTGAATTGGAAGCCACTGGAGCCCCCTTCTCTACTTGGTACCCTCCAGTTGTTATCAGGATGCCAAATTGCTGCTTTCACAGCCATTGCTGATTATGGTGGCTACGTATTAAGGGAAGTCTACAGTAGTTCAAACATCTGGAGAGCAACTCCAAATCAAGGATTACCTCCAAAAAATATATTTCTGCTATTTTTATCACATTCATATATTCCTGCTTGTGATAGTGCTAAAAAAGAAGCAGCAAGGAGGTGCCAAAAGTAGCTGTTATGCCAAGAACACAAACTGTGGTTCTCATTTTTTTTAATCTTCATCTCAAGTAAGTTTGCTTTGATTGGGAGCAAAAAAAAGCAACTTCGGCATTTAAAAAACAATTCAGTAATGCAAGGATAGGAAAATCACAGAATCAGAGTTTCTTACTGAAAATGATGGGAATGCTTGGAGAAAATAGGCTCATTTCTTTGACAGATTGATCTTTTTCTGATGTTTTTTTTTTTTAATTTGATTTATATGCCGCCCTTCTCCGAAGACTCAGGGCGGCTTACAATGTGTTAAGCTGCATATGTGGGGTAAACGTCGTGGAGGACACGGCGCATATAATATTCGAATGTAGTCTCTATCAAGAAGTAAGAAAACAATATCTGTCCCTAATTATAAATAAATTTCCCCACTGGAATATAAGCCAAAAATTAGCATTTCTGTTGAGGGCTGACTCACCTCCCCTGGTAAGAGTGATCACTCGATACCTTAAAAGAATGATGGCAATACGAGCCAGTTATATCAAAAAACATTTTATTGATTGTAAGGAAGATGAGCTCAGTTAGAGAGGAGCTATCCTATTTGGGTTATCTAGTCTTGGCAACTTAGCTATTGAAATCTGATATTGTAAAATTTTAATGTCATCTATCATATATTTTTAGATTGCTATTTTTGTAACTGTTTTATCTTTTTCCCTTTTTCTTTTCTGTTTTGTTTGAAAAGGCCTTCGGGCTATTCAATAAACTATACTAGACAATGTGTTAAGCAATAGCCTTCATACTTTTGTATATTTTATACCAAGTCAGCTTATTGCCCCCACAATCTGGGTCCTCATTTTACCTACCTTAGAAAGGATGGAAGGCTGAGTCAACCTTGAGCCTGGTGAAATTTGAACTTGCAGTGATTGCAGACAGCTGATGTTAATAACAGTGCTTTAGTCTGCTGCGCTACCAGGCTCTGGTTTTAAGCAAGTGGGTCAGAAGACTCACAACTGAATGCCATTCTTTCTTTTTCCTCCACTGTCTGAAGCTTATTGAAACTCAATCTACAGCAATAAACCATGATGTTGTGGCCCGAATTCCTTGGTAGAGAATTACTCTTCTCAACCAAAAATGCTGCTGTTTATGGCTATAGTATGACTTCTTAGAAATAGTGAACATACTTGGTATCACATTCCCATCAAAACCACTGTAATATATCCTTGGGGTGTTTTCTTTTTATACAAATGTGACATTGCTCTGTTGCTACCCTTGTTGACTTAGGCTCTCCTTTCACCAGCTCTTGGTAAACAGGATAAGAGGAAGAATGAATTGGCAAAGGTGGGAAGGTAAAATCTCAAGATGTTGGTCATTGAATTCATAGCTGATTAGGAATTTATTAAAAATGTTCATTATGGTGCCTCTTTGAGATGATTTGTGGCATCCTTTCACATAAGAATGGAAAGGTCACAGGAAATAAAATGTGGGGCACTGTCCACATTGGCAGTAATCATTTGTCTGCCACAATGTGCAGTTTTCTGTTTTCAGGGAAAGAGTAAACCTAGCAAGGGTGTACAAGGAGTTTTACTCTTCGTTTACATGGTTGACCATGGTTGATCCAAACCAACAAAAACAATCAAACAACACACACCCGGCCAACTAGATTAAGTCAGATGGCACTTTTCCTCTCAAAAGAAGGAAATGACAAATAGGACTTATAGATTGGTGGCATTTCTATATTGAAGCTGGGAGAAGAAAAAAGATATGTGCAGGTATTCACCTGCACCTACATTTTAAAGTTCTTGGTATATCATATACAATATTTCAGCAACATTTACTGGTAGTTGATGCTTAATATGCATATGATTTAGATTTAGAAGATGATCCTTTTTCACAAAGCACTTTTGTATATTTAAAAAGCAGGAAATATATGTATGTACACATCCTTGAATACTGCAATGCGGTAGAGGTGTATTTGATGAATTTTTGATGATTTTTAAAAAAAAAATAAGAGTAGCAACTGACACATGGGAGACTACCTTCACCCAGGATGAATGAATGGGAAGCAAAACAACAACAACAACAACAACAACAACAACAACAGATAGCAGGTGGGTTTTCGCAAAGAGTACAAGAACAGCTAAGGTTGATAAAGCTATTACTGTTTCTTTGTGCAAACAGCTGTACTAGGGCCACAAAAAACTAATTCAATTTTAGCATGTGATGTGCTTGCTTGTGGAAATTGTTCCCTTCTGGACAGAGATCTGGCATCTAATAGAAGTGATTGAATCCAATTCTCATTGGGGCCTGATGGAACAGGTCATTAGGCAGATAAGTATACAAAGTAAGGTGTATCAAGTTGAAGACAAGCATCTTGAAGGAAGGATAGAATATAACCTATTGGTGCAAATAAGGGCAATACTTTTTGCTCTCTCTCCAAAGTTTCATGGTTGTGGGGTGACTATATGCAAGCCAGGGGGCTCTTAAAGAACTCATTGGAATAGATACTCCATAAAACAATGGACTCACAAGCAGCAGTTTTTGATAGTAACCTTGTTGCTGCAGAAACATTTGAACAGAGCCTAAGGCAAACTAGAAAGTGATCAAATGGATGAGTGTGAAGAATGCCTTAACATAGAGGGAGTAAGAAAGAATGCCGGCAGAATAAAGGTTGACTATTTGACTTCCTTTGAATACTCAGCTTTTTCCCTGTCCTGAACAATTTATAAATGACAGATGTACCCATTTCCCCTTTTAATATGCAACTTCATTCCCTTAGAAAGGTGCCTCCTGTGCATGCCAGAGAAGATGGATGTGCAAAATGGACGGATGTGTGCCGCAGTCTGCTCAGCGGTCCTTTTGAATGATATAGTACAGCTCTTGCATTTGCGCTGGCCACGTGTTAATGATGTTTTTCCTGGCAAGAATCCCTGCTTCACAATCTTTGACGGTGTTTTCAGCATGTTCCTCTGTGCTGCTTTAAACGTCGATGCAGTTTAAGCAGCACTTGCCTGGGTCCCTATTGACTTCAATCTGAACACAGAATGGATGTTGATAAAACACACCTTGATATTCACCTTGGGAAGCAGGAAAATCGTTTCCTCCTCTTGTTTGTATGAAAGAGGTACAAGCACAATTTGTTCAGAGACCCAGAACTTAGAAGAGAGCCAAATCTGCCATGATCCCAGCCAAGGACTCAACTGGAAAAGGATGGTGTTCAGGATGGGGGGTGGGGGTAGGCACAAAATGCAGGCAATCAGAAACAATATAATCAAGGACATTGTTTGGCTGTCTAACAGACATCTTGTCTGCTGCTGCACTATTTTTAAGTTCTTTGAGCCAATTTTCATGACAAGACACTGTGTCTTGTGTCTTCTCAGGTGTGTAAGTTAAAAGGCTAAGCTGCATCAGCTAGAATTTATGACCGTTCTGAAAATGACTGTTCTGTGCAGTACAATAGTGTACATTAGTAAACAAAAGAGCATGGACACACACTCATCTAGGTCCACTTACTCAGAGTAAGATCCCTCAGGCAGCAATGAAGCTTACCTCTAATAGCTTTATTACCCCACAATCTGATCCGATGGGTCCAGGTATGATTGCCATTGTTGCATAAAGAGTATAGCAATAGCAATAACACTTAGACTTATATACTGCTTCATAGTGCTTTTACAGCCCTCTCTAAGCAGTTTACAGAGTCAGCATATTGCCCCCAACAATCTGTGTCCTCATTTTACCCACCTCGGAAGGATGGAAGGTTGAGTCAACCTTGAGCCGGTGAGATTCAAGCTGCTGAATAGCCATTTGGAATGCAATGCTCAAAACCAAAAACAAAGTAATATTAATAGGAATAAAAAGAGGTAACATAGCATTAATCAGAATTATTTCAATTAAGGCAATTGTACATTATACCCCAGTGATTCTCTCAAGAGATATCTTGCATTAAAGGCATCTGTCAGCATACACCAACCTTTCTGGTAATTCACTGGAAAATGGGAAATAAAAGATCATGGTTTTGCTTCAGTTCATGGAAGATGTAACTTCTCCACCAACTTTAGGGGTGCTCTGCCCACAACACTCCAATGGATGGTGCAAGAGGAGACAAGAAGACTAGCAAGGCAACCATGAGAAGTCCCTAGTGCTGCCTAGCTATGACAATTTTTCTTTCCCTGCTCCTTGTTAGTCAGTCTCAAGTTCTCCTTACAAACTAAAGCTGCTGGGTCTGGAACTAGAGTTCAAAACAGGAACCACAACCCAATTGTGCAAAAGAAATTCTTTTATAGGAACTACTGAAGTACTTGGTAAGAAGAACAATGAATCAATTGATCAGTCAATAGCTGTGTCAGGCAAGTTTCTCAGGAAGAAGGGACAGTTAATCTCCATGGTATTCCTTGGGTGCTGCACAAGGACAAGACAAAGATGGTAGATAAAATACAAACAGAGGGTGAGCTCTCTTACTTTCTCTTGTTCACACACATGCACAGACATGCGCGCGCGCACACACACACACACACACACACACACACACACACACACTGTCCATAATCTATGCAGGTGCCACTCAGATATTACTGCTGAAGAGAAACCAAAATCTGCCCTTTTTTGCTTAGGCAACAGCAGATGAGTCTTGCATGACATGGAAAAATGGGGGTAACCCCAAGTCACTGAAGACCAATTTTGTCAATGTTTAATGATGCACATTCCTCAATGACTCTGGATGGCTTATAATGATTGGGTTAAAACAATCATTATAAACAACCATCCTGGGAGGAACAAATCAGATGTATTAAATCATTACTGATGTTTAATGGAACAACATATACAAGTAATACAGAGCCTGCTGGCTTTAAATTCCTTTCTGAACACCAGCATATTGGGGACATACTTTTCCACAGGGCTGACAAGGCAATTATTGATTACTAGAAATAATTGGGGTAAGGGTGTCATGCAAATATCCAGGCTGCATGCCATAAAGGGCTTCATAGAAGACCACTAGCACTTTGAATTGCATCTGAAAGTCTACTGATAACCAATACAGCTCATGGAAGTAACCGTGTTACAAATACATACTGAAGTATGTTACTCATGCCACCCATTCTGGGCCAATTGTAGCTTCAGACTGTTCATCAAATGAACCCAATATGGATCCTATAGCAAATTAGAGACTCTGCAATTCAACCAGTGGCCTATCTCAAATTCATACTGTATTCAAGTCTTGAGAATGCTTTTCATTTTGCCCAGCCTTCTATTCTTCCTAACATTCTCTATACCCAGTTCAACAACTTGCTGAATATATTATACTTCCCACTACCATCATCTTCAATCCAAGCATGGTTATTGAGGGTTAAATCTGGAGCCTTTGTTTTGAAAATATACTAATTAATACTGAGCTTCAGTGTCCTTTCTTTATACTTGACAGGTGAAACTGTCAAAGCCTTACTTTACAGGTGAAGATCTTGGGTATCTGTATTCAAAGTCCCTAAGACTTACATTCTGTAGGACCATAGTACCCTCCCCTCGGTGTGAATGTGGGGTCCTGCGTCGAACTGTAGATCACATCATAACTGGCTGTAAACTGCAGGGCATATACCGGTCCAATATCTGATTTTTAAAAAATATAAACAATGCTGTGCTTAAATGGTAAAACTGCCTAGATATTGGTATTTGAACATAAATCTTTTAAAAATACATGTTTATTGTATTCTACTAATCTAGATGAATTATGTGTGTGTGTGTGTATATAGCTATATTGCTATATTGCTAGTCCATGTATGATATGCCATGCACTAAATAAATAAATAAACTGCAGGACCAGAAAGTTAAGAAAAAATAAGATAGTTCTATTGTTCCTCATTGGGTGAAATAATGCTTTTTCTCTAAGGACAGATATTCTATAAAGAATCAGGTTGCCTTTAAAATGCTGTATTATACAATTTATTATGCTGTTGTGATGATTAGAATTTAAGAATGTTGTGGCATCTGATATCTTTGGAGTGCAGAGGTAACAAGAAGCATAGATAGACTCAAATACAGCTTCACCACTGATATTGCTAAGCCTGGATAAGAAAGGAGAAAGTGTAGGCATCAGGCTAGCAACCCAACTCTAACAACAGCAGCAGCAGCAGCAGCACTGAAGCAATTAATGCAATTCAATGAGATACTTAAAAGCAGTTTGACAATACCCTGTGATGGTGCTTGATGAAAGCTGCAAGAAAATCGAGAGCTCAATTCCAAACCACCAAAAGAACACAGACTTGTGCGGAAAATTAACACAATTGCTTGATGAATTTGATACTTACCATGTATTTGTACATCCTGAGCATAAAGGTAAGATAAAAAAGAAAAGACAAGATAGTTAGTGACAGCAAGACCATTCAATTTTCTGGAATGGATAATCTACACATGAACTGTGTTGGTCTTTGGTGTTGCAGAAGGAGGCAAGAAGGGGGACTACTGGATGTAACCCAGTGGATGATCATAGCAAGATCTCAATCAAGGCTTGCAGAGACAACCATCATCCAAGCTTAGGCACCAACTGAGGATGCACACGAATCTGTAAAGGACATGCTCTATGAACAACTACAAAATACTTTCAGTGATATATCCAATCATAACATTATGCACAAATAGGCATAATGGGAACAAATAATTGATCTGCATGGATCAGAAGCACAAAGGTGCGACACTGGAGAGCTCTTACTGAATTTTGTAGCATCAATAATGTTTATGTGGGAAACATCTACTCTGCAGATAAAAATAATATCACACACACAAAAAGAACCCCATGGCTGTTACCTAATTCAGCTTTTAACAATGAAATCAATGGCTTTTCAACAGCAAATGATGGCAATCAGCATTTCTAGATGTCAGAGCATGTCACAGAGCAATAGAACCAGCATCCCCTTAATTATATCCTTTAGACCCTACCGAAAGAAAAGGCAAGACCAGCATACAGCTTGCCCCTCTGCTGTTGAGAAGCTAAGAATCATGTCATTGCTAAACAGTACAAACTCAAAGTTGAAAACTGGTTTCGGCAATTGCAAGATGAAACTGAAATTGAAGATCAGTGGAGATGGTTGAAATAAACACTGCCTGAGTGAAGAAGAAACAATTGGATAAAGGAGAGCAATATAGGAAGAATGCTGCACACAAGACAGAATCTGGCAGCTGATTGATGAAGACAAAATCACAAAGCTGCAAAAGGACTCAAATTGCTAAGTGACAAAGCAAAAATCTAGAGAAAAATACCGATCATTGGACTGTAAAGTCAGAAGAAATTGCCAGGCTGACAAGAAAGCATGGCCAGGACACAAAGGAGCCAAAGCATAATAAGTAGCAACAAAAATGATACCAAGGTGCTATACTGACTTGTTCAGAAATTAACAAGAGCAAGAAATAATACAAATCTTCCTACTAAGGGCAAAGATAGGGAAATATTGCTTAATAAAGAACAAGGGACATGTTGGGCAGAATAAAATTTGGTTAAGCAGTGAACAAATGAAGATTATACAAGTTGGTAATTGTCAAGAAAATACATGGACACCAAGGCATTGAGGATGTGCAGAATTTTATCTACTTAGGAAGCATCACCTCTAATAATGAAAGCATTGAGGCAGTTGTTAACTGCAGCTTTGGAAAAGCACAGCAATATTCCAATGAATTTGCCAATTGGTCTTAGTAAATAATCGAGACTGCAACAGAAGTTCAACTCTTCACAGCTTTCTTCATGATGATATTCTTTGGCAAAAGAATGGTAAAAGAATACAAGCGTTTGATAATCTCAACTGGACATTTCTAATAGCACAATTAGAAAAGATGAAATTTGGAGAAAGATTTATAAAAATGATTAAAAAAATATACAACACCCAAACAGCAAAAATACAAATTAACGGAGATACAACTGAACAATTTGATATAAAGAAAGGAGTGAGACAAGGATGCCCATTATCCCCTATATTGTTTATATTAACATTGGAAATATTACTAGAAGAAATTGGGATTGAAAATTAATAAACAAAAAACTAAAATTTTAACAAAGAATCTTAACAAGTATCAAGAAGAAGAATTGGAAAATATATTAGGGATACAAACAGCAAAGAAAGTTAAACACTTAGGAGTATGGATTACAAACAAAATATCAACGTTGAAGGAAGACAATTATATTAAATTGGCTAAACAAAATAGAAAAGGATTTGGAAAGATGGGCAAAACTCCAATTGTCTCTTTTAGGCAAAATTGCTACCATTAAAATGAATATTCTGCCAAGAGTGTTATACTTATTTAGGGTGATACCAGTAAACCCAGGAAGAACATATTTTAAAGATTTAGACAGAATGATATTAAAATTTATTTGGCAGGGAAAAAAAGCAAGAATCAAATTAAAACATCTACAAGACAAAAGAGAGAGTGGGGGAATGGGACTCCCTGATTGGCAGAGTTATTACAAAGCCTCAGCATTAACATGGATAAAAGATTGGATCAAACTCAAAAACATAAGAACATTAATATTGGAAGGTTTTGACTTGACAAGGGGATGGCATGCATATCTTTGGGGAGAGAAAATTACAAAACAAGAACAATTTCGCAGACACATTGTAAGAGACAATTTGCTTAAAATATGGAATGAAATCAGAAAATATCAGTATGATAAGATTCCTAGGTGGACTTCCATAATGGAAGCACATGTTTATCCAAATACAATAGATACAAATAAATTAAAAACATATCAGGACATCTTAAATGAAGAAGGAAAACTAAAAACAAGAGAAGAATTGAGAATGCAAAATGTGGAAATAGAGTGGTGGTCATATTTGCAATTAAAATCCAGATATAAATCTGATATGGAAAAAACTGGAACTCAAATGGAATCAAATCAGTTGGATAAAAGTTTATTAGGCTCCAATGAGAAATTAATAACAAAAATTTATAATTTTCTATTGGAATATAAACTAGCAGAGGAAGTAGTTAAAGAGAATATGATCACATGGGCGACGAATTTTGGGTATGCAATAGAATTAAATAAGTGGGAAAAATTGTGGAAAAGTATTAATAAATTAACATTATCTGTACCATACAAAGAAAATGCTTATAAATTGTTCTATAGGTGGCATCTACCACCGGCACGAATTTCTAAAATGTTTCCCAGTACATCTCCACTCTGTTGGAAATGTAAAGCGCATAAAGGGACATACTAACATATATGGTGGTCATGTCCCAAAGCTAAAAAATTCTGGAACAATATAAAAAATGCAACTGGAACAAATAATAACTCAAAAGCTACCATTAAAACCAGAAACTTACTTATTAGGAATACCTACAAGCAAATATGAAAAAGAAATAATATATTTAATAACACACATTTTGACTGCAGCAAGAATCATATACGCACAAAATTGGAAACAAGAAGAGGTACCGACTCAAGAGAAATTAATATCCAAAATTATGGAATGCGCTGAAATGGATAAACTCACCAAGGAGATCCAAGGAAAGGAAGAATCTGAATATTATCTGGTCTGGCAAAAGTGGTATAAATGGTTAGAGGGAAGTGAAAAAAAAGAGAAGAAGAAAGAAAGAAAAATTAAATAAAAGAAAAGATATCAATAGAGTAAAATAATTTTTTACATCAAATGAAATTTAAGAAAGAGACACCAGATATCAATAAAATAATATCATTATATAAGGTGAGAGAAATAATGTATACTGAAGAATGTAGGATATTGATATTGTAACAATTCAGATATTATAGGTAGATGTCATTAAGATGATGCTTGTTGTAAATTGTTTTACTTACATTTATAAATGTATTATGTGGTTTCTTAAATTAATAAAAGTTTTTTTTTTTTTTAAAAAAGATACATGGGTGGGAGGATTGTGATAAAGGAGACCTTATGTATCAATCTTCAGGTCTATGTATGAGATATAAATGGAAAGAAGAGAGAGATTCTGAAGTTTTGAACTGAAGTCCATTCTTAGTGATGAAAAACCCACTGGTTGATTCTGGGCAAATTATTCAATATCAGCTTGTTGTTGGAAGAAAATAAATGTGAATCTCAAAAAAAAAGAAAAAAGAATACAACATTAACTTGCCTGGTCCTTTTTGAGCCTCTAATTAGCGAATATCAATATAGCAGAAGGACAACGCTTATAGAAAAAATGCAGGATGAAGACTGAGATCAGAGTAACTATCATTTTGTTTTACAAAAACAAGGTAATCATGGTTAGTGAAGTAACTTTTAAAGAATTGTACGAGTCTAATGAAGCATGTGAATCTATACATACTTGTTTTGAGTTATGCGATTTTAATGGCTTTCTTCAGTTAAAATGGCACACAAAAGGGATCGACTTCCCCTGTCTCAAAGCAAGGCATTCACAGAAAGCAAAGTCATGGACCTGGTTTGCATGGCTTTAGCCTAGACTTGGATACAGTTATGTGTAATGTATATAAGCTTCATTAGTATTTGCATCAAGGTGGTAGTTATTCTTTCTATCTTTATACCTTCTATTATTGTAGTAGATATTATGGAAAATGCAATGACTGTGGCAAAAAAATATATACAATGTGTTCTGCCCCAGCTATGGACCCCAAAGAACGCAGCACACACAAAGTCCGTACAAACATTAGTTTACTAATTACGGACTACTAATGAGCTTTCTTTGTAGTTGTTCGAATACAAGTACAGTTTAAATCAGTATTTTCTGAACAAGGGATGTTAATTTTAACTTCATTAACAGCCGACAAGAATCCAAAGAATAATAACTCAATTCTGAGGCACAGTATTTCAGATAACCATAATCTTACTGTGGTTGGCAAAATGCCCAGAAGCAATTTGCAGGAAAACTGACAAGAGAGAAACAAGAGCCGAATCAAACGTTTCTGGAATCAAGATGCGAAGGAATATGAACGAAGTTGTTTCCTGCAAATTGCATCAGTCGTCGTCCTTCCTTAAATAGGCTAGGGGAGTGGCCAATTAGCCCCAAGCCTTACTCTTGAGGAGACCTCTTCCTGAGGAGCCACTCCTGCCTTTTAACAGCTCTGTGCGCTCGTGCATTGAGAAGAGGCTCCTCCTCTTCTTCCTCTTCACTTATGGGAGCTTCTGGAGGTTCTGAAGGCCTGGCTGAATCCCCGCCTCTGGCACCACATCTTCTCCAGCCTCCTCATTGTCTGACTCAAGCGCCCACTGCACAGGCTGCTGGCGCACCACCACACCAGCCTCCTCGCTGTCGGAATCAGCTACTAACTGCACAGGCCACTGACGGGCCACAACACAATGGGAGAAAAGTGGAAATTGTAAAGGTAAAGGTTCCCCTTGCACATAAGTGCTATTTGTTCCCAACTTAGAGGGTGGTGTTCATCTCCGTTTCAAAGCCAAAGAGCCAGTGCTGTCCAAAGACGTCTCCGTGGTCATGTGGCTGGCATGACTAAATGCCAAAGGCTCACGGAATGCTGTTACCTTCCCACCAGAGGTGGTCCCTATTTTTCTACTTGCATTTTTTACATGCTTTCGAACTGCTAGGTTGGCAGAAGCTGGGACAAGTAACGGGAGCTCACCCTGTTATGCGGCACTAGGGATTCAAACTGCTGAACTGCTGACCTTTCGATTGACAAGCTCATCCTCTTAGCCACTGAACCACTGCGTCCCTTTTGTAGCAGCTGCTGAATTAATGGCAGAATGTGGTATACTTGGTGCTCTCTGAGCTTGGTGGTTTTCTTGCAGACATTTCTTTACGAAACAGGTAACATACTAAGATGTTGATGATCTTACCTAGTTTGGTAATGAAACGTCTGCCAGAAAACCACCAAGCTCAGAGAGAACTAAGGACCCCACAATTCAATGCCAACTACAAATATTCTCTTTTAGTAGTAATGGCACAAAGTACTATGGTAATAATATGTTTTTGTGTATATATTAACGTGTAATGAATAACAGTAATATGTTAGGAGAGTCTACAGATCTGGCAGGGAAGAGGACATAATGACAATGACCCTGCCAATAGAAATGCTAACCCAACGTTAGAAGTTGCAGGGAAGGGCTAAGCTATTGTGGTAGCTATTTTGTAATATAGTCACAAGTAAAGATGTTATTAAAGAGGGTGGGAGAGGGAGTGTCCTCTCCCATAGATACTATTCATTTTGGTTGTTTTTATTCCCCCCTCCCCATTTTCTCCTTCTTCACAGAGCTGGTGTGAAATATAATAAAGTCAGAAGAACTTCAAAATGATAGAAGGCCCAAGATAGGAATTTTCTCTTCCAAACAGCAAGAGGAGAAAAAGCAAGAATTCAACTCTCTTTTCATTCTATTTTGCTTCAATCTTTCTTCTCCATTTCATTCCAGGCCTTCCCTTGGTATTTTTAGGTATTTTTTTTAATGTTATAATAAATTAATCTACAGAACTATTCAAAGTTTTTATTGTTTCTATGAGAACACCAAGGTTCCTGTCTTCCCCAAGGTCCCTGTGATGTTTGTTGATGAAATTTATCTTATTTTGTCTGCAAAACCTGTGCTCTAATGAAGCTCTTGCACGTTCTCTTTCTGGTGCTTTATGACTTTCTCAATTTGGTACCACATTAGTCAGTGAGGCTGGAGTCCAGCTCATCAGCTATCTAGCCAAGTAATAAATCTACTAAGGGAGTGTGAAAACCTGCTTCAATTAACCTGATGAGCAGTTTGGGGAGCAACAAGCTGGTAATTTTCAGTATTTACATAGTGACAGTGCCAGATCTAAGATGTGAGATACATTTTTATGCAATTTCTTCTCAAGAGGTATGCAGTGTACGAGCATATATTTTTGGTGAATATCTCAAACGCTAAGCACAAGTCAACTTGTGTGGGTAATTTACTTTATTTTACTAATTTACCCTGCAATTTCCCTTATACCAAATAAGAGTTTTTCATTATGAATCTCAACATTGAGGCTTGCCTTAGCACTATAGTGAGAAAATATGCCTCCCGCCCCAGATAAAGCCAGTTTTCTAAATCTCACCTGCAAATCAAATGGGCAGAGCTGCTAGAAATTGTAGATCTCTTTTTTTCTTTGCGGTCCCCTATGCCTTCAGAGAATGGAGGACTCCTTGAAATAGCATGGAAATTAATATAGAAGCTAAAGGAGAAAGTATGAATTTGAGAATGACTCCCATTTCTGTTTCCCATAAAAGTCTTTGTTACATTCAAGAGCATTCTGTGAACTGAAGGATTCAGGTAGATACCCAGTACTGTGTTATGCATGATGCTGATGAAGAAAAGGAAGATCCAAACTATATAACCGTTTTCTTGAATGGTAGCTACCTGGTGTGGTATAAGATGGGTGGCTATATAAGTCTATATAAATTAAAAATATATGATATATGCTTGTGTATACATTGATACATACATATGGTGAGAGGGAAGTGTTGCAAAAAGACAAATGCATTAAGTTTATTTCCAAAGTAACATTTGGGGGCATCTTGTCCAATTAGTTTCCTTTTACTCATGGCTAGGATAAATCATCTTTCTGTCTTTCTTTCTTTAGCTGCCCATCTCACTGCAAGGTAACTCCTATGCTCTAACTTTGGGATGATCACACTCACAACCTTAAATTACAATTTGTAGAGATTCTCAGTCATCCAGGTCATGGCTGTCCAAAAGGAAAAAGCACCTTTCTGTCTTAGACTACAATAGTCAGTTCTACTTTAGAGAGTTGCCATTTTATAACAGAGATTATTTACCCCATCGTGCGCTGAAATGGCACAATCTAGCTTGATGACCTCCATTGCACTGAGATCACAAATTCCAATCTTAGAAGTTCTAGTTTCTCTAGAGCTAGATGATTCTAGTTTGGCTGAACCACAAAGAAGTAAGTTCTATTTAGCTCAATGGGACTAACTCTAACGAATTCATCCTCCAGGCATCAGGCAGCTTCCATATATAGTTATGAAAATAGTTTGTGCCTCCCACAAAATGTTAATCTGCTTGTTTAATGCTGGATTAACGCTAACTCTCTATATAATAATAAAGTCTATTGATTAAGGCAACCAGTAGGCATTAAAAATCTCCATGACTTACCTCATCAGTTAAGCATCCTGTTCTCTATCACATGCCATAATGACAATGTGCTAATAGTCAGCGGTGGGATTCAAATAATTTAACAACTGGTTCTCTGCCCTAATAATGCCCTTCCAACAACCAGTTCACCAAACTGCTCAGAAAGTTAACAACTGGTTCTCCTGAAGTGGTGCAAACTGGCTGAATCCCACCACTGCTAATAGTCTATGAACTGTACTTGACGTAAAGCAGCTTTTGCTTCTGATGGTCTTGTATGGAGGTGGAATGGACATAAAGATGAATTATCAGTTTGAAAAATAAATGGAACAACAGGTTATTTTCATATACAGGTATTCCTCAACTTATGATCACAATTGAGCCCAAAATTTCTGTTGCAAAGCCAGACTATTGTTGAGTAGTTTTGCCCCCATTTTATGACATTTGCGGTCATTTAGTAAAATGGTTGTTAAGTGAATCTGGCTCCCCCATTGACTTTGCTTGTCAGAAGGTTGCAAAAGGTGCTCACATGACCTTAGGACACTACAACCATCATAAATTTGAGCTAGTTGAGAAATGAATAAATTGACATTTGAAATAAGGGAACAGGAAGATAAACAATATTATTTGATATGGGATTTATTTTATCAATGGATAGATAATAAAATATGGAGATAAATATGAAATATGAAGTGGAAGTTGAGGTAAATAAGTGAAATATTTCTTTATGAAAATAAGTTTTGGTCATATATTGATATTTTGAAGATGGGATTGAGCACAAAAGGATGCTAACCGATCGATACACTGTCTGTAATTGTTTGGAATGATGATGGTTTTATGTTTTACTTTTGTTTATAAAATAAAAAATTGTCAAAAAAAAAATTTGAGCTAGTTCTCTGACTTTTGATCACATGATCATGGGAACACTGGAATAGTCGTAAGTGTAAAAAATGGTCATTAGTTGTTTTTTACAGAACCATTATAACTTCAAACGGTCACTAAATGAATGATTGTTAAGTCAAGAACTACCTATGCACTGATTATGAGTATCTGTTCCATAAACCCGGGAATGATTTCTTAGCGTGAAATTGCAAAATGTTAAAGTAAAATGGAAAGTTCAAATTAGAGCTTTGATTTCCTTTTTTATGTTTTTCACCTCTCTATTAGCATTGAATTTGCAAATATTCCCTGAAGGAAGTCTAGAAGCATATATTTTTTTTAGAAACAAGAGAAGTAAAGAAATAAAAGCCATCAGCTGCAAAAAAAACCTGCTCCTTGAAAAGATAAGAGCCTTATCTGTCTCTCAGTGCACATAAATTCTACCACTGATTTTTTAAAAAAAATAATAATAGAAGAATGAGGAGTTCTTCAGTCCTTATCGTTATTTAAATTTTAAGCCCAGCAGTTGTGTGGCTCAAAGGTGATATATTGTGGCACTACAGGAGAAAGGTATAGGCCTGTAGCAAAGCATGCGCCATGCATGCAGCAGGCTCAAATTTCAAACCCTGCATCTCAAGGGTAGTTTGGAAAGATTCCTGTTACAAATGATGGGCAACTCAATTATTTGCTCCCCATAGAAAAGAATAAAGTGAATGGATTAATTCAGAAGAATGGCCAGTTGAGTTTTGTATTAGGGGCTTTCTAGCCCCTGACAAAAGGAAAGGCCTCTTTTCTCCATTTGAAAAGAGGTGGGAGCAGTTGTTATTTCACCTTCTTTATCAAGAAAATAAAATATTTCCAGGAAGAACAGAACTGTGGCTTCCAGGCCCTTTCTTCATACGGAAGGAAGGAAAGAGTGATTGCTCCCTTCTTCTTCCAACGCAGAGAAATAGAATCTTTCTTCTGCGCAAAAGGAAGATCGGGACAATTTTCCTCTTCCTCTTTCTGAGTAGAAGTACTACTAGTACATATTGACAGCAGTGGTGGGATTCAAAATTGTTTACTACCGGTTCTGTGGGTGTGGCTTGGTGGGTGTGGCATGGCTTGGTGGGCGTGGCAGGGGAAGGATACTGTAAAATCTCCATTCCCACCCCACTCCAGGGGAAGGTTATTGCACAATCCCCATTTCCTCCCGATCAGCTGGGACTCAGGAGGCAGAGAATAGATGTGGGCAGGGCCAGTCAGAGGTGGTATTTACCGGTTCTCCGAACTACTCAAAATTTCCACTACTGGTTGTCCAGAACTGGTCAGAACCTGCTGAATACCACCTCTGATTGACAGCCTACCTTCTTCCCTGGTGGGATTATGTGAGAATGCTCCAGTGTTTGTCCAGTTTTCACTTGCTTAACATTGTCTTCGCTGATCTTTGTTTCAGGCAGAATCAGAAAATGTCAGAAACTGAATCTAAGATCTGTTGAATGTCTCTGAGCTACACTAAGCTTCCTAACTTATCCTCCTCAAGAGACCCCAGCAAAAAGAATTGGGCATATAGGTAATCTTCAAGTTATGACAGTAATCGGGACTGTGAAATGTATTTGTAATGCGCAATATCACATGACTTTACTATGTAACAATGATATACCAGGCACTCCCCATTGCTGTTGTTAAATGAATTTCATGGATCATTAGTTAAGGATTCACCTCACTCTAAACATTTCTAAATTTGGTCCCTCCCAGCCATGAGCCTCAGTTCTTCTAAGGTAAGTGTCTGTCTCCTTTTCAACTCCTACCTACTGTCTATTTCGATCATCTCTGACCTTTTGGCCACCCTGCATCCTGCCTTGTGGGATGGCAAGCAACCCCAGAACTACACAGGTCTGAGGCTCTTGCAGCTTAGCGTGCTATGGCTCTAGAGCTGCAAGAATCCCTGAGCCACAGCCCACTGCAAAGCTGCAACCACTCCTGAAAGTTTTGGATGCCCCAACCTGGTCCAGCAACATGGCATGGTGTGAAGTTGCAGATAGCCCCAGCCTGGCCCAGCAGCACCATATACACCTTCAGCTATCCTGGGAAGCCACAGCTCCCTCAGCCACGTTCCAGGTGCAGTCACTTTTGCCACTCTGCACTCCAAGGCCCCTGTTGCCATGTGGTCCTCTCCATCAATTAATCTTCATTGCCTTTTTTCTCCTACTGCTCAGAGGTGAGCCCACCCTGGCTCTTTATGAGGCAACTGCTGTCCATGTGAGCCATCTTTCCCAGGAATGAAGGCAGGACAAGGTTGCAGGATCCAATCTACGTTGATCACCGGACCAGAGGTTTAGACTTCCAAGCTTTCAAACTCATGCTGGAGCTCATCCTTAGGGAATTTCTCTCTGCCAGAGAGAAGTTCCCTGAGGATTTGCTCTAGCACAAATCTGAAAAGTCAGAAGACAAAACCTCTGATGCTGGTGATTGACCCAGATTGGATCCTGCATCTTCCCCAGGTGTCGTGAGGAAACCACCATGCATGACCTGGGGATGAAAACTTGACCAGGAGTTGCCTCACAACGGGCGAGGCTGGGCATTCTTGCTCAGCAGTGGAAGCAAGTGAAGGTCAGCTAGGGTGGCAGGGACCACAGAATGCAGCATAATTGGAGCATAATTGGGTGGGAGAGATAGACAGGTAGAGCAACACAAGTTTCCCTATGGTCATAAGTGCAAACAGGCTGCCAAGTGCCTGAATTTTGATCATGTGACTGCAGGGCCACTGCAATGGCCATAATGTCAGGGATTGGTTCTAAATCCCTTCATCCGGAGCTGCTATAACTTCAGTTACTGAATGAATTATGATTAAGCAAGGACAGTATGTATTACTTTCTTAATATTTGTGATTCCTGTTTGCAAATGCCTGTGGTGCCACAGACTTGGGTCCTGTTCTGTAATATTATTTGGGGGGTGGGGGAGGGCTTGGGTCAAATTTGCTGTTTTTTTTTTTTTTTTTGCTTCTAGGAAGGCTAGTGAATATGTAGTATGTTTCTTCAATTGGACCGGAATTAATCTAGTTTATGCCTATTAAATTCTCTAGCAAACGGAATGGTTCCCTTTTTTTTCTGCAGAAGAAAGAATTCAAAAATATCTCTCATCTTCAATTGGATGAACTTTCCTGAAAGGGTCAAAATCTTCTATCTATTTGGCAAGGAAAAGTATTATAATGGTAAGATGAATGCCACTAAGAGGCCAGGCTTTTAATCTTTCCCTGAGGTTTGAAGAAGTTATTATACTCAGGTGAAAAGATTAATGCTTCTATTATTTAATGTATCTCACAAATTGCTAGGCTGTATAGCTCGTGGCATCTAAGAATGTCCGAGTTCTGAAGAAATGAAGGGAGGTTGTTACTATCTTTTGTCAGATAGAACTTTGAGAAATGCCAGCATCTTGAGAATGATGTTTAAAGATCCAGATGTTTAAAAAGACCAAGATATTTTTAAAATGTTTTAGAAATAGGCAACGTCAAACCACTTCCATATTTTCATATTAATAAGGTAATTTTTTTTCTTTTTTCCATTGTCTTTCTTTGGGATTTTTAAAAACTTTCTAGTCTTCTCTGCAACTATGGGATTTTCCAGTAGTTTTGTATGCAGTTGCTAATGAGGTCTGGCCCTCCTTAGCTCTTTTGAGTTCTGCCATAACTATGTCTAACTCTCACAATCTCATTTAAAAGTTTATCTGTATTCTATGATGTTGTGTCATGAATATGAGCACCTTTTCTTCCTTCCTTCCTTCCTTCCTTCCTTCCTTCCTTCCTTCCTTCCTTCCTTCCTTCCTTCTTTCTTTCTTTCTTTCTTTCTTTCTTTCTTTCTTTCTTTCTTTCTTTCTTTCTTTCTTTCTTTCTTTCTTTCTTTCTGCCTTCAAGTTAATTTTGATTCCTGGCAATTGCCTGGAGAGGTCTGGCAATGTTTGTAGAAGTGGTTTGCCATTGCCACCTTCCTAGAGCTGAGAAGGAAGAACTGGTGTTTAGTTGTGGCTCCATATTATCTTACATATTTAAAATGGACAGTTTAATTATTTATATTGTGTTGTACTGCACCGTATTATTATTATTATTAGCTTTGAAGAGAATCAAATACATACATATTTTAAAAAATTAAAAGTGACTGACATTTGAGTAAAAAAATGTGATGTAAGAGACAGGAAGCAGTTAGACTTACAACATATTTTATGGATGGATCACAACACCATTTTCAAATAAAAATAGTTGCCTCAAATTCCTTGTGTGTCCAGTCACACATGGCCAAGTAAAGTATTCAATTCAATTCAATATGAAAGAAGACAAAGAATACCTACTCAAGCCGTTTACTCTCCTCAGGATGGTGATTTTTTGAGACTGTGATCCATTTCAAAGTCTATAATAATAAAAAAACCCGTTTCCTTATTTTAGCGAATCTTCCACTTATTATTAACAATAGCTCCATCTTTATATAAGGAAACCCAGTCCCTGTTTTTGCTTTGACACTATCAGATTTAAGTTTATTAGTGGCTTGGCCATTGGTTCAATAGCGCACTGATAACTCTGCATTAGTCTTGACTGTTATGTATTGAGGGTTATTAAATTGGCTGGCAGGTGTATAAATCTATCAAGCAACACCTCCTTCTTTCTCTTTGCAGTTTATTTTCCTTCACTCTCTGCTAAGATACTACATAAAGGAAATAGGGTGTATTGAGATGTATTTCAGAAAGGCTGGCAACTAGGGAAGAGAATTCCAAGTGTATGTTTTTTTTAGTTAGGAGTTGTTTCCTGCAACAAAATAAAATCAGAATTGACAAAAACGGAACACTCAGAGAAAGGGATAGTGAGTGAGCATGGTGGGAATAATTGCAAATGAAAGTAAAATAGTTGAGAAGATGAAAGAGATAAAAATGAAGAAAATGCTAAAGATGTGTCCTGTCATTTTCCCATGGGGTGTTTTTGAATGTCTTCTCCTCTTTAATCTCTGGACAAAATATGTTATTTTTCTGTTCCAATCATATAAATATCTGACCTTGGACCTTTCCATTCTGAAGAAATGACAACCTGATTAAGTATACTGACTTTTCTATTGATTGCATAACCAGATCCTTTCTGGTTATCCATGCGTGATTGGCAAATGTTAAAGTACAGAGTTTTAAATTAATGACTTTAATTAATCATTAAGGTCCATTGATTTCAATGGTTACAGTTCATGGTTGAGTAAATCTAGATTTCACAAATAATCTATTAGTTGCTCTTGATGTTAGCATTTTCAAGATAACTCTAAAGATTCCATATTCTAAAATTTAGGTTTGGCAAAAACTCTGCATATTTGTGTGTGTGTGTGTGTGTGTGTGTGTGTGTGTGTGTGTGTGTGTGTGTTCAGGATTGATGTATTCTAAATCTTTTAAATAATGCTTGCTGCATATGAAGAAAGAATGTAGTGACTTGTCAGGTTGAGATTAGATTCTTCCAAGCAGGCAAAAGGTTTATTGATGGGTGATAGGATTTATAACTAATCTTCGGGGAATGGCAGAATCAGTTACAGAATATGGTTTATGATCTGCTATCCCAGCATATTATGAAGCTCATATGTGATTTAATTTCAGCTTTATTTATAACTTTGTTGTATACTTTTTCTTGTCTGAACTAAAAGAGTGCTCCCACAAGCAAGTTGCCTTGAGAAAGTCATGGAAATTGTGAGAACCGGGAAGAAATGGAACCCAATTCTATTGTTAAATCATTGATAAATCTTTGTGTCTAGGATTGGACAGATCGTGGGAATAATTCTTACATTATTGTATAAGAGTTATTGTAATGATTCCCCAAACCATTATTGCATATGGTCAAGAGTTAATGAACCTACCTCTTCTGAAGCATCAGAGCAAGAAATAATCACTGGGCTCAGCTGATTCAATATCTGATATTATCACTCTTTAGTCAGAAAATACACTTTATTAATGAAAATACTGTCTGTTCGGTCAAACATGCTTAAGGAAGGTGCATATCCTTCATTCTAACATGCATATAATGCCCTACTTTTTCATTATATACCAATATGTTTTGCATTTGGGCCTTCCATAATATTTGTCTAAAAGAAAGAATATATAATAAATATTACATACTTACATATTGGGATTTTGCATACATACAAAACACACTGAGTACTATGAGACCTGGGGGCAAAGTTGTACATTTCTGTAAGTATTGGACACAATTTTAAAAGACCTGAAATTGGGAACCCTATGCCCCACTGGGTTTTTCATCATCATCATCATCAATCATCAATCATCAATCATCAATCATCATCACATAATATTGAAAAAAATATGTTTTAAACACTCAAGATAAACTCATTCTGCACACTCTAACTAGTAGCATCCTTTCAATAGCCAAATATAATCTATTCAGATTCCCACACATTGCAAAAAGTCATTGTTTATTTAACCATGATTGGTTAAACAAATCTCAATCAGCTGGTTTCACTCAACACACTCACCACATTTAAAAAAGAAAACAAAAACAAAACTACACATGACAATGTGGTATAGGAATTTAGTCACTATATGAATCTGCTGCTCTTTGTGTTCTTTTGACTTTATATAAATGTATTTCTAAACTAGATTTCAAAGATCATTCAGAGTCTAGGAGTCCACAGTGAAAAGAATGACCTCAACATCATATTTTATTATCTGCACCAAAATCAGTTGGTGAATGTTAAGAAGACTCTAGATCAGTCTATGGTTGGGTTTGTACATCTTGCTATACAGTTAGTTAGTTATTTAGTTAGTTAGTTAGTTAGTTAGTTAGTTAGTTAGTTAGTTAGTTTATAACATATCATATATGGACTAGCAATGTATATTAATATTTCATCTAAATTAGTTAAACACAATAAAATATAAACATTTAAAAAGATCTATATTCTATAGATATATACTCTAATGGACATTGCTGCTTATGGCTTAGTGTGAATCAAGCCATTATGACTTGCAAGTTATATTTTATGTTCAGAGTTAAGCATGAACCAGACCACTAAAGGTTCTTTAAAAAAAAAAGTAGCTAAAAACAATAGTAAAAACAAACCATGGTTTAATCACAGCTTTTCTGCCTTTGAAACTGAAATGTTACATAACCATATTTTTTACACATTTCATTTTTGAGACAATATCTATTCAGGATATACAAATCATGCAACAAGGCAGCAAGAAGAGGAGGTACAAAGAAGGGGAGAAAACATGGAATACAGTAGTTACAATGAACAAAGAGATTTTCAGCTGACCTTAAAAGGCCAGTCCTTGATGCCAACTATAACTGAGAATTGAAAAACTTCATTTGAAGAAGTTTGAGGAGTACCAGAAACTCCTTTATTCTCCTTTGCTCAGGTCATCAAATAATGAATTTCTTGCAAATACAGTTTCCTCAAAGGGGCACCCCACAATAATGTACCGCCTCAATAGTACATAAGACAAACTGATCCATCCAAATTTTAAGTTGTTGTCCACACTTTATATGTCAACAGCAGGCCCTTCTGAAACAAAATGGCTTCTGCTCTGCCCTTCTCTTCTTTAATCACCATAGCATTTTGCATTAGCCAATGCTTTTAGGCCAAATTCAAAGGAACGGAAATTATATTTCAATATGGTGACTTGGAGGTTCTAGATTATGAATCACTAATCCGGTCCAGAAAGACAAATCTGTAAAAAGGTCCTTCTTACCATAGAAGGACACATCTGCCCTTCCAAGGGAGTGCATTTCATCCAGAGCAACCAATGCTTCTATTGTTACCCCTCATCTATTCATTAGCTCAAAAACAATCCTGAGCTTTGGATACTTTCTGAACCGAGCATCTTTTTTAAGGTGGGTCTGATTCTGACGAGCCCATGCTGACCAGCATCAGACTCCTAGCTAGAGATAACTAACTGAAGGCTCAGTAAGAAAAGCTTAGTAATTTCTCTACTGGAATGAATGAATAAGAAGCAGATGAGTAAAGCAAAACCTCACCACTATTCTGCTGACTTCTTAATCCGAACAGCTTTTACCTCTCCTCCTCTTTGTTTGAAAAGCAAACAAAGCTCACAGTATTGCCAGGTCCACCATCATGTTGTGATGAGTGATATAGTTGCCTAATAACATTCTGCCTTAACAAGGGGGGGGGGGGAATGGGACGACAACCAAGAACCTGATTTGCTAAGTGTGCAACTTGACTCAATGCATGGTGCATTTGAAACAGTAGTAGGAAGGGCAGCACCAATTAAAACCAGATTTAAAGCCTATGCTTTTAGTAGTTCCTGAATAAATTAACTCGAGCGGTTTCCTTTGCTCTTGGAGGCAGCTGCTTTGGGTCCATCACCAAGATGCAGCTTGCTTGCACATGGCACCTGCAGGCCTCCCAAGATGGCTTCGGGAGGTGGAACTGAGCCAAGTACAGCAGGCTTGTGTGCCTACCCTCCAGGCTAGCAGCTGTGGAGGTATGAAATGCTGACACACCAGCTGCCAGGACCATTTATAACTCTGAGATTGCTCTCTCAGGACAATAATGGATGTTGGACAAACGACGATAGGGAGCGAAAAGTGCTATTAGTCATTACTGAAACTTTGCATTGCTCTCTGGCCAGTGCTAAAGCCATAAAGTCAGCATCCAATGGGCAAGCTTCTCCTCACCTCTGCCTCTGAACTAAAAGCTTTGGGAAGGCAAGCTGAAGTGCCATCAATCCTGAGGAGGCTGACAGTCAACATTTGTCACCGAAACATTTAAGGCTTGGCTTAATCTCTTCCTTTTGGAGAGTTCATCATAACAAATAACTGGGTGGCTTAACCTTGGCCAGCAAATCTCTTTTCTCACTCCAGCTGAAAAGAAAAAGTGGTTGTCGGGTTGGACTGCTGGCTTGCAAGCTGGCAATGTTTTTGCCTTGTGTGGTCCTAGATACATCCTAAATGGATCCAGAGTCGGCCAATGTTTATGTGTTCTGATTGTTACTGAGATACCAGCTCGGCCCACACATCTTAAAATCTTGCACATATGCGCATACACTGTTATCCATTAATCTTCTACTGTGAAGCAAAGGAAACTATTTGTATTGCGGATATTCTAAAGAATTGTTCCTGGATTAATAAATAGTTCGTTTAGTGGTGTTGGATCTGTCCCTCAGAGAGAATTAGTGATTTCAATTGTTGGATAACTTGTCCTGAGATTGCATCCATCCCAGAAGCTCATTCAGGAATAAATATTCCACCTGCTGGAAAAGGAAAGTTGTCTCCAAACTGCCCACTTAAAAGGAAGGTCCATGGTCAGAGAATACAAATTATAGATCCAGAGCACTGTAAAAAGAAATTGGGTTCACATATTTTGATAATGGCCATTTGAACCAAACCTTTCTTTTTTCTAAACTACAGTTTGAGGCTGAGAAATTCAAAAAATCCTAACTTACTATCACATGCCGGGTCAAAGATATTCCTGCTTTAGTACACAGAGCAACACAAGAATGATTTGACACATTGTCTAGACTTTATAAATCCAAAATATTTTGTTGACAAATATTCTTCTCAACTCTATTACATCCCTGAAGAAGCAGCTATATTAGACATCAACTCAAACTGAATTTAGGTAATATATATATACTGTAGAAAGGATTCTGTGTGCCACGTAAGACATCAAATAGAAAGCAGATGCTTCAGTCAGTTTCAATATTTAAACCAATGGCTAGCTTCCACAAAAATCCATGAGATAACTTGGGCACTTGGTTGCGGTCTACTGAGAAATAGTTGCTGAGATCAAACACAAAATTCCAAGCACAAGCAAAATTAAGCTGCTGTGTAGAGTAGTCTGGAATGGAAAGGGATTTTATTTTTCCCCTTCCATTCAATTGTGTCCAATTCTCAGAGACTGCCTGGACAAGTTTCTGCAGTTTCCAGGGCAACATTTTTCAGATGTGGTTTGCCCTCGCCTCTTTCCTAGGACTGAGAGAAAGTGACTGGCCGAAGGTCCCCAGCTGGCTTTGTGCCTAAGGCAGGACTACAACCCACAGTCTCCCAGTTTCTAGCCTGTTGTCTCAACCACTACACCATACTGGCTCTAGCAATTCTGAGAAGAGTCGCTGGCATAAAGGAGAACGTTAAATCTACTCCTCTTGGCCCATTACAGGTTCTATGCCGTAAAGGCGAAGGTCTGTGGATTGCTACTTGAACATGTCTGGCTTTCCCATCTTTAAAGCTTGCTCATCTTGTCAAATGTTTTCTACCTCAAGGGAACTTTCCTGGTTTTTCTCTGTTTGCTTGTTTGTTTCCAAGGACAATTGTCCAATTAAAGTCAAGTGATGCTGGAACGATACTATATGAACAGCTGGGATTTTGAGATAGATTCTAGAGCCACTCATCACTCTGAATAAAACACCTGGAGCCATTCACATGGTTTCAGCATTATTCTCTTTTTACGTAGCTCAAGAGTGCTGTTCAGGATAAAATAAACCACATTTCAATGCACTTGAAGTACGTCAGTTTAGGCTTAGTCCCTTTGTTTCCCAGAGAATTAAATATGATATATTTGTTGGATTCAAAAGCATTCTTGTCTCATGATAGAAACTATTACAGCTTTTAATTTGTCTTCTAATTTTCCAAATACTTGATATTTTAAGGTTTGGTGATGGGGGAGGGGGGGACTTAAGGAAAAATGTGTGTGAAGGGGTGTTTAGCTTATTTTTTTATTGGTGTTGGTGGAGATTTCTGTTTTTGTTGTGGTTTTTCCTGTTGTCTATCTTTCTGGATTCTGCTTTGAAAAGAGCCCAAGATATGGAATTTCCTTCCTGATGTCTTCTCTTACAATTTTCATGATTGCAAGGGAAAAAAATGCACAATGAAAAAAAGGACTTTTACTTATGTACTATGTAAGCAGTTTTTAAATGCAGGAACCTGTCCCCATTAGGAATATGCAAGTCATTTTTAAAAATCAGCTCATCAAGCAGCTTTCTGCTCCATCATTTCTTTCTAAGGGTTTTTTTTTCTCCTTTCCAAAATCCATAAATAAAAAAGGGTCCAAGTTCTTTGCTTTCTAAAGACTGTACACATCACCACACACACAATGCTTTACTGCAGCACACACATTCCCCAACAATAGACTCTGGCTCTCTCCCTTTCTAAGACTTGCAAGGTGGTGTTGCTGTGTAAATATGTCTTTACTACTCATTGCTTTAGTACCTAGTTCAAACAAAAGTATATCAGTCTGTAGTGTGGCATTCAATCTTTGCCTTCATCCAAAAGTTATTACACTAGTTGGGATGAGGTGCTGTTTCAGTGTGGTTGTTCCACTTCTAATTGTTACTGACTCTGGCAAAGCTCCAGGCAGAACATGCTTCTCACCATAGCTTGTGATCCTGAATGATAGTCCTCTTGTCTGCTTGTAATAGCTGCCAATCTCCAAAGGCCATCTCCACTTTCACCTCTGCATGCCAGTTACTTGCCTCCTTTTCTTTTGAAGATCTCCCATTCTGTCTTAGCATTTGATTTTGTAAGTTTACTCACCTGGGTGAGGTGAGGCTGCTTCTGGACAACCGCAATGTCCTTGAAAATACCAGGTGTGGCTCAGTGATTGCTTGTGGGTAAAAGTTCTGAGTAAACGAATGAAATCCATGAGCAAAATGGTAAGAAGCATTTCTGTCTGGCTGCAGCTACCCTTTCCAAGTGCAGACAGCAATCCCAACTTCACTCCTTCATACCAGGCCAGATGGATTTTGCAGCTCCTTTTCTTTAGTGTTGAAAGGTGGCTGAGATATTTCTTCCAATTTAGCTTACCTTTTGAAATCCTAGAGCAGTTCTAGGGATGTAGGGGGTCAACCATTTGTCTGAAATGTTATAGGGTTTCCTGCTTGAGCAGGATGTTCAATAGAAGACCTCCAGGGCCACTTCCAACTCTGTTATTCTGTCTTTGCAAAGGATTCCTTCCTTTTTGTGTTCCCTGGGATGACTTTAATAGGCAGGCTGCAAAAGTGATAAAAAGTTGCACGTACACACTGCCTGATCAATCATTGCTCATTTGGGGGTTAATAGGACACAAGTCATACCAGCAGCATTCTGTGGTCCACATTCAACTGTCCTGCAGATGGAAGAATTTATTCAGATCTGCTGAAGGAACATACCGAAAGAAATATAGCCATGAACGTTGAATAAAAGCTCTATTGCAACCTTCCCAAATGTAAAAAGACTTCTTTCTTTTCCATGATTTGCATGTAATATTGTTGAGATTTCACAGAGCCTGCTTTCTGAGAAATGGATTTCTGTGTCTGCTTATATTCTCCAGAGAACAACCATTTGCAGAGTCTGTTGGAAAAAACAAAGGGGCAGGCTCTGAAGATCTGACCAGGGAAGATGAGTCTGTTAATGGAAATATTGATTGTCTCAGAGGTTCAATGCTGCCAACCGCCCTGCGCATATGGTACCAGTTTTATTGATATATGAATAAGATTAAACATGACACCTGTGTCAAGCAAATCCCCAGGTACCATTTAACTAACACTTAAAGCAGCTGCTTTTGAAGGATTACCTTCAGGCACAGGCCACCCAAGCAGAACAATATCATCACCATAAGTACTTTCCCAGTTGTCGACAAATGGGAATTCTTGCCGTATGGCAGCAATCATTACACTCTATTAGTGCTAGCCAAAGAAGGGGGCACTTAAGGCCTGGATTCTCACTCGGCCTTACATGAAGGCTTCCAAAAAGAGCCACTGGTGATGAAGCCCAATGGCTCCTTTTGCCGCAATCCTCTATCACAGCCACAGAGGCGGTGCGCCATTTTGTGGCCGAGTTGAGAAAGAAAGAACACAAGACTTGGGAGAGATGATCCAACAAGGTGATAATAAAATGAGGTCTAAAGTCACATAAACCTTTTTTTAGCTAAAAGTCACCTTTGTCCTCTAAGGGAAAATTTTAAAAAGTTGTCAAGTTCCAAACTTCTTCTTATTGTTCTCCTTTATTATTCTCCTGTTTCTGTATTTTTAATAAATTCTGGCAATACCAGATTCCATTATCAAGGACATCCTAACTGACCCAAACTTCTTAATTATATATAATTATGTTGAGGAGCACAGAAAGTCAGTTCTCTCAACTTTTGAAGAAAAGGGGACTTTTTTTCCAGGGTTTGGAATAAATAGGGGTGTATATATCAGCCAAGATTCAGTTTGATGGTGAAATTGTCTTTTGAAATTCAAGATTCAATCTGAATCAATTTGAAGCATAGGTTATAATGAATAAGCATCCAGTTCCCCATAACACTAATGTTATGCAATGTTACAACACAACCATTATTGCACATACACACACAATGGTAAATGTGTATGTGAGATTCTCAGTCATCCAGGTCATGGTTGTCCCTTCCAGCGCTGAAGAAGTTTCTTGGATGAGAAGCGAAATGTCTTCAAAGAAAAACAAGAAAGTCTAATTGCCTCTTGAAAAAGCACCTTTGGGACACACACTATGGTACTTTATGTTATAATGAAGTAGTCTGTATTATATAGCTTAACAACACACCCATCTCAGATCCTCTCACACAAGGATATTTTTTCTTCTTTTCCATTTAAATAAATTCTGTCAAAACAGGGAGACAAAAATAGCAGAGCTGCATTTTTCCTCAAGTGTTCCAGCAGACCATAGAATCAACTGGCCAGTTAAACATCACAAAATGTAATGCCCCTTCCAGGTTTTTCCCTGTATATGGAAGAATGTTATAATGTGTGAGAGCCTTCAAAGCCAGACAATCTGTCATATCTTCAAATTGTCTTTGAGTTTTTCTGAAGAGAATTGAAAGCATCCAATTTGATTTGATGCTTCAACCAAACTTGAAGACTCCCTGAAGTTTCAAAGATTTGATTGAATATCCTTTAAATTAAACCACCTGTTTGAAGATCCATAGAGCCCTAATAACAAATTGATGATTTAATAGTTTGACTGCCTAATTTCAAAAAGTATATCATAGAACAAAGTAGCAAATGGAATCATTATAAGTTAGAAGTAAGATCCTTGAGGCTTTTTACCTCACCTGAAAGACAAAAGCAATGACTCGGAATCTCAAAACATCACAGTTTGAAGGTGAGGGTGGCCTCATGGATCATAAAAACACACACACAAACATACATACACACGGAGTAGGAGTACACATTCTCCATATACATGACACTAGGAATTTATATGCTGGCATTGTGATGGCCACTGGCACAGATAATTTTTAGCAAAGGCCTATGCAGTTTTATAAAGAATAGGTCTAATAATTAAGGGATATTTAGTTGAGCAACAACTGAAGGGTGTTTGATGCCAAAGACGTGTGATGGCACAAATCAAATAAGTGAAACAGACCAAAGCTCAGCATTTGCACATTTGTATGGGTTACAGCAAAATTAATACCTTTCTTGCCTTCCATTGTTCAAGTAAAAATGTGAAGCCCTTTCCTTGTGGCTCAGCTGGAGCTGATTTCAAATCCTGCTCCAGAGTCCCAGAACTTTCACCTTACATCCAAGAGCTTTAAAAGGAAAAGAGACTGTAAATTAGAAATTGCACCATAATACATTTTGATACAACACTAGCGACCATTTTAGCTGGTGGAGTTTTGCATGGAATGATGAAATGTTTTGCCAAAAAGACCCATTGCCCTTTCAGGGTCTTGACAACTATAATGCCTTAAAGAGTTTATGATTGACCAAGATATGTCAAATATTGAGGGCTAAAGTAAAAATATCAATGTATTTGTGAAATTCTTCCATTATCATCACCATCATTCATTATGCAGGTCATTAATGCCACACCTTGCCGCAGTATGCGATTGGTAATCTCAGTTACTAAATTAAATGGATCTTCAAGTAGACCCATCAATAATTCATATATTCTTACAGTAACAATAGACTTTGTTATCTTCCTGCATTTAAGTGTTCTTTATGTCTATCGAATGAGGCAAAAATGAATATTTATACATTTCTGTGTTGTGCTGTCTCAGGCATAGCAGTTTAGAAAAGAAGGAGAAAAAGATAAGTATTGCTTTAAAAGACAGAAATAGAATTAACAGTGCTTAAAAACAATACATAGGAAAAACAATATTAATGAGAAGGAGAAGCAAAACTCAGCTGATTCTTTCATGAAAACAATCTCTTAAATCTGGACAAAAAAATAATAGTTAAGAAAATCAAAATAAATCTCAGGCAGATTTAAATCCGACTAGGTCATACAATAGTTGTTACCCTGTAAGTTACCCATGCCTTCAACTTTTTTTCTAAAATTACATGTGTGGTGTTACTGAGGCATCTCCATTGAAAGGGTTCCATCACAGGAGTCATGCCCTTAAGGAGCCCAGACTTCTGGCTGCCAACTCTTGTTGGCCAGATCCAGTAATGTGACTGAGGTGTTTCTTCTTAGAGGGTTCTTAATCCAGATTCCACAATAAAATCTTAGATACATAATAATTTGGGACACTATAGCCCTCAAATTTTGACATATCTGGGTCAGTCATAAACTCTTTAAGGCATTATAGTTGTTAAGACTGTGAAAGAGCAATGGGTCTTCTTGGCAAAACATTTCATTATTCCATGCAAAACACCACCAGCTAAAATGGTCTCTAGATTTGTATCAAAATATATGCAATTTGTAATTAAGGTGCTTGCAATTTTAATCCCAGTCCTGCTTTCCTTTTTTGATGTTATAATTTTTTTAAAAATATGAAGATTTTCCTAATTTGCAGTTTAAAATATACCAAGGAGATGGTTTTCAGTTCTTCATTATCAGTTTTATTTTTGGTTTTTGCATTTTTCTTTCTTTCTCTTTTCAGTATGAAGCCAGTTATTAAGGTTCTGGGATGATATTAAAGAGGCAGTGGAATGATTATCATGCATTTTAACTAGTGTGTTTTAACACGTGACTTGAATCTTTTTAATCAAAAGCAGCATTTATAGTAAATCAACCAAATACTTTTCTGGAGAGGCAAATACTTTTCTCGAGAGATTGCAAACCTTAATTCTATCTTAACTGCATTATAGTTTTTAAACTGAGATTCAGGTTGCTCTAGAGCACGGGTGTCAAACTCACATCGTCACGGAACATATTGGGTCTTTTTTGCCCTTCGCTAAACTGGAGGTGGGTGTGGCCAGCATGTGACGCATCTGGCCCGCAGGCCATGAGTTTGACACCCCTGCTCTAGAGTTTAACAAAGGTCCCCTAATGAGACAAACAGGGTTGGGTTTTCTGAGGAATGCTATATCTGTGTTGTAAAATTTTAGATAATGGCTGAATGTTCATAAACTCCCTTTGCTGCCACACTGAGTGATAATCTAGATTTTTACAACTCAGATAGGGTAGACCTACTTAAAGATTGGCTTGTTTATTACTTGGAATATTTATGAGGAAAGAATGATCTTCAGCGCCATCATTAAATTGCTCCACAATCTAGGCTGTATTATTGAGAAGCAAAACTGTCATCAGATGAACCACATAGACATAGTGGTTCTGCATTTTATCTGGCCTGATCCAAATCATATCATACTTTCTATACCATAATAAGGAATTTGAATCGAGTCCAAAAAGCTTTTTGTAATCAAAGCAGTTATTTCAACACAGATTAATTGATGTTCCCATATCTAGTCCTTTTCACCCCAAAGACTATCAGATATTATTTATTTATTGGTTCAGTACATAAATCTCCTTCATTCAGAAACTTAAGATGTGTACATAGTCCTCCCTCTTCCTAGTTTTCCCTGCAACAACAATCTAGTAATTTAAGATTTAGTGGAAAAAGAGTGACTGGCACCAAGTCCCTGGATTAGCTTCCATGGAGTAGAAATCGGTTCTTTCTGGTGCCAGTCCAATCCTTTAGCCACATTAGCATTGTTTTCAGCCTGAGAGTTCAGGAAAAAAAAGAGGCATATCTGGAGGTGCAAATCACTCCTGATCTACACAGAATCTTTTCCAAAAACTTCACATACATTTTAAATAACAGACTAGAAAGAACTGGGGTATAATCATTCCAACATAGCCCATGTGTAAAGACTGATTATAGTAACTCCTTCTTATGCACCTGGTTTAAGACATTATCCAACATCTTGGCTCAAAGCTTTTTTCAGATGATATTCTTTCCTCTTTGAAGGTGTTGTGCATTTATATTGTGAAATAGATCTAAGCACATTAGATGGAACAATTAATCAGTCGAACAACTTGCCTCCAGAAGTTGCAGGTGCTCCAACACTGGAAGTTTTTAAGAAGAGATTGGACAACCATTTGTCTGCAATGGTATAAGGCCATGATGGTGAACCTATGGCACACGTGCCAGAGGTGGCACGCAGAACCCTCTCTGTGGGCACGTGCACTGTCACCAGCCACTCTTCTGGTTTTCATGGAGAGCCGGAAACCCGAAGACCAGCTGACTGGTGTGCTCTGGAAACTGGAAGAGCAGCTGACGACAGCACGCATGCCCACATAAAGGACTCTGCATGCCACCTCTGGCATGCGTGCCATAGGTTCACCATCATGGATGCACCGGCCACTTGGTTTTCAGGTTTCCGGTGGTCCGGCGCACATGAAGACCAGCTGGTCAGCACATGCACTCGGTGCCAAAAAGGTTCACCATCACTGGTATAAGGTGTCATACCTGAGCAGACTAGAAGGACTAGAAAACTAGGTAGGACTAGAAGACTTCCAAGATCCCTTCCAACTCTGTTAATCTATTTTATATTTTGGACCAGGGAGTGAACAATCTTTGGGACCTGGGATTAAACAGTTTACTGGTAAAGAATAGCACCCATTCTGAACCCATTTATTTGCAAATGTACCTTACACAGAGACTTTTGCAGCTATTGCACCCTTTTCTTTGCTCCTTCCCATCCATCTTTTCCATTGGTTCAGGGTAGTCAATAGAATAACAGAATTGGAAGGTACTTCAAAGGTCTTCTAGTCCTGTTCAAGCCCTGCTCAAGCAGGGAACCCTATACCATTGGGCAAATGGTGGTCTAATCTTTCCTTTAAAATCTCACTGTTGGAGCATCCACGACTTCTGGAGGCAAGTAATTCCACTGATTAATTGTTCTCACTGTCAGGAAATTTCTCCTTAGACCTTAGGTTGCTTCTCTCCTTGATTAGTTTTCATCCATTGCTTCTTGTTCTGCCTTCAAATGCTTTGGAGAACAGGTTGATCCTTTTTTCTTTGTGGCGGCCTCTTAGATATTGGAACACCGCTATCATGTCACCCTAGTCCTTTTTTTTTATTATTAAACTAGACATACCCAATTACTGTAACCATTCCTCATTTTAGCCTCCAGTTTCCTAATCATTTTTGTTGTTCTCACCTGCACTCTTTCTAGAGTCTCAACATCTTTCTTTAACCTGGTAACCAAAACTGGATGCAATATACCAAGTGTGGTCTTTCTAAGGCATTATAAAGTGGTACTAACACTTCACATGATAGATCCCTCTGTTAATGCAGCGTAGGACTGTGTTAGATTTTTTGGCAACTGTAGCACAGTGCTGGCTCATATTTAAGTGGTTGTCCACTGGGACTCCAAGATCTTTCTCGCAGTTACTATTGACAAATACTGCCTATTCTATACCTTCTATGCATTTGGTTTTTCTTACCTAAATGTAAAACCTTACTTTTCTCTCACCATTGAATTTCATTTTGTTAGACTGGGTCCAGTTTTTTGAGATCCTTCTGTATCCTAAGCCTATCTTCTGGAGTGTTGGCTATTCCTGCCAGCCTGATGTCATCTGAAAATCATTGTTTTCCTCTTTTCATTAGAAATTAGGAATGCAGCTAAACTCGTTATGTAAATTAACCAGGACTGGCTTGTTCTAGTCATTTTATCATGTTATAACGGCTCTGCAATGTAGCAATTAAAACAGCCAACCTAGGGAACAGCACCGTTGGTCCATAACAGTGGTGTCCAGTACATAGGCACTGACTCCAGTATAAAATAAGCTAATTATGATATATGTAGGACAGCATTTATATGCAATATTTCTCCATACTTATATTTGTTATAATTATATAGAAGAATGAGAACATCCAAACCCAGCCAGGGTTTTCCAATGACTACAGAGTTTCTATAGTAGTATAAAACTGTTACTGAGCTCATCGATACATTCAAGTCTGCATATGTGTGTGTAGTTGTGGTGGTGGCAGTCTATGTGCTGTGATAGAAAGAGAGAGAGAGATCAGCAGATACTTTAATTTCCTTGTTATGACAGGTGGAATTAAAAACACGGAGGAAAGCATCTCATCCAATCTCATCCCAGCATGACTCCAGTGACCTCTTGAGGCTTTGAAAAAACGTTCAGAGTCCTCTGTGACTGCTCAAGATGTGACTTCAGGCCAGCCTTTCTTAATAGGCAGCTTTAGTGGCCTAAGATCCTTTCATTAAATATGAAAAGACATCCCTGTCTTTCCCTTTCATAATATGTGCAATTCAAAGAATTGTGATCAAAGTTCTGGAAATTAGTTTGTTGACTCAGGATAATGAGTTTCTCTCTTAATGTGTGCTTCAGAAAGGATCTGGACATGTCACCGTTGCCACACGAGCTCATGCTTTGAATAAGCAGAAAGCATTTTTAGCCCATCAGGTGTCTTTTGAGATATTTGCTGGTTCTTAACGTGTCTTAACTCCTTCTGTGGTTAGAAACCTGTATGATGATAGGGAAGAATAAGAGAAGATAACAGCCTTGTTTTTAACAAGCTTGGATAATTCAGGTGCAGAGATAATAATCAAATCCAAAAATAAAACCCCAGGGTCCTGTAGAATGCTGCCTGATACATTTGCTGAATAATTTAGCTCTATCAGTAGGTAAGGAAGTAGGCAGCGCAAAGAGAAAATTAACAAGTCACATGTACAATTATTATGAAGCTGTGTTCTTTTGGCATTGTTTTTCATGCTGAGTAAGATGAACACACTGCAGGAAAAAAGGATGCTACAGAGAAAATTAATAGAAAGAGTTTCAAAGGAAGCAGATGAAGTTGCAACAAAAGCTCCATGAAAAGTTATTGTTGTTGTTGTTACAGATGCTGAGCAAAGAATGAAGCTCTCAGCCAAAATCCCAACATGTATATTTTCCATCCATGCACAGTGCTGAAATGATAGGCTTTGTCTTGGGAAATAAGAAATCATTGACAGACAGCAAGATAAAGAAACAGAGTCAGAAACTGGGTTTCTGCAAAGCAGTAAGTCATAATTTAGTATGACTGATATTACTTACCATGTCTTATAAATCCAGCCACTACAATTTGTAGACTCTGGTTTCTGATTTAGCATGTTGAGCAAACCAGGCCATTGTGGATTCTTCAATACATGTCAATTAATAACACTGTAGTTTAGCATGGTGTGTAAATCTAACTGATCAATCTATGGTACTCTAGAATCCAAGGTTAACTTCTATATGTAAGAGAAGGTGCATCCAAACTGATCCAACTCAGTTGTTTATTTTGTGTCCCCAAACAGTGTCATAGCTTAGTCACTCAAAATCATCTTCAATTCCAAGAGTACGTTCTGCCTTCAAGATAGTATGGACTTG
This sequence comes from Pantherophis guttatus, assembly GCF_059756535.1. Lineage (NCBI taxonomy): Eukaryota > Metazoa > Chordata > Lepidosauria > Squamata > Colubridae > Pantherophis > Pantherophis guttatus. The sequence continues at coordinate 168,579,990 of NC_142064.1, forward strand.
GATGAGCAGATTATATTACAAGGAAAGTGCCAACTGGCCCAGAGGAAGGACAGTCTGGGAAAATATTTTGGGTTCAATTCAGCCTACAATACAGCATGCAGATATCTGTTCTTCACCATAGGACCTAATGACTCCAAATGACAGATCTGCATCATGACATCAGTCTTGTCTTTTTGTATGTCGATTGCAAGTACAAAAGGGGTAGACTCTGTGATTCCTTGGTCATTACTCATTCCCTTGCAGGTGCCTATGCATAGTCAAAGAGTTGTGCAGGTAAAATGGACCGTCTAGCAATTTGATAAATAAATAAAAATCATGTTTCAATTTACGTGCATATTGTCAACAGTAACATAATCCAAGATACTGGTGAGGATAATGATGAAAAGGGAAAATCAGCAAAAGCTGTAGATACTTTATTCAGATCTGTCTTAGTGCAATGGGTGAAACTCAGATTTGAACTATTCCTTGACTGCTCAGCAATTGAACCAGAACTTGAGATGGTTGCTCTGATTCCTAGTAACATCTCTCCTACTCACTCGTCTGTGTAGACTAGGAAATGATAAAATAAAAAATCATCCTCTCATTCACTTTGGTGCAGGATCACTTCTCCCTGATTGACTGTATTAAGGGAAAGACAAAGCTAGCTCCTGTAATTTACATGGGACAGTTACCTCAAGGATGGCACAAGGTTTTTAAAAAGTAGATTATTTGGCGTAAGCAGAGATCCAGCTTTATTTAAATTGATCCAAATTATCCTTTTGAACTTCTATTACATAGATTGTAAGAGAAAAAAACTTAAGTAGCATATCTCCAGGGTATTGTACTTATGTTTAGACCAATGGTTCTCAAATTTGGCAACTTTAAGATATGTGGACTTCAACTCCCAGAATTCTTCAGCAAGAGAAAATAAAGAATGCTGGCTAAGGAATTCTGGGAGTTGAAGTTCACACATCTTAAAGTTGTCAAGGTTGAGAAACACTGGTCTAGATAGTATTTTTCTGTCTGGTGAATTTGGGAAGTCATGAAACTATCCCACCAATAAGAGAGAACTGAAAGTCATTACCACAGAAATATCTCTTGGTGGGTTCTTGGTCACCAAATTATTACCTTAGACACTCTTTCTTGTCAAAGTTAATATGCTCTCCTGATGGGTGTGTTGACTTCTTTATAACAATCACTCCAAATCTGGTGCCTCAAGGTGGATGGAATACATCTTCTAAAATTTCTAGCTAGTAGATATCCTACTCAATACTTCTTAAAGTGATCAAACCACTCGTGGAAATCCAGATAACCACAAAAAGCTTCCAAATTATAGTTTTCAGTCTTTTGCTACCAGCTAGCAGTCATTTTTTTTTCCAGCCATAGCTGGATTGCTGGCAATATTCAGCCTATAGCTGGATTGCTGGCCTTATACAATATTCTTTCATTTGGAGCAAGGTTACATTAATTTCAGATGAATGATTTTCAGTATATACCTCTAGTGTATAAATGCTGATTCAATCTGAAGAACTTCAGCTAGTATAAGAAATCAGATGTCTCTACAGATTGTGAGAAATGTATGTCAGCCTACCTTACTTTGGCTTCAGGTAAGATTAAAATTATTATTTAGTTATGCAAAAAGAGATTTGTATTGCAATCTGCCTATTTATCTGGCAATATATCCTCTTAAATTCATTTATAGAACTTACCCTCAGCTATTCATTTATCAGATTTTACAACTAATGCTAACTGAAACGTTCAGGAAAAGGGAAAAGTTGGTTATCTGTTTATAAAATGGTGAAGAAAGATTAGTATTTCAACAACTCACAAAATCTTTGTATATATGTGTGATATTTCCACTGGAATTTGTATGCATTTTCTCCTCTTTCATTATGCTATTATTTTTATAGATGGCTCAAAGGCACCCAAGCACACCAGTTCAGGCTTGATTTGCATAGATTGCACCATTGCCATCAGCCTTCCTAGGGAATCATCCATCTTCACAGAATTATGTTCAGTCTCCCCACTACTCACTTGGTTACATCAGAATATGACAATTGTAGAACTTTTTTATGTACTCTGCTTCAAGTAAACTAGCTTCAGCAATTGTTTCAATTCTATCGACACAGCCTACTTAGACTTGCCATGATTTGATTTCAACCAGCCCCCATTTATTCTCCTTTCTAAAGTTTTCAGCCATTAAAATTTGTCATATATACAATTCAGGTTTTTGAAAATTGATTTTCACAGACTTTGTATCTGTTCCCAGGTTTAAAGCATATGTAGACAGCTACAGATTAATCCATATTTTCCATAAAAATGTGACAGTGCATATGTGTGTGCCTGTGTATGCATGTGTAAGTATGTACGTACACACACACACACACACACACACACACACATATATAGGGACATGGTGGCTCAGTGGCTAAGACACTGAGCTTGTTGATAGAAAGTTCAGAAGTTCAGTGGTTCGAATCCTTAGTGCCGTGTAATGGGGTGACCTCCCTTTACTTGTCCCAACCTAGCAGTTCGAAAGCATGTAAAAAATGCAAGTAAAAAAATAGGAACAACATTTGGTGGGAAGGTAACAGCGTTCCGTGCGCCTTTGGCATTTAGTCATGCTGGCCACATGACCACGGAGACGTCTTCGAACAGTGCTAGCTCTTCGGCTTTGAAACAGAGATGAGCACCACCCACTAGAGTCGGGAATGAATAGCACATATGTGCGAGGGAAACCTTTACCTTTACCTTTACCTACAATATAGAAATATGGAAGATATCCAACTTTTGAAAGTTCCAGTATGAATTGATACATTCAATCAATTCCAAATTTATGGATGGACTGGAACTTAATTATCAATTAGCTTTTTCACACATCACAGATTCCATTTCAAAGACAGAAAGAAACAAATTTAAAAATTAGAAATGTGTAGAGTCTATCCAATCTTGTTTGAAAGAATCTATTTGGAGCTCTGAAAATCTTCCATTGTTCAGCATATACATGTTATGGAGGAAGAGAAGGAAGCAGAAGGAGGAGGAGAAAGAGGAGGAAGAGGCAAAGAAGGAGGAGGAGGAGGAGAGGAAGAGAAGGAGGAGAAGGAAGGAGAATCACACAAGAAGATGGAAAAGGAACCATTTCCAAAGGTGCATATAGAAGCGAATTACATGGAAGGTGGAAATCACATATCCTGTCCCCTCTCCATGTTTTTTACCTAGACATCTGACAAGGTTATTAGCCATGATGGTTGCACACATAAATTGAGTTTTCATTCAGCATAGCTTTTTTTCCTCCTATATAAATATAATGAAACTTGAAACCAATGTTCCAGCAGTTTTGGCATTTGTTCTTGGCAGTTTGAACATTCTTTCAAAACGTAACAAAACGAGACAGTGTGTAACAGAATTTTGGCCGTGTCCACAAAGCAGTATAAGACCATGCAATATAAAGTATAAAAAGCATAAAGTTGGTATAAAACATCATCAAAATGCAGATCAATATGCCTGATGGTGGATGGGCAACAGAATGATATATGAGAGTATTTGGGCACAAAAGGCTCTTAATGGTTGATTACATTCCTTTCCTTCATCACCTAACCTAATAGGTCATAATTCTGCCCTAGTAACGTGGCCTATTGCTCCCCAAGGAGTGGACTGTGCTCTGGGAAAAGGATGATGATCTCTCAGAGAAAATGAGAGGATACAGGTTCCTACTCTAAGAGAAATGGGCCTTTTATATACATTCATCATTAAATAACCAGCTACCGCAAATCGGAGGAAGATTAAAATACACTGTCTAAACCATAATGGGTTGTTTTGAGACATGGCCTCCTCACATTTAGAAGTTTTGTAGCTATGGCTTATTTGCAAACTGTGGACAATGTGAGATTTGTTCTTTCATTGCACTCATAACCCATTTTTTTCCAGCAGTTTGAGAAAAACAACTTTATGTTAAGTACCCTATTATATCTCTGGACATTAAAAGCCATTTGAATGAAGAAGCTTATGACAAGTAGAATTTCAAAGCTAAAAAGCAGGCACTATCAATTTGGGGTTTTGGTGGCCCTCTCCCAAATTTGTTCTGAAACATTAGGTAGTGTGGTGAGCTATTATTTCTGGCTGCATTAGAATGGGTTCCTCTATTATTTTTCCTTTCATTGTGTTTAGTAAAATGTGTGAGAGGCAAATTATAGGGAGAAGTAAGTTAACTAAAGGATAATGCATTGTTGGGGTGTTTATTTATTTTCTTTGCTTTGCTTTATATATTCACATCTTTATAAATTTAACAGACTATTCAGAAAAGAGGCTTGGGTTCATCCTAAAATCTACAGCAGAATATAAGGTGAAGCAAATCTACATGGATGGTAAATTTGCATCTGGCAGCGCTACTTTCAGTTACAAGTGCCAAACTTGTTTGTGTATTGATCACAGCCTATAGGCAGGTTTATAGCTATAGTGAACAATAGGAAAGCAAACGTTTGCTTACTTTTCTCTCTACAAAACAGCAAAAAAAGAAAAAAGAAATCCCTATAGTTCAAATGAAGATGACAAGATCTTTGACAATATACTCTGATACGTTTCAATTGGGCTTTTAATATTCAGGAATATAGGCAGTGAATATCTGTATCTAAGTCATAAACCATAGTTTAGTATCCTGATCAAATGTTGTGGTTGATGTGTTGGCCTTGGACCAGAAATAACAAGATTCACCTCCTTTCTTACAGACCCCACTGGATGGCTATCAGCCAATCACACCCACTCACCCACCCTCCATCCGTCTTTCTCTTTCTCTCTTTCTCTGACTCCTAACTTATTCTATTTCACACAATTATTATTATGGTATAAAATTAGAGGATATTGTCTCATACTTCACCTTGAGTTTTAAGAGAAGACGGAGGCTATAAATGTGATAAATTAACAATCTTGAACACGTCCTTGATATTTATTGCTTCACTGGCAATAAGGTAAAAGAAAAATTGGTGTTAAACCATAGGATTATAGAATTGGAAAGTTCATCTGGTCTAATGCCCTGCTCAGTGCAAGATCTGTTGAAACATTTCTGACAGGTGACCATCTAGTCCAGTATGAAGTTCTCCAGCAAAGAACTCACCATTTCATGTGGCAGCCTGTTCTCCTAATTGGTAACTCATATATTACAAGAGCCAGTTTGTTCTAGTGCTTAAGCTACTGATTTCAACTCCCACCTAACTCGTGAAAATCAGCTAGGTCACTATGGGCCAATCACTCAGTCCAACACACCTCACAGGGTTGTTGTTGTGGGGAATATAAGTGGAGGAATAAATCTTGTTTTGGCCATGCTATCTGGGGCATTGGGCATTCATCCCTCGTATGACAAGTCTTCGCATATTTAAACCTGCTATTAAGTCACTCAAGCATCTTTTTCTGAGGGCAAAACATGTTCAAATTCTTTAATCATCCCTCACTGGGCTTGGTTTCCAGAACCTTTACAATCTTGTTAAAATTTTGAAACCTCTGAATTTTTGATAAATACATAGAAGAAAATTATATGCCTAATCTTAAATCACAGGCCCTCATTTTTTAAAGGTTAAAACTGACTGCTGATTTAGCAAGAAAATTTTGAGATTATTGATTATATACAATCTTCTAACATCACTTACAGGAATAGGAAAAGGGGGCTAATATCATATCAAACCTAATGTTGATTTTTTTTTCTTATTTCTCATTTACCAGAGTTTTTTGGCAAAAGGAATGCATTGATAGTGGCAACAGCTTCCTGAAGTGAATTAAGTTATGTAAGAAAAATATACCAAAGTGATCCTGGGAAATATGATTCTTTAGTCCTATTTCTCTAGCATGTTGCAATGAGAAAAAGAGATTATAGCACAGTATAACTGAACCTTGACAACTTCTCTGGAATGAGGAATTCTGAGGATTGAAATCCAGACATCTTAAAGTTGCTAAGGTTGAAAAACAGTGGACTATGTATAATTATACAAGTTATGACCAGACCCAGATGTTATGTCATTCATCCTTTATTTTTCAGTTCAATTAAAGCAATGGCTGTGTTGGCCATTGATAAAAAAGACTGAGACCAAAAATCTGTTTCTCTGAAAATGCCGAACTACAGTTTGATTTAATCTTGTGTGACATCCAGATGAAAAATGGAAAACGTTGTTTCCCAAAAGTGACTAATGCACGCATTGTTAATGCAACCATTTGGAAGAATAATGTTCTTTTCTCCCAGCATAACATACTTCTCTAGTAAAAGCCAACTTATGATCACAGCCTTGAAAAAGCAAAACAAAATTAAGGGCCAGTGGGTGAAGTCAAGATAACCAAGTGTGGTGAATATGGTCTGGCGCTTGAAGAATAAAGAAGCTGCTGTTTTGAAATACAGTCTTTGCTTCTTGAGTTTTTGTTTTTCTTTCCTGGAAGTCTGGCTTTTTTTTTTTTTCATGGAGTGATCAAGCCAATGGTTTTTTGGGTTTTTTTAATGATTTTTAACTTTCAATAAATTAATGTCATACCTAGGTGGCTGTCTTGGAGAATAACCAAGGCTTTTGAGCTGCTGCTTCTAAGTTTCTGTGTTGATGCTCAAAGGGCAAACTTTTGAATCTATGGCCTCTGACACCAGAGGCAGCTTGTCACCATACATGCCCACCACCCTTTTAATTTCCTGGGATCTGATGTGATAAGAAAGGCTTCTCATAGAAGATTAAGTGCCTCCCCAAATGCCAAACATGCCATATTACTCTCAATAACATCATATATATGAAAAAGAAGAATAAGTTGCTATCACCATTTCAGAAGTACTTGTAAGCATGGCTTCGTAGATATATTAATAGCCAAAAAGCCAGGCTACTAGAAGATTTACAGAATAGGATTAACTGTGTTTCTTGGTTCCATATTTTTGTTAATTAGTCTTTCAATTTTTGTAATCTAGCTTTAAATTTTTTTAGCTCTCCTTGAGTATTACTAGATAGGCTAAGGAGAAGGAGAGGGAAGAAGAGAGAGGGAAAGAGAGAGAGATACTATTAAATATAAAATATTATTTTTATTTTCTGCATGTTATTTGATGCCTGGCTTCTCCCTGCAAATGCAAGGAAGATTTATATATGAAAATGCTTCCAATTGCACAGATTTGTGCTTCTCATTTACATACATTCATGAATATAAAAGGCAAAAAAATGATTTATTTTTATCTTGAACTACGCTGCTTCTAAACAGATTACTCTTAATACTAATACATCATTTACCTTTCCACACTGTTGAAGACATTACACCTGTTAGTATGTTTTTCCTTCCATATTTTGGGCATTCCAGTAACCAAGAAAAATATAATATGAATGAAGAAAGGAAAACATCATATTATCTCAGCAGTCATCAAAGAAAGAGCTACCATATTTGAGCTGCATAAAGTTGGATGACTGCTAGATAAAAATATCATTTCATTTACGTCAGTTTGAACCTTTCCGTCTAAGTTCTATATTGTTTTTTTCTTATTATTTTGCTTTTGGTACACCATCCAAAGACTGGTGGGGCTGGATGATGAAAGAAGAAAAGAAAAGAAAAAGAAGGAGGGAGGGAGGGAGGGAGGGAGGGAGGGAGGAAATTCAACATACTAAGTTATATTTTGACTTATTTTTAATGGATTGACTTAATATGTGGCTTATTAAACTATGATTATGGTTTGGTTTGTGGTACAAAAGTACCTAACTGCAGCATATGCAATAAAGCATAGCAAACAAATTGGTGATTGATGTTCAAACCTAGTTAAAGTGTTTTAATATTTATTTGGGATATGAAATATAGACTTCTTTTGAATTTTATAAAAGGTTATAAAATTAAAAAGGTTATTTTATAAAAGGTAATCACTTGAAAAAGATTGTAATGCTATACTATTACTATACTGTTTAATTTATAAAGAGTGTGTGTGTGTGTGTGTGTGCGCGGAGAGAGAGAGAGAGAGAGAGAGAGAGAGAGAGAGAGAGAGAGAGAGATACAGAAAGTGAGAATAAAATTATACACATTCACAAACACACTCACACCAAATCAATCCACTGCTCGAATGAAAATATCTTCAGTGAAAGTTATGGACCATAATTTACTATGTGGGTCTAAAGGCAGTTGGAAGATTGCTTTTTAATTTCCCATGAAAGAGCTGAAACTGGCTCCAAGTCATCCTGTTGGCTTCCATGTCTAAAAATTAACTGGAACATGGTTTTCACTCTTGTGTGTATGTGAATGGTGTGTAAGAAAGACCTTGAGTGATAAGGTAAATAAATTCTGAATAGGGATTGGTCAGATAAGAGAGGGCTCCACAATAGGCAAAGAAAGAGACTCAAAAGGGAACATTCCTAGCTTCTCAGGCTTTTTAAAAGATAGGAGAATATTTGTACTTGTGGGATTCTGTTAATGTAGTCTTACAATCAAATAGAATTACCTCATCTGGTTATGTTTCCTGTTGGTTTACCTCTAAAGACTGACAGCATCTGTATACACATACCTCAAAAAAATACTTGGATGCTAATTATACTATCAATTATAGGGAAACAGGCTTTATTTGGCATATGACTCAAACATTACAGCAAGCTCTGTGGTATGATAGGCTTATCTGTTCAGTATTTTACCAGGCTCTTGTGGAGTTGGGAAGTTTCTAAATCAAATCAAACAATTGGTTGCAAAAGAGACATGGAAAACCCTAATTTTTGCCAGTATTGGTTGAATAGATAATTACTTCTCACATCAAAACGTTAAAAGATGCCCAAGCATAGATTGCTTTAATAGCAATAGCACTTAGACTTATATACCGCTTCATAGTACTTTTACAGCCCTCTCTAAGTGGTTTACAGAGTCAGCATATTGCCCCCAACAATCTGGGTCCTCATTTTACCAACCTTGGAAGGATGGGTCAATCTTGAGCCGCTCAGATTTGAACTCCTGGAATGAGCAGTGATTTAGCCTGCAGTATTGCATTCTAACCACTGTGTCACCACAACTCTTATAAAAGGCATTTATATCTGTGAGATTGTACAGTCTTTGTATTTTTCAGGATAGTCAGACTTTCAGCAGTAAGAAAAAAAAGAAATATTTAAATTAAAAATATACAAACCTACTTTATTTTATCTGGTTGTCCTTGGACTGCATAAGATAGATGAGCTTGGCTACATCAGATAAGGAGATGGTAAAGATCAGAAAACTAATAGGGACTCAATTGTTGTTGCTGTTTTCTTCCTTCTCAATTTTCTTTGGCTTGTGCACAAAATCATTGCAGTCTGATATACTGCAACATAGATTTAAAAAAGACTAACAACCATCCTGTTTTTAACATTAAAAGACTCCTTTGCAGGGATGATAGTCTCTTCCTAATTAAACTCTTCTTAATCTCCCCTTCTCCGATGCTTGCTCCTGGGGAGGAAAGCTATGGCAAATCTAGATAGCATACTAAAAAGCAGAGACATCACCCTGCCAACAAAAGTGTTTATAGTCAAGGCTATGGTTTTCCCAGTTTCCCATGTATGGCTGTGAAAGTTGGACCATAAAAAAAGGCTGAGTGCCAAAGAATTGAGGCCTTTGAACTATGGTGCTGGAGAAGACTCCTGCGAGTCCCTTGGACTGCAAGACAATCAAACCGGTCAGTTCTAGAGGAGATCAACCCTGACTGCTCTTTAGAAGGTCGGATCCTGAAGATGAAACTCAAATACTTTGACCACCTAATGAGAAGGAAGGACTCACTGGAGAAAAGCCTAATGCTGGGAAAGATTGAGGGCAAAAGAAGAACGGGACGACAGAGTAAACATTCATGATTTTTTTTGTTTACACCATCAGAGCCTATTCAGTGTTCCATTAATCCCAAGGGACAAGAACTCTACAGGTAAATCTTGGATTACAATGGCAATTGGGACCAGAATTACTGTCACTAAGTGAGGTGGTCATAAAGTGTAACATCATATAGCTGTGTCCCTTAGCAACAGCAATCCAGGTGATCCGCTTGCCATCACTGAGTGACGATCAGGCTGCTCATTAGGTCAGGAACTTACATAACTGCAACTTTCGATTTTCTGCCAGTTTCCCCACTGACTATGCTTGTGGGAATCCAGGCAGAAATCACAATCACGTACCCTAACTGGCCATATCTTCCTGCTGGTTGGTAATGTATTCAAACTGTCAAGCAAAACCCGATCAGCACTCCGTATTTGCTTTGTGGATAACAAGAAGCTGAGAATAGTTGATAGTTGGGTGTGAGATATTCATAAGAAAAGCAGCATTTAGGAGATAAAGAGGGACTACAGACATTGAAATGGCAACCTGAGACCTGGAAAGGAGAAAGAAGGGAAGAGAAATGAAAGTAACAGAAGGTGAACTTAGATGTTCCACCCGTTAAATCCCTATGCTTTTAATAAAGAACCATCTAGGCCAGGGATCTGCAACCTTGGCAACTTTAAGACCTGTGGACTTCAACTCTCAGAATTCTGGGAATTGAAGTCCACAGGTCTTAAAGTTGCCAAGGGTGGAGACATCTAGGCTAGTAATGTTTAAAATATATTGGGTGGTATTACATCACTGAAGTTTTATTGGTGGTTGAGGGAACTACTGTATATGTGTAATGAAATCAGAAGAGGAATTGGGGTTTTAGGGATGTATCAACCTAATGCTGAAAGGGTTTTAAGGTGTGCGTGAATATGATGGAACAGGAAAATTGCCACTATTTTCTGTAAACCCTTCTTGAAATCTACATTAGGATATCAGCAGTGTCAGAAACAAAATAGCCACACGTAAGTTAAGTTCCCATCATAAATAATTGATATGTGTATGTGTATGTGTGAAAATACCAAGCAGTAGCTGCAGTTGTTTTGTGAAATCATAAATCTCCTGCACATTATCTCCTGCTGGGGAAACGTGACTGGCTAAAAGTAAAACTAAATAGAATGTGTGTTTTATCAGATGTCTGGGTAGTTAATAAAACGTTGACAGCGTGGGGGGAATACAGAATGCTGTTTTGTTTTGTATTGAATTTTAATTAAAATTTGAAAAGCTGTACCCATATGCTGTGGCAGGGCACTACTTCTTAGGTACCGCTACGGAACCCAAATATCTGAGCAAGAACCAACACAATGGTACAGAAAACTGAATTTTTTATTTCTGTTTAGCAGTTATCTTGATTTTTTGCAGCCCTGACCTAAAAGCCTTGCCTTAGAAAATCTGCAGAGCATTGTTATGAGTTTGGTAGACTGGGTGATGAATATGGGGGGATAAAGGAGGAGGGAATTGCTTTACAGTGTTTTATGTTTTATGGTTAAAAATGTTCATGTCTTAAGCCCTATAAGCACACTGTACAGTTTGCCTTGATGCCTTGGAAAACTTCCAAATGAATGTGTTTAGGGGTCAGGGACTTCAAAGTTGCAAACAGCTTCTGATCTATACTAAAAGGAAGGAATTAATTGAATTTATTTAGATGTAGTTCTGGAGTTGGCTAGTGTTAAAGTAGCTGGGAAACATGCTAGTAATTTATACTCAATAATAATCACAAGTTGCTATTTTAGCTTCATGAAAATATAGTTAGAAAGTTTGGAACACACAAACTTCAATGGCTTTTACATAAAAATAATAATACTGCAGCATTTTGGTGTGATCAGCAAACAGTGAATTTCCCCAAGGGCTTTGGGATAGAAGAAAGAAATACTGAGTTTCTTGTTCTTGTAAAATCCAGGATTCTAACATACAAAGCTGCCTCAAATTACAGAGTAGGCTCAACCTAAATTGCAGGATGGGTCACTTTAATGGCCCACCAAAAGACAAATCAGGACATACAAGGTGGAACTCCCAGCTAGCCTGGGAAGAGATTTAAAATTAGGCACCACATTATTTTTAAAAAGAAGAAGAGGTGGTGGGTTAATTCCCCAGGTTCTTATTAGTTGACTTAGGAGGACAACAGAAGCATTTCTTCAACATAGATTATACAGAAATATCAAAAAACCTGCCCTGATTATCAAATCCACCTCACCATAAGAGCCATGGTGGCACAGTGGTTAGAATACAGTACTGCTGGCTACTTCTGCTAACTGCCGGCTGCCAGGAGTTTGGCAATTCGATTCTGACTCACTCAAGATTGACTCAGCTTTCCATCCTTTCGAGGAGGGTAAACCCAGATTGTTGGGGGCAAGATGCTGACTCTGTAAACCACTTAGAGAGGGCTGTAAAACATGGTAAAGTGGTACCTAAGTCTAAGTGCTACTGCTATTGCTACCATCAAAAACTGTAGACATCTGAGCTGTAGACATCTGAGTTTCAAATAAGATACAATGGAAAGATAACTTATAAGAAAATATATAATCAATCTTGGAGTAAGTCATACAATGTGACACTACATTTCTTTCAGCTGTAATGCTGTAAATACATCTCTCTTTTATAGACTTCCACATTTCCTAAAACCACCTCAATTTATTTCACCAAATACAGCTAGTCTCTGACTTATGACCACAACTGAGCCCAAAATTTTTGTTGCTAAGCGAGGCATTTACTAAGTGAGTTTTGTGCCATTTTGCAACTTTTCTTGCCACCGTTGTAAACTGAATCCCTGAAGTTGTTAAGTTAGTGACACGGTTGTTAAGTGAATCTGGCTTCCCCGTTGACTTTGCTTTGTCAGAAGGCTGCAAAAGGGGATCATATGACCCTGGGACACAGCAACAGTCATAAGTATGAACCAGTTGCCAAGCATCTGAATTTTGATCACATGATCATGGGATGCTGCAAAGGTCATAAAGCCACTTTTTGTGAAAAATGGTCATAAGTTACTTTTTTCAGTGACATTGTAACTTTGAATGGTCACTAAATGAACAGCTGTAAGTCACGAACCACCTGTATACCTTTCTTTGTGTATAGGATGAGATAACATTATTTACATTTATGGCATCTTTGAATTGAAATGAATTCCAGAGTGTATAAAAAGAATGCAGGAAGGACAAGTTGCTACTTGTCTCAGAATGGCCATGTGGTCTTCTAGTTGACATTTAGATCAAAAATTGTAATGAATAATGGAGTTTGAATGCAACAAGATTGGAAAGAATGCAATTTGTCTTTCCTCCTTTCAACTCATCATGTGTAAGCAGAGCAACCATAAGTTCAGCACCAAATACAGATGTTCAGTAGATCACTTCAAAAGAATATGGAAAAAATCAAACTCCTTCCTGCCTTCTGGTGATTTCCGTATTTTTGCAGTCCAGCTATGGCAGTCCTAGTATAAGCACATTTATTGGAAGAGAGAGAGAGAGAGATTCCTTAAATGTTTGGAGGGTTATACATTATACTTAAATATAAGAAGAGAGTTGTTTAAATTTACTTTGGTTATTTTGTTCTAGACATATAACTCTGTATAACAGTATGTAGTCAGGAATGCTTAATGCTTAATGCATTTTAAGCATTAAGCATTAAGACACTCACAAATGGGTTAATAGCACTTAGCAATAGCACTTATATACTGCTTCAAAGTGCTTTACAGACCTCTCTAAGCAATCTACAGAGTCAGCATATTTCCCCCAACAATCTGGGTCCTCATTTTACCAATCTCGGAAGGATGGAAGGCTGAGTCAACTTTGAGCTGTTTGGCAGTTCGGGGAGACCCGAACTGCCAAACTGCTGACAGCAGGCAATCAGCAGAAGTAGCCTGCAGTATTGCATTCTAACCACTGCACCACCGCGACTCTTTTAAGAGCTCCAGGTGTGGGGTTCAGCATTACCTAGAGGCCCACAGATTGTCCATTGTCATTTTTGAGGCTGAGAAAATATTACAATTCGAAAGTGTCATTAATCATCTATTCCTTCTGACTGATGAAGCCTCCATCCATTGTGGATCTGGTTAATCACCATTATGCTATGCCCAATTAGAATCAATGGGATTCTTCATGTTTCCAAAATTGAAAGTAGATCCAAAAATTACTGAGCACTGCCATTAGTCCAAATGGATTATAGTATTGCATAGTTTAGACGTATCATAATAAATACATGGGAAGAAGCAGTGGCCCTGCAGAGATTAATGAACAAGGGTGAAGTCATTTTTTTATTATTAAAAAAGTCTAAACATCAGTGCTTCTTTCATCTTTTCCTCACTCTTACTGTTAAGAGTACATTTGTTACAATAAATCTCACCTTCATTTAGCTTATATAAGCAATCTGAAACATGGTTTATTGGCACTTTAACCCTTTGCTAACATTACCCTGAGTCTTTGAGTTTAACCAGAAATGCTGTGACAACTTCAACTCTGGCAGTAATTAAACACTTTTTAAAGCTCTGTCGCAGGTGCCAAAGGAGAAGTGCTTTGGCACTGTGCCACCCATTGACATTGTTATGTGTCAACCACAGTGTTTTCTTCTTTGGAAAGTCTTGACTCTTGCCTTTTGCTGAATAGTGTTCTTTTATAAGTAAATGTTGGCTATGTCAGGCCTCAGGGAGATGGTTTGATATCAAACTATATAGAATAATCTGAAGGGTGTGGAGAAAGCCTTCTCAGAGAAGAAGGTGCAGGTATTCGGATTCAATCGATTTCAATTTATTTCTAGGAATTAACATTTCCATTTATTTATTTATTTTGAGAAACAGAAGAAATGCAGTTACAGGTAGTCCTCAATTTATCATCATAACAGAGCCTGCAATTTTGGTTGTAACTCACGATGGTAGTATGATAAAGTAGTTTATTAAATGACATCCCAATGTTATGAACTTTACTGAGATGTTTGTAAATTCCAGATGATTAAACTATCTGTTTAATAGCAATGGTCTGTTTTGCCTTTATCACAATATAGCAGCAATTCACTTGGAAGAAAGATATAAAAATGATGATTTTTATAAAATCAGTGATGATTTTCTACTCTCTGTTCTTATGAAGAAACAGAAAACCAGAATTGAAGCTGGTCTGAATCCATGCACTATGTATAAAGAGGATATCCCAAGGATTACCTACCTCTTTCTGATTACCATTTAAATCTCCATTGGACTTCCTAGAGGTACTATATGCCAAGGCTAGATTGGCTTTTGAAAAACTGTAGCAGCAAAAATTGTATTATTTTTATGAACTTTTGATGGTCTCTGATGACTTTTAAATCTGTTTTTGGCTTGCATTAAAGGATATTTTGTTCTTTCCTTTATTTTATTCTGATTTATTGTGCATTGCTTTGAACAACCCAAGAGGTAAAACGCTATTTATAAATCCTTTTTAGAAAGAAAATAAAAGAACTAAAATGCTAACAAGAGGAAGGTGACATTTTTTATACTTGTACTGCAAGGTTCAGCAGGAATTACTAATCAGCTAAGAGAACATAGCAGAGAAGGATTGCAATAAAGTCAAGGGACTTTTGTACTGCCTTGGAGTGCTAGTTAAGATATGAATGATCAAGGGCTGGTTTTCATTTCAATTGGAAGCATGTGTGGGCTGCAGCACTTCAACCTGCAAATAAAAGCTGTTCTCCCCCAAACCTACAAAAACAAATTCCCATATTCTAAGTGGCAGGATAAGGGTTGAAATAGTTTTTTTCCTTGATTATCTTATTTTCTGCTTTAACAGTTTCAAGGGAGCATCTAATTTTTTGAACCCCACCATGAGTCACACAGCTCACAGACTTTCAGCTGAAGTTTTATTCATTGCTCAAGTCAGGGATTCATTTTATGAAAACAAAACGGGCCGCCAAAAGCAAAAGAGGTGGCTCAGTAATAAAGGCCAACTGCAGATTGTTCCAATCTGCTTGATTTAAATAAGCAAGTACAACTTGGCAAGAATGCATAATTGAAAACAATTGTGAAAGGATATGCTTTGGAGAACTGTGCCATCCTTGATTAAATAACACATTTCTTGGTATGTGCTGTGTTTAAGTATTGGAAGCAACGGTTAGCTCAAAGGCACGTGCAAACAGTTGGCTTGCTGTAGTGCATGAAATTCTGTGGTTTTACCTCTGTGTTTCATGAGTATTGTGTTAATCCCTGAGAAGTAGAAAAGCAAAATAAGCAAAGGAATGGATCAGCTCTCATTGATGATAGAGTTCACTTTGTTTGCTATTATTTTACAATTGGCATATGCAGGAAGGCATTATAATTTTTGTTAGATTCAAATTCATACATGCCTACCAAAGAAAATCAGAGAATTCCATAATGTAGACACATTACTTAAGAAGATAGGATATACTCTTACTTTAATTCAACCACTCCACTGATAGCTCTCCCATGTGTAGATAATGAATTATGCCTTTCTTCATCACAGGCTAACATTCTACCTATAGAAAAAGAAGTCCCAAGGCTCAAGAATTATAAAACCTATCATCCATGATGGCAAGGAGATGATAACAAGCTGAGCAGAAAGTCCAGGAACCTGCAAACAACCTAGGCAACAGGAGAAATTCACCTGCTCCATCAGACAGAGGATAGGGAGAAGATAAGGACTCCAACTTTTGAATAAAATCTCAGTCTAAAACCAATGAGTACACATACAAAGATTTGCTTGTGGATTTCTGTCAGGCTCTTCCTTATGGTTGATACTATTCACTTCTGTCATGAAATGGACAAGTAGGTAGTAGGCCTGGGGAGAGCCAGAGCTAATCAGTGTGAACTGTAAACTCAATATGGGAATTACTCTATGTTTTCCTTTCAAGCAATTTTTTCCAGCAAGATAAATGCTACAAGAGAACCATGTCAAACAGCAAAACTGACTTGGCTAATGCTACAACCTTGCTTGTTCTTTGCTCCTTGCTTGTTTTTTGTCTACTGTTTGTTCTGTGGGCCTGAGTTGCCCATCAATGCTAACTCCTGGGTTGTCTGCTTTCATTCACTGTTTCATGTTCGGTGGGTGGGGTGGCTTCTGATTCATGACTTAGCCTGAACTACTGTTCATGACCTAGACTTTATTGAGGAAATAAAATGGCTGGCAGCCTGATAGGGTATTTTGACTGTGGAATCTCTTTATTATGCAATTTATCTAACTTCATGGCATAATTTTTATGCCATATTTTTATTGTTTTTATCGTTTAATTTTGTGAGCCGCCCCGAGTCCTTTGGGAGAAGAGCGGCATATAAGTATAAATAAATAAATAAATAAATAAATAAATAAATAAATAAATAAATAAATAAATAAATAAAGGCAGGTTACTCACCACACAATCAAATGCTTAGCTAATCTATTTGGGAATTAACACTGGTCTACGGCTTTAGCATGACTGCAAGCACACGAGACTCCAATCTTCACTTTTTTGGCCTGCTGTTTCTTCCTCCCATTTGAAAGGAGAGAAACTACATAAGTCTATTCCAGGGTATGGCAGCCTAAATTGACCTCCAAATTCCTGACCCCAAGAAATCGGTTTTTATTATGTTTAATACAGAAGAATATGAAAAATAATTACCTTAAGTAAAGTGAGGGGTCCTTGGTGTTCTGTCAGCTTACTTGTTTCCTTTCAGACGTTTCATTACCCAAACTAGAGAACATAATTAGTGCATTGATGATGTTACCTAATTTGGATAATGAAACATCTGAAAGAAAAACAAGCAAGGTCAGAGAGCATCAAGGATCTCTCATTTCAACCCTGAGCTACCAATATGCTCCTTTATTGGTGCCTAAGTAAAGCGCATTTGCTGGCACCAAAGATTTTATATCAACCAGAATGATATAGAGCTATTCAATGGTCATTGGGGGCAGAAAAGGTATGCCACACAAAGTATATGTAGTATGTGAGAACCTAGAAAAAGTATTCTGTAAAGTCCAATTTTGCCCATGTTGTCAACCTTAAATATGTTGGATTCTATTTCTACTACAATCTTCCCTTTTCATTTTTTTTAATATCAGGCAAATTCTTTCCTCAAAATCTCTCTCTCTCTCTCTCTCTCTTTCTCCCCCCTCCCTCCCTCCCTCCCTCCCTCCCTCCCTCTCTCTCTCTCTCATTTTTTTTTCTTAATGGACTCAGCTTTTGGCAGCCTTTTTTCCCTTCAATGTATTTTTTTACTTTTATATGTATATTTTATGTATTGTTTCCCCTCTCTTCCGCAATATTTGCATTTTATGCACAGCTTTTGAATTACTAGCAACATTGAATAATTTGGAAGGGTGAGGAAATCAACATATAACTATACTATGTTTATATTCAGGAAATGAAATTAGGTGAATTTGCATTACACATTTCTCCCTAACTTTAGTGAGGAGTTATGGGTCAATGCAAAAGTTCAACACAAAATATATCCATATATTACCGTAAATAGAAAGCGTAACCAGTCATATTATGTTCTTATATTTGCACTCGCTTTATAATCCCCACTGGCATTTAATCAATTTCTTTCTCCTTAGCTGTACCTTCATTTTCTCCAACGTATATCCTGCCTGAACGGTTTCTGTGAAAGAATGCACGTATTTAATATCGCTTTAACTCCAGCACTTACTTTCTTCAAAGCACATTTTATGATGGGATTGCCAAGAACTTCACGTGCCTTTCCATAACTCCAAATTGATATGGGATAATAATATTTGGACATTCAAGAGGGCAGGCTGTTCAAAGGACTACTGCTGGAAGACTGAATTTCCCTTCCATAAAGTATTTGAATGCAGTCATGTGTATTTTATGACAGCTTTTCCTAGTTTGGTACCCTCCAGATGTATTGGGAAACAACTCCCACAATTATAGCTAATAGATGGAGATGTTTCCTGCTTATTCTCACCATCCTCTTCTGCTATACTGAACCTCCCAGCCTATTTCCGTTGTTCCAAGAGACTAAGTATGATTTCTTTTATTTGAGAATTATGGGGTGCCGCCATGTGTTCCTGCACCTTAAAAAAATTGAGCAGGCTCAGTGGTGGGTTGCTACCGGTTCTTCCTGGTTCTTGCGAACCGGTAGTGGAAATTTGGAGAACCGGTAAATACCACCTCTGCCTGGCCTCGCCCCCAATGTATTCGCTGCCTCCCGAATCCCAGCAGATTGGCTAGAAGGAAAAAATCAGGATTCACTTGACAAAGAAGAGAAAAAAAAATAAGACACCGTAGCTTTAAATTGAGAAGTCAAGAAGCCTCCCAACTGATCAGCTAAAACTGATTCGCTCCTTGTAAACCACTCAGTAGTGGTAGATTGGCAGTTGAGGCCAAGCTGCCTGAAAGTGGTTTCTGATGCTCTCGGTGATGGCAAAGCGGCAAAAAACTGTTTAAACTCTTGCTGCGGTGCTTCAAAGGGCCTTCCTACAGCTGATCAGCAGTAAAAGGCAGTGTGGTGGTAGACCAGTGCACTCCAAAAACAAATGGGTAGACCGGTGCGCTCCAAAAACAAATGGGTAGACTGGTATGACTCTGCAAGCAGTTAAAAGCCTGGTAGACCAGTACCTCTGCTAAATCCTAAAGAATTGTTTGTCGCATGACCATCAAACCACGCCCACAAAATAAGCCACACCCACAGAACTAGTAGTAAAAAAATTTAGAACCCACCCCTGGGCAGACTGTTTCCTTAGTCTTTTCAAGAGAAACGTCTAGCCACTACATCACATATATATTTTCCACAACTTTAAATGTGGATGACAGATATAACTATAGCTGAAGTGAAACTGAGCACTTTTCCACAAGTGAAAATCAAGCAATTTAAATTTACTTAATCCATTTATATGAAGAGACAGTTGTCAAAAAAGTGAATGTAGTATTACTGATTATTAGAGATGGAATGAAGTAGAAAAATGTTCCTTTTTGCATGTCAAGTCCTATATCTCTCTCTCTGACTTCAATTTGAATATTTTATATAGAGCACAGATGCTTCTAGAAAATGTAAAGGGCAAGAAATCACTAGGTTTTTTTGTTTTAAGGAAAGAAACCCATAACTCTGTTTTTACCTAACAAATCATGACCTCAAATGTAGTGTTGGAAATTAGGTTGTGTGCACTCTGGATGCAATAACATTGATGTGGTCATTTGACTTTGGTCTTTAATATCTTAATTTTTCAGATCCAAGTTATCTAAGTCATTCAGTTTCACCTATCCCAGTTCTGACTTTAGAGGTCTGAGAACAAATAATGCATTCTTAACATGGAATGCTGTCTGCAACACTAAATGATTATAAAACTGAGTTTGGCTATGCTAAAATTCAACAGTTCTAGTGGGGATTTGGTATTAACTAAGCCACACCTATTTGAATACATTAACATAATTATTAACTTCTACAATGCATTTCTATCAGAAATGGGAAAGTCATCCTCAGACGTGTAACAGATGTTTTCAGTGTCCTATACAGTAACTCAGGGGTCCCCAACCCCTAGGCCAGAGCCCTGCACAGTGGCCTGTTAGGAACCGGGCTGCACAGCTGGAGGTGAGCAGCAGGTGAGTGAGTGAAACCGAAACCATCCCCCTGGGATGGCTCGCTTTGTGGAGCTGGGGTGGGTGTGGCCTACACATGATCCATCCGGCCCATGGGCTGACAGTTTGACACCCCTGTACACCAATAAACCAAGATTGAATCTTGCTGAGCGATTCCCAGGCCTAGGAAGTAAAAAATTGGGCAGTCTTGGATTGAATATATTTACCTGTTTAATTCAATTTTAGGGCTACTCATTTTGACATAACAACTTTAAGTTGCTGGCAAACAAATAAAACCACAATTAAAATCATATCAAAGCTATATAAAGCAGTAAGGATAATTGTTCTGACCTAAGCTCCCTTAAAAAGCAGGAAGCAGGAACTGGTCCCGGCAAAACCTCTTTTATTTACACAACTGTGAATTACTTTCATTCACAGTCAGCAAGGTTTGTCCAAACAGTTTTTCAAAGGAATATTTCTCAATAAACCTTATCTCGTTTGGCAAGCTGCCATGTAACTTGTTTCCAAATGCAGAGTAAGGCAAAACTTGGCACAGAGTCTCTTAGAGTCCTGAACAGAACTTTCCAATCTTGAAACTACCAAATGAATGAATTGTTTCTGCAAAAGCCCCCTCCCCCTTCACTCCTCTTTTGAAGAGGAGCCCCCTTCGCTCCTCTTTTGTTTCCTATGGGAGGGGCCAATCATATTCAAGGTGTGGCTTTACTCCCAAGTCGACCTTGCTTTCCAAGTTGTTTTTGTCTTCTGGATGCTCTGCACATGCGCACACTGGGAACGGGCTCCAGCTGTTCCTCTTCCTCTCTGCTATCTATCTCCCTCTTTGCCTCCAACGCAGAGCGCTCGTCTGAGCTTTCCCCAGTCCCGAGGACTGACCCATGTTCCTACCCAACCTCCTCACTGTCTGACTTTGTTGCCAGGTCAGCTGGCCACCGGCAGGCCACAACAACAACCAAGTAAAAACCAAATGTATAATTTGAAAATTGCAATTACTTGCACTACAACTAGCTACCCATCTTCAAGCAACCTTCTCCCTAAAGTTTGGGAATGGTACTTGATGTATCCAGTGGTGGGATTCAGCCAGTTTTCACCACTTTGGGAGAACCGGTTGTTAACTTTCTGAGCAGTTTCTGAGCAAACTGGTTGTTGGAAGAAATCATTAGGACAGAGAACCGATTGTTAAATTACTTGAATCCCACCACTGGATGTATCTCTCTGATTTACTTATTTTACTTATTTATAACATTTATTGGCTGTCCATCTTACCTCAGGGTAACTCTGGGTGGCTTACAATCATAAAGAATAAAAGAATAAAAACTGTGTAAAGATAAAAACATGAATAAAGTACTACCTACAAAGCCAAATACAGCAGCAAAGATGAGGGCGGAAGCTGGATGGCAGGGAAGTGGGATCTGTTGTTAATCAATACTCAGGTTGCTGCTATGGCTAGAAGTAGCTGATTTTTAATATTATATTGCTAGATAAGATTGTTTTTGGACTGGGAAAGCTGGGATACAGCGATCTATAGTGAGGACTCAGATTGTTGGGAGCAATATGCTGACTCTGTAAACCGCTTAGAGAGGGCTGTAAAGCACTGTAAAGCGGTATATAAGTCTGAGTGCTATTGCTATTTATACATCTAGAACAATGTAATCTATAGTAGAATGACTCCAACAAGTACAACATAAATGGCAGTTGTGAGATTCATAGGACTGGATCCATATTTCAACTATTTTCAGAAATGTTTACAGACTTCTTTAAAAAAACATAAGAAGTAGTAATATTGGCACTAGCATTTGTGCTTGTATGTTTATACCTAACAGTACAAAGAAACCAATAATTGTACAAAAAGCGCACTCCAGTATCAACAATAAAACAGAAGTATTATGCAATCCCATAATTTAATGGTAACAAGTATTCCCACAGAAAAGAAAACTTCTTGCAACTTTTTAAAATTCCTGAAAAAAGAAGCATGTTAACAGAACGGTTTAACTCTTGGGAGACCAAAGCCAAATGTAGTTCAAGTGGGAGTCATTAAACAACTTAAGCTTAGATATTTCTCACAAAGTCTAGAAACATCACAATCTTTGAAGGGACCCTTGTTTTTGCTTTTGGAAGGCAGTTTGCAAACTGAGGATTTTCTTGGCACTGTCACACTCACCTTGGAATGCTTTGCTTCTCCTGGGATATTATCCCTGTTGCAATATTTTCAGGATCAGACTCAATAATAATAATAAGAGTTAGAGGTTTAAATATATTTCTCTTTAATTATAATAGGCATTCTATATTCACTGAATATTCACAGATAGAAGCGAAGAAAATGGTGGAGGTGGCTCCTTATATATACAAAGGGTGGAGCCAAGAGTGGGAGTGGTGAATTATGAATACATTAAGAGTCAAAGAATAAGTTAACCCCTGATATCCCATATATACATTATTTACACATTAGGGAATAAGGCATTTACATCTGACAAATCCCCCTCTAAATGCCGGTTCGCTATACAACACCAATTACATTCAGATTCAGGACAATATAAGACATACAATTTGGAAGTTAAGTATTTGTGCTGTTTAGAAGGTAAAGGCTTCGTCAATATGTCAGCTAATTGTTCAGACGTATCACAATGCACTGCTTTGATAAATCCATCTTGAGACAATTGTCTCACATGCTTAAATTTTATATCTATATGCCTGGATCTTTGTCCAATGGCATCGGATCTAGATATTTCAATGGCTGCTTTATTGTCTTCATGCATAACAAAAGGCAAAGCAGGTTTTTTCCAAACATCTGAAATTAAATCATTAAACCATACAAGGTTATTTGCAGCTTTGGATAAACAAACATATTCCGCTTCCGTGGTTGAAGTGGCTACCAGTTCTTGTTTACCAGTGTACCAGTAAACTGGACAGTCATTTAACAGAAAAATATAACCAGAAGTACTTTTTCTGCATGATATATCTCCAGCCCAATCCGCATCTGCGTAACATGTAAGTTTTGGTTCTTTATTATCACTAGGTTCTAATACTAGGCAAAAGTCTAATGTACTTTTCAGATATCTTAAAATTCTTTTGACAGCATCCCAGTGATACATTGTTGGTTTGCTAACGTGCCTTGATAATAAATTGAGTGGTAATGCAATATCTGGCCTAGTCCAATTAGATATATAAAGAAGTGAACCTATGACTGATCTATAAAATGTATTATCCTTGAATTCAGGGGAAGATTCATCGGTATTTCTAAGGAAATCAGTTTGCATAGGAGTGTCACAGGGTTTGGCATTGTTTAAATTGCATTTGTTTAGAAGTTCAATAATCTTATCTTTCTGAGTAAGTTTGAATCCCCTTCTAGTTTTGTTAATTTGTACACCAAGGTATTTGTTTACTTTACCTAGAGATTTCAACGAGAAATGTTCATTTAGCTTGTTTACAAAGATTTCTCTTCTCTCTTTGTGTTTTCCTATATATAAAATATCATCTACATAAATCAATACAAATTCAATGTAATCATCACTCTTTTTGACAAAGAAACAGTTATCAGCAGTGGTAGCGTTGAAATCCATGGTCTTAAGTACTTTTACCAAGCAATCGTACCATCTTTTGCCAGATTGCTTTAATCCGTATAAACTCTTGTTCAATAGCCAAATTTCATTTTTATTAGTGTATTGACTGTGAGGTGCTCTTACATATATTTCCTTATCTAGTTTTGCGTGTAGATACGCAGTCTGTATGTCATATTGAAATACATCAAGATTGAGTGCGGATGCTACTACTAGAGCTGTTTTAACACTCTCTGTTCTTACTGTGGGGGAGTACGTGTCAGTATAGTCCTCCGGATATTTTTGTGCATAACCTTGTGCAACCAATCTAGCTTTGTATAGGGTATTGCCTCCTTCTAGGTTCTTAATTTTATAAATCCACCTGGTACCAATAATTGTTTTATCTTTAGGTGCAATCGCAGGTGTGAATACATTTAATCCTTGCAAACTTTCCATCTCTTTTTTCATAGCTAGTTCCCATTTTTCCTTTTCTTCACGAGGGAGTTTTAATACTTCCTCATATGTATTAGGTGTTATTTGTTCACCATCCATATGCATTATGTAATCTCTGTATTTATTTGGTATTTGATTTCTGTTGTTCCTAATAGCTCTTTCAGGTTTGCTATGGTAGTCATGCAAATATCTTGCTTCCTTTTTTGTTAATGTGTCTGTCTTTATTTTGTGTTGACTATTTGTCCATGTTTTGGTTTTGTTTTTATTTTTGTTGATATTTTGATTTTCTATTGTCCCTTCCTCACGAGATTTTGTATCTTTGCATTTATTTGGAAATATTTCATTAAGATGTAATTTAGACCAGTTGGCCTGTTCATGGAACACAGCTGTTCTGGAAACTATAAATTTGTTATTATTATCAATGAATCTGTACCCTTTGGTGCCAGTTTCATATCCCATAAATCTTAGTCTTCTGGATACGTTTTCTCCCTTTCTTCTCAACTGTTTAGGTATGTGTACGTCTGCAGTGACCCCAAATATGTGCATGTGTGCTAATTTTGGTTTCCTATTATACATCACCTCATATGGTGTCTTATTCACAATACTGGACCAGGTTCTATTTTGAGTGTAATTTGAATAATGTAAGGCTTCTGACCAAAATTGTTTGCCTAAACCAGCATCCTCTAATGTGCACCTAATCATGGTTTGTAATGTGGAATTCTTTCTCTCTACAATCCCGTTCTGGAACGCAGAAAATGGACTAGACGTGTAATGTAGCATTCCTCTATCCTTTAACCATTGGGAGAATTCTTTAGACATGAATTCACATCCCCTATCTGTCATAATTTGTTTTATTCTGATATTATGTTGTGTTTCTATGCGTTTGTAAAATTCCTTAAATTTTTGAAAGGTTTCATCCTTGTGTTTTAATGTGTAAACAAAACCATAGCGACTGTAATCGTCTACTATTGTTAGGAAGTAACGTTTTCTATAAGTGATTGATGGAGTTAATGGGCCAACTAAGTCCATGTGTACTAAGTCAAAAATTTTGTTAGTTGATCTGGTGGATTTTTTTGGCCTGGGACTAGTTTTTAGTTTAGTAGATTTACATACTGAGCATTCCAAATAATTTTCACAATTTTTTATTTTGACACCTTCTGCGTGTTCAGTCATTTTTTGTACTACAGGAAAACTTGCATGTCCTAACTTCCTATGTAAGATGTGAGCACACTCGTCATGAATTGGTTTACCTATTTTTGGTTTCTTTTCATTGTGTGTATCTGTGTGATCATGAGATATTTTACATTCATCATTGTCACTGTTATTAATATTTTCATCATCTGCCTCAATACAATCTTCCATATTTGAATCAATGTTATGTAACCATCTTTCTTTTGTTATCAGATAGGGTAGGCCTCCTTTAATCATCACAGTGCCTACATTTGTTTTATTCTTCTCTAAAGTTGCTTTTCCCTTTGAGAAAACTATATTGATGTCAGAATCTCTGCTTAGTTTTATGGCACTTAGTATGTTATGAGGTATTTCTGGTATTAACAATACCCCCTCTATTTTTCCTAGACCAGGCAAGGTCACATTCCCTCTGCCTAATACTTGAACTTTTTCTTGATTAGCTACCTTTATTACAAACTTATCTTCTGTAAATGAAGACAATATATTTTTGTTATTAGTGGTGTGATTAGTTGCCCCAGAATCAATAAGCCAATTATTGTTCTCATTTTGTTGCGTTTTAGTGCTGTCTTGTTTATTTAGTCCATTCAGTGAACCAGATTTTCTCTCTTTTGAATTTTCTCTGCCCCCTCTACTTTCTCTGTAATTTGGTGGGCTTCTATATTTATGTCTATCTGTGGAAGACTGTCTATAATTGTATTTATTCCTATATTCTGACCTATGTCTTTCCTTTGAAATTTTGGGACAATCTCTTCTATTGTGTTCCCTGGACCCACAATTGTGGCATTTAAAAGTTTCATTATATTTTTCTTGGAAAGCTACCTTCCTAAAAGATTTGTGTTCTGTGTGATTGCTATAACGATTTTTTCTTGAATTGTCTTCTGCTATCAATTTATTAGACAGACTTTCTATTGATAAATATCCTAGATTGATGGTGTCTAAGTGTGACATAAAACTATCCCATGATGAATCAAGTGAGTTGATAATAACACTTTTCATTGTTTGATCTGAAATCACTTCCCCCCTCAAATGCAGCTCAGCTCTTATTTTGTTTAAAGATATTAAATGCTCACTTATGGAAACCCCTGGTTTTACTCTGGAAGAAAAGAAGTCCTTAGACATTCTTGTGGTGGTAGCTACACTATCGCTGTGAAACAAATTAAACATGCATTGAATTATTTCTGAAACAGTTAGATTTGGTTTGATGCTATGATACATTGCAGGAGACACGCTAGATATTATTAAGAAAAATGCCTTATGGTGTAAACAATCTATTTTTAAAGTCCAAGGTCTTCTTGGGGGACTAGTGATAAAAAATAGTAAATTTTCTTTCATAAAGACAACCTGGAGCTGTTGATACCATTCTTGCAAATTAATGCCATCAACCCTAAGTTTTGGGAAGTCACTGGGTAAGTTTCCCACATTATTTTGTCCATTACTTACAACCTGAGGTAGTCCGTGGTCTCGCAAGTGTAGGAAATTGCAAAACGGCATGGGGATGCTCGCAACGAGTCTGCGCGGTTCTCTGGCCAGTTCAAGTCTTTCCGGACCGTCTACGTAGTTTCGCACATGCGCGTTGTTCATTTCTTCTTTGGCGTCGTCGTGGAAGGTTCTCTCCATTGTAGCTCGCTCGCTCCGCTCCTCTTCAGACGAGTCGGTCTCTGGCTCGGTCTTAGGAGTTCTGATGGCGGCGACTGTTCTTCTCTTTCTTTTGGGTGCGTTGGCACTTGCTTCGGTCTGCGGTGTAGGGCGGAATCGACATGGCTCTCTGGGCTCGGGCGTCGTCACTCTCGAAGTCAGGATGGGAGCGTGCAGGTCTTGAAGTATCGGCTTGTTCGCTTGCTTCTTCGTTGGCGCTTTGGAAATTTTTAATTTTGGCCCAAATGCAGCAAAAAGCGTCTTCATTGCTGACTTTACTTGGGATTTCGTTAAGTCGTCTTCACTTTCTGATTCTGGCTCTTCCGAAGAGTTTGAATCCTCCTTTTCACTTTCGTTGTCTGATAACGTTTTTCGCGCCAGAAATTTTGAACTGAGCATTTTGATTGGCTCTGCTTCGCTCACTTTGGAGGCTTGTTGAAACCAAGATGGCTGCCATTCAAAATTTCGCGCGGGATCACATTTTTTCTTTTTCATGACGACTTTCTCTGTAGTCATATCACTCACAGTTTTTTGGTCTTTGGGTTTCTCTTTAGCGATGTTTTTCTCTCTCGCTGCTCCGCTGTTCTTCAGCATTTCTTGGAGGTTCGCGATGAGGCTTTCATCATTCTTCTGGCTTTTTAATAACTTCAATATCTCTGACCTGAGTTCGTTATTTTCTATTTCGATTTCCTCCTGGCCATCATTTTCATTTATTAATTCTTCTTCTTCAGTGGTGTATTCTTCGGATTCTCTCGAAATCGCGTTTGTGGATTCGTTGATTATTTCTTGTTCAGTTTCTATTTCTTTGCTGTAGGCCCTGGTGTTGGGCCTATCTTTCTTAGACATTTTTAGGTATTTATTGAGTCAATTAACCATCCTCTGCTACCAGTTTGTTGCAATATTTTCAGGATCAGACTCAATAATAATAATAAGAGTTAGAGGTTTAAATATATTTCTCTTTAATTATAATAGGCATTCTATATTCACTGAATATTCACAGATAGAAGCGAAGAAAATGGTGGAGGTGGCTCCTTATATATACAAAGGGTGGAGCCAAGAGTGGGAGTGGTGAATTATGAATACATTAAGAGTCAAAGAATAAGTTAACCCCTGATATCCCATATATACATTATTTACACATTAGGGAATAAGGCATTTACATCTGACAATCCCTTTTTGCTAATCCAGGTCTGTACATTATTTAACACACATCTCTTTATTAGGATCTTTGGTTTGTCCTCTGGACTGCTATAGAGTGTTTTTTAATCTTATCTTCTGTTGCTGGCACTTTTTGTTATTGTGATCTACAACAAAAGGCCAATGACAAAGACATCTTGATATAGATAGTCTTGTCTATACAGACAAGCACCTCCCACATAACACCCCAGACTTAACTCTTGATAACAAGGACCAAAAAAGTCTGGATGGTGGACGTCTAACAGTGCCTAGAGACAGAAGAATAGAAGAGAAAAAATTGGAGAAAATCACAAAATGCAATGACCTGCAAATAAAAATAGAACAATTGTGGCCAAAGAAAGCAAGAATAGAATAGAATAGAATAGAATAGAATAGAATAGAATAGAATAGAATAGAATAGAATAGAATAGAATAGAATAGAATAGAATAGAATAGAATAGAATAGAATAGAATAGAATTCTTTATTGGCCAAGTGTGATTGGACACAAAAGGAATTTGTCTTGGTGTATATGCTCTCAGTGTCCATAAAAGAAAAGATACATTCGTCAAGAATCATAAGGTACAACACTTAATGATAGTCATAGGGAAACAGTCAATATAAATTGTAAGGATACCAGTAACAAGGTTACAGTCATACAGTCATAAAAGGGAAGAGATGGGTGATAGGAACGATGAGAAGATCAGTAGTAATGCAGACTTAGTAACTAGTTTGACAATGTTGAGGGAATTATTTGTTTAGCAGAGTGATGGCGTTTGGGGAAAAAAACTGTTCTTGTGTCTAGTTATTCTGGTGTGCAGTGCTCTATAGCATCCTTTTGAGGGTAGGAGTTGAAACAGTTTGTGTCCAGGATGCGAGGGGTCTGTAAATATTTTCACAGCCCTCTTTTTGATTCATGCAGTATACAGGTCCTCAATGGAAGGCAGGTTGGTAGCAATTGTTTTTTTCTGCAGTTCTAATTATTCTCTGAAGTCTATGTCTGTCTTGTTGGGTGGCAGAACCAAACCAGACAGTTATAGAGGTGCAGATGACAGACTCAATAATTCCTCTGTAGAACTATATCAGGAGCTTCTTGGGCAGTTTGAGCTTTCTGAGTTGGTGCAGAAAGAACATTCTTTGTTGTGCTTTTTTGATGACGTTTTTGATGTTGGGTGTCCATTTTTCAGGTTGTGAACACCATCAAACATCCACATCTGCCTGTCTAGGTCCTTGGGAAGGGACTCAGTAGGTAGACAGAAATGCCAAATCCAGTCTGAACATCTGGCTGACTTGTGTGAATAATAATAATAATAATAATAATAATAATAATAATAATAATAATAATAATAATAATAATAATAATAATAATAATAGACACCACCGAGTTGCTAAATTAATCCACTGGTCATTATGTAAAAAATACGACTTACCTGTATCCAAAATGTCATGGGAACATAAAGTGGAAAAAATTATAGAAAATGAGAAGGTGAAGATCTTGTGGGACTTTTGAATACTGATAGATCATCACTTGGAACACAACACCCCAGATATCACAGTTGTCGAAAACTGAAACATACAATTTATTGACATCATGGTACCAGGAGATGCTAGAGTCGAAGAAAAAGAACTGGAAAAAATCATGAAATATTGCGACCTGGCCATCGAAATTTCATGGCTATGGATGAAACATGTAACAGTGATACCCGTTGTCATCGGGGCACTTGGTACCATGTCCAAGAATTTTATAAGATACGTCAACAAATTGCAGCTTCCTGCAATAACAACAGCGGAACTGCAAAAAACTGTGCTACTTGGAACATCGTACATCTTAAGAAGGTACTTGGTTGATACCTAGGATGCTGGCAGCAACCTGTATCAACCATTAGCACCAGTCAATGGTATTTGTGATGCATTTTTGACTGTTCAGTTGACTGAGTTTCATGTTTAATGAATAAAGTATATTATTATTATTATTACTATTATTACTATTATTATTATTATTATTATGTTGTTGTTGTTGTTGTTGTTGTTGTTGTTGTTGTTGTTGTTGTTGTTGTCCCAATTGTAACTGGAGCCCTTGGAGCAATACCCAAAGGGCTACCCCACTATTTAGAAATTCTAAATTTGCCGGACTTGAACATTTTGACTCTACAAAAAACCATCTTACTCGGAACAGCTTACATCCTCCAACGATACCTTAACAGTTCCTAGGTCTTTGGTTAGGACTCGAGCTGCTGAGCTATTAACCAGCCTCAAAGGCTGTGAATCTCACTAAAGATTAAATAATAATAATAATAATAATAATAATAATAATAATAATAATAATAATAACAACAATAATAATAATAATAATAATAATAGTAATAATAATAATAATTGCCACATGATCTATGATGTTTATAGCTTTCCATTCTGATCTAGCTTGCCCTTTCCCTCTGGCTAAAGGGGAGGTGTATTGGGATGAATCGTCTTCTCCAATCATCTCTTCAAACTTATTGGGCTACTCACCAGCAGGCATTCATCAGCTTGGCAATTTTGCCACTTAGTGGATTCCCAAGATAATTCTGTCCAACCCCCTTCTTCACAGCATTAAAGAGCTTTCAGACATCTCAAGCTTCCCACAAACAGAGCTATACAAGAGGAGTGTAGGGATACATTCACTGATCATGGTCCCTCTTTTAAAATGAAGGGGAAAACAACCCCTCCACTGCTTTCCACATTCGGTTTCCTGTGCAATCAGGATTCTAAATAATGAGACAGGCCTTTGCCATCTAATCCAAAGGAGGGGGTGGAGCTGAATAACACAGGAGGCAGGATTAATGAGAATGCTACTGGTTTGTCCTCAGTCCAGAAGGACAAAAACATTAGAAAAGGACCATTTATTTATTTATGGCTATTTTTTGTCATT
Source organism: Pantherophis guttatus (assembly GCF_059756535.1). Classification (NCBI taxonomy): domain Eukaryota; kingdom Metazoa; phylum Chordata; class Lepidosauria; order Squamata; family Colubridae; genus Pantherophis; species Pantherophis guttatus. The sequence continues at coordinate 168,611,155 of NC_142064.1, forward strand.
ACTATTACATTAACCATTAATAATGAGGGTAACATTTATCCGACTACTTTTAAAAACTAAGTATGCAGTTTTTATCCTTAATCAGAGTGGCTCTTTTTCCCAGGTAAAATGATTACTGTATAAAATTATAGCCTTAGGCTGGCTCTTGGCATATGCAGAGAATTTTCTTTGAAACTGATTCATTTCTAGTCCATTGACTTTCTCCCTAATATAATGTCAGAAAAAGGACGGATTATGATTTTTGTGGCTTTTTAAACTATTTGCAGTTTTTAGCTTCCTCTTTGTTCTTCATTTTTCCTCTTTCCATTATTTCACGATCCCCCCAAATCAAAGATCTCTGGGCACTTGGTACATTTTGTTTTTTTAGAAATAATGAAGTGTGCTATTCTGCCATTCAAAATACCAGGAGTGATACCAAGAGTGATTCAGAGACATAAAATTATCCTTTTTCTTAAAGCAGTCATGGATTGTTCAAATCAGCATGAGTCGCTGTGGAAGATTTGAAAAGAACGCCTATATAGTGTGGGAAAGGGTTGCTTCTTCCAGCACAAGATACACCTGATTTAATTTTTGAGAGAAAAGAAATATCTGAGACATTAAACCTCTTATACTCCACCTGATAGTGCAATATTGGAAAAAAAACTGTTATTTGGCAGCAAACGGGATTATTAACTTCTAAAAGACACCATGTGTTTGGATGAGATAGGGAAAGAAGCATTCGGCAGAGTGCTCATTGGATCAAAAGATGAATTAATCCTTTGAAGAAACTTAGCATTTCAAATCTGCAACTTTAAACAATCTACTAAGCTACAGACAGAGCCTCGGAAATACAACCTAATCCTCTTCATCACACTGAAAGTTGATCTGCTGTTTTTGGTTTCAGACCTAGGAAGTTGATCTGCTGCTCCTGGTTTGGGAAAGTGAGTGCAATCTGGAACTCTTTGTAGATGGAAATATAACTGACTTGAAGATAGCAGACATCTGGCGGCCTGTGGTAGAGGGAAGAAGCAAGCATGTTATGAGGATGAAATAAATGGTAACACAAGCTTGGTGCACCGTAAGGTTGAGGAATTCAATCATTGTGAATTCCAACATAAACCACCCTGATGCATTCTTCTCAGCCCAAATTTTTGGCAGAGCAAATCCTTGCTATTTTTCAACATATTGTGATTCCTATCACACTTATATGGACTTAAAACAGGAGTGAAATCCAGCAGGTTCTGACAGGTTCTGGAAAACCAGTAGTGGAAATTTTGAGCAGTTTGGAGAATCGGCAACTACCACCTCTGGCTGGCCCCAGAGTGGGGTGGGAATGGAGATTTTGCAATATCCTTCTCCTGGAGTGGGGAGGGAATGGAGATTTTGCAGTATCCTTCCCCTGCCACACCCACCAAGCCACGCCCACCAAGCCACACCACACCCACCAAGCTATGCCCACAGAACCAGTAGTAAAAAAAATTGGATTTCACCACTGACTTAAAATATGTGTTTCAAAATAATAGAATTATTAGTATGCTGAAGATATCTAGATTTCCCAAACCACTGAAGCTTTATCTCATTCCTCTAAGCCGTGAGGACCTGGGATGGGACAGAATAAGCTAACATTGAGCCCAAGCAAGAGATAGTTCATTGAGGTTTTTTGTCTGCTTCAGTAGTTTCTAATAATAAAAAAGCACAAGTCCAGACAGAGAAGGTCCATGACTTAGAGATATTTCTGGACTTATTTCTCCTGCTTGAACAACAAGAAAAGGCTGTGTGGCAGGGGCCTTTGCTCAGCTTTTATTAGTGTACCAATTTTGTGGGCCTACCTAAGGCAGGAGGATTTTGCAACACTGTTCATGCTTTCATCACCATTTGTTTGGTCCTCTATAAAGTGCTCCAAAGTCTTTAAAAATACTGCATTTAAAACACTGAGTAACTTCAGATAGTCCCTGATGCGGTAGCCCATGTGCTCACTAACATCGATCATTGTGAGCATGTTATATTTTGAGGGCTACAATTTCTGTGGTGTTGGCTCTTCCTGAAAGAAATGGAAAAGTCAGTTCAATAATTAAGAAAGTGATGTCATCTTTCAAAAATAAGACTACTTCCCTCTATTTCCACAATTTTACCTTGACAGACATTATATAAATGACCTCTTTCATATCTGGATAAGTGAATCCAGAATTAGCAAACAGAGACAGCTAACAGGAGTTGAATGGGAAAATAGGAAAATATCAGAGCATGTGAGGGATCACAAGCTGAACTTGAGGGCTAGAGTAGTCTTCTGGATAGTTGCTTGTTGCAAGGAATGTATCCTAAGAGCTCTTGATCAAGCTATTGATTCCTGCTGAGTAAACAGAGAGTGTAAAAAAAATACACAAGGCAGCTAGGTTCTGGGGAATCAAGTGCACTGAACGACTGTAGAAGGAGATCTAAGAATAGTTTGCCAGGGGCGTTTAAAAGGCAAAACTTTGTACTGGATCATCTTAATAGCCTGTGAAGAGATCAAGAAGAAATAAAAGTCTGTTTGCTGGCATTGTCTTAGGAAGTAAAAGTGAAGATGAAAGGACAGGGGTCTATAATTGTCTTTTGTTTCTCTTCCTATCAATCTGGCATACATTTGCAGGAAATCCAAGCTCTGGTAGGAATGAAACAGTTAATTATAACTTAGTTGATAAGAATGATTAGTTCAAAGAAAGAAGGCTCTACAATAGAAAAAGTGGAAACAACACTAGGTACTTATTGACTCCCTACCATGAAACAAATATATGCTGACCAGATCCGTGATATAAGCAGGATCAGGACATAAAAGCTCTAAGTGTTGTTAACCTAATCTTGCGTAGCTTCTTCTCTGGTAATATTGTACTGCTAACTAGAGCATACAGAACAGTTGCTAGACCAATTCTTGAATACAGCTCATCTGTCTGGAACCCGCACTACATATCGGACATTAATACAATTGAGTGAGTCCAGAGATATTTCATGAGAAGAGTCCTCCACTCCTCTGCTCGCAAGAGAATACCTTATGCCACCAGGCTTAAAATTTTGGGCTTAGGAAACTTAGAACTACACCGCCTTCGGTCTGACCTAAGTATAGTACATAAAATTATCTGCTACAATGTCCTACCTGTCAATAAGTACTTCAGCTTCAACCACAACAATACATAAGCACACACTAGATACAAACTCAAGGTAAACCACCCCAAATTTGATTGCAGAAAATACGACTTCAGCAACAGAGTGGTCAATGCCTGGAATGCACTACCTGACTCTGTGGTTTCTTCACTAAACCCCCACAACTTTAACCTTAGACTGACTACTGTTGACCTCACCCCATTCCTAAGAGGTCTGTAAGGAGTGTGCATAAGCGCACCAACGTGTCTACCATCTCTGTCCTAATGTCCGCATTTATTTGTATCCATTTCATGTATTCATAATCATGTTTATACTTATATCTGTAATCTTATATATGCTTGACAAATAAAATAAATAAATAAATAAGACTTCACTGTGTCTATTGACAGTTATCAATTCCTGCCAATACATGTGGAAATAAATAATATTATCTGTAACTGTAGACTTTGATGAAGAAAAATCAATATCTAGTCATTTCAAATGGTATATTTGTTCATCCTTTCAGATCATGGAAGAGGATCAGAAAAGGAATACTGCAAATGATTAACTATTTACACAAATCATGTTGATGGGAAATAGTTGGTCTCTGGGATGATGCTTTGAATTTGTAGATGATGGGTTGTTACCCAGGCTGAAGTTCAACTCGTAAGAATTGGTAACAATCTGTCTGTATAAAGCATTGTAAGTTTGATTAGGAGGGCTTTAAATGGAAAGAGTAGATGAAAAGTGTGAAGTAAAGTTTTAGATAAAGACTTGAGCACTGTGGAAAATGGAAGTGTTGCTCTAACTGAGCCTTTTAAACCACTTAAAGATAAATCAGAAAGAACATTGGCCTATAGTTCATGACCTTCATTGTACATACACTAATGCTCAGAGAGTATGGGAAATAAATAAGATTGGTTTGGACTTTTAGAAAGAGAAAGAAAACTATGATCTAATATCTATAATGGGAACCTGGTGAGATAACTCCAGTGACCTTTAATTGAATCCAATTAAAGGATACATTTTTTTTCAAAAGGAACAGAAATGATAAAATGGCAAGAGAGATTTCACTGTGTGTTAAAAATATCCAGTCCTGCTGAGAAATCTAAATGAATGAATTTGGCAATTTTGTAAAGAGCATATGGTTCAAAATATGTGGAGAAACAAAATATTGCAATTGGTATCTACTATTTCTTGCCAAGGCAAGGAAAAGATGTGGATGATGCCTTTAAAAACAGAAATGGATCTCTCAAAGATGCTTGCAATTACAGTGATTTACAGTGTCGAATGAAACCCTTCATTCTTTCAGATTTGAAACGTTTTTATTTATTATTTTATTTATTTTTATTTTATTAGATTTATATACTGCCCTACTCCCAAAGGACTCAGGGCGGTGAACAGCCAAAAAGATAAAACATACAGATTATAAAATTTAAAACAGTATAAAAATGTATTAAACAATTTGGCCCGAGATGAATTAAAAAACATCCCCATATTTAAAACAAATTTAAAATTTCTCATATACCATTTAAAAGGGAAAGTTAGGCCAGGCCAGCCTGTTGGAATAAAAAGGTCTTGAGGTCGTGGCGGAAGGTGCGTAAATCCTAATGAAGTGGACAAGATCCTTAGTTGAACCACTTGCTCTTTAGACTCATGCCATTCCAGGCTTGTTAAAGCAAATAACATTTGTGAATGGCTTTCATAGTGTTGAATTCCTTCTTCAGTGAGGTATTTGTTCTTTTACCTCTTAAGGAAGACTTGGTCTGGTCCTGCCTCAAGAAGTCCACACAGAACCACATGATACTGGATTTTTTTTTTTTCCAGAATCCAACTTTCCCTTTTTGAGGGAAGATGATTGAGAAGGTGGTTGCACAGCAGCTCCAGTGGGCCTTGGATGAAGCAGATTATCTGGATACTTTTCAATCAGAATTTGGACCTGAGTATGGGTTGGAAATAGCATGGGTTGTACTTTTGGAGGATCTCTGCCATGGGTGGGATGGAAGTTCTGTGTCCAAACTTATCTTAGGGGAGGGCAGCACAATGTTGTGTTGGTTCATCTCCTTTCTCCAGAGTCAATTCCAGTCAGTAGTGATTGGGAAGAGTATCCTTACTGTATGGGGATGACATGCTCTGTTCTCTCCTATTTAACATTTACATGAGATCACTGGGTGAGCTTAACTATTGCCATGGTGTGAGGTATCATCAATATGATATCCATCTCTGCCTTGACAAATTAAGCAATGCTGTGGACATGTTATCCCAATGTATGGAGGTTATGAGAGTCTGGATAGGAAACAATAAACTTCAACTGAACCCTGCAAGATTAAGTGGCTTTGGGTTTTGAGAATCTCAAGTTCTGGAACTGGTCATCTTTAGTATTGGATGAGGTTATACTGCTCCAAACAGACCCTGGGAACAAGATGGGTAGCTTTATACATTTGAAAACTGAATAAATAAAGTAATAACCTGTCTTGCTCACAGCTTTCTCCTTGAAAAACTGGAGAACAATACAAGAGAATCACCTATCATTGCCTAGATACAATCATCCCAGAAGAATTAAGGAAGTAATAATAGCAGGAACATTGATGAAAAGTAATCCTATAATGGTGGAATCCTTACTTTTAAGAAAAACCAGAACTGAAAAGAAAAAATCAATCTGTCAGCTGCTGAAAGAAGACAGTAAGATGCTCAGAAGTTATAAATAAAAGGCATTAACTACTCAACGCCTATTGTGATTCAGCCTTCTCCAACCAAAAGAAATTACATGTTCCACATGAAAACTATGAAGTGCAACATAAAAAAACAGGAACATGGCCAGGTAATGGTGTTTTTTTAAAAAATGTATTATATTGTATGTCTTTAAATTTCCTACACTAGGTACTGGGACAACTGTTAAAGTAATAGGCTAGATAAAATGCTATGTGGGAATGACCTTGGGAAACAATATGAAGAGCTACAGACTAAAAAATGGTCAGACAAGCGGCAGTTTAGTCTGCAGAAGGAAGAGGGGCAAAATGTTTCAGAAGAGACCCTCCCTAATTTCGTGGACTGCAAAAGTGAGAGATGTATTTTCAGGGCTTGCAAGAGTCTGTTCATGTAATCTTACAATAGATAGATGTGCTTTGATACAATCATCCCAGAAGAATTAAGGAATTAAGGACTCTCTTACATGGCTGACACAAAAGACCCAAGTTTAATCCTATTTCTATCATGGACTAGATCTTGCAGGATTGTTGTGAAGATAATATGGAACAAAAGTTTATAAAGAAATATATGAGTCTTGTGCAACTTTCCAGAAAGTTTTAAAAAAAAAAAACTCTATTAAAAGTTTTGTCAGTCCTGCAGTATTCACATAAGGATACTGATAGCCCTCTTCTTCATTTTTCCCCACTTTTAACCATCCACTCTAGGATCAGAAATCACCTGTGTGTGAGAAAGACGCTGCTGACTCTACTGTTTCATTTCTCTTTCTTGCCTCCTAAGAATGGCTGTAATTTCAGACTTTGTAGTTCAGATTCCCCCTACATTATTTTTTGGAGGGCAGATTAAAAGGTATTAAAAGGTAACACCCAAGAATAATTAGTGATCTGGCTGGATCAATGCCATAGTTGTTTATAGCCTGCAGGCCATTAATTCTCTTAAATTTGCTTCCTGTGGCTTCATTTTTCTGCAGTTGCCCTACAATGAGGCTATAAGAAATGTAAACCTTCCTGACTCCCAGACTCACGCCTGCTATTTTGCCCAGTCAAGACTGTAGTGCTCAGTAAAGAATTTCCAGTGAAGTTACTGGAATGGTAGGAATGATAATTTGGCCAAAATCAACCGCAGATTGTGAATCTGAAAAGAGAGGAAACAATTTGCTTGTTTCTTTGTTCCTGAGTAGGCTATTTTTAATTCAAAACATTGTAAGATCAAATTTAGTTATGCATACCTATCCTCACATTGAGGATGCACAGAGTGCGTGTAAAGCTGATGAGTTTGGTGATAGCTTGAGATATCAGATGAATCGCTTTTCCTGATTTAAAAAAATGGCTTTTAAACACTATGTACCTCTTTAATTTCATGGAAATGCGACTTCAGGGAATGATTTTTTTCCATAATGTAAGATCAGTTGACAGGATGCTTTAAAACACTGATGCAGGAATTACACAAGTCAGAGTATTTCAGAGGTGGGTTTCAGCAGGTTATGACTGGTTCTGGACAACTGGTAGTGGAAATTTTGAGTAGTTTGGAGAACCAGTAGTAAAAAATTCCAACTGGCCCCGCCCCCATCTATTCTCTGCCTACCAACTCCCAGCTGATCAGGAGGAAATGGGGATTTTGCAGTAACGTTCGCCTGGATTGGGGAGGGAATGGAGATTTTATAGTATCCTTCCCTTGGATTGGGGAGGGAATGGAGATTTTACAGTATCCTTCCCCTGCCACGCCCACCAAGCCACACCCACAGAACCGGTAGTAAAAAATTTTGAAACCCACCACTGGGGTATTTGACCTGAGATAGCAAAACAAGACCACAGATGTTATATGCTGAAAGTACAGCATCTAAGCACATGCTATCACAAAGCTTATTTCTCTATGAAGCTGGTGAAATGATCTGCTTGGTTCTTTCTATCTGAAACAAAATTCATTGCTGAACTGAATCTGAAATATAAGAGCCAGTCCTACTTTTTGGGGCATCATTAACAAGTTCATTTTTTTTTAAATGTAGATTTACATAAAAATGTTTTACATATACATGTGTATGTAGGTTCCAATGGAACTTCTAGATGTTGCTGAACTACAACTTCCAGCAGTCACAGCCAGCAAAGATCAGCAACATTTTGGAAGGCAATATATTCCTATCCATATCTAGAAAGATGAAGCTGCCCCACCATATTTTTGTATAGGATAAACATTCCCAAATGTATGACTAAGACACATTACTGACCCTTGTTGTTTTGCTTCCAGCATAAAATGTATAGCTAAGATGTATATTTTTGTTGCAATTATTTGTTACAATTCTTTCAGCCTTGAAAATGCTTTGAATATTGCAATTCAGCCTTGGAGATCAGATGCTTGGATATTTTTGGCAACTTCTGATTCATTATAGGTTAATGAATCTAATGTTACTTGATAATTCTCCCATTTTGCCTTAGCAGGTCATTAATCAGCATATTCCATATACATACACACACATCCATCCATTGATTTTGTATATTTGGTATATCCATGGTAGAATTCTCCTTGTAAAAAATTTTCTTTCTTTCTTTGTGCTCCAAAATCAAGTACAAGCTAATTGTCTGCAACAATGCCTTATAAGCACAGAATTGACAGGAAGATAGGGGGAGTCAGATTATCAAGAAAAGGAAAATTACTGGGATTTCTGAAAATCTGGAACTAAGGATGCATAATTCTTTTATTTTCAAACATTGAAAAAGTTATAGCAAGGAACAGGCTATTTCCCTCATTTTGAGATAATTTCGTGACAGACAGCCAAGAGGAACTTCATGATGAACAACCTGGCAGGCGTAGTAAGTAATCCTTCAAGTTTAATATAGCTTTATTCAGCTAGTTGTTACACACCCAGTAAAACCTATTAATGATCCTTACAATTCCTGTGATGGCAAAGAAGTACTTGAGCATTAGCCAGTCATAGACAAGATTATTATTATTTTTTGGCTGTCAGTTTTACAATGACTGGAAATTTGGGCAATGAGCCTGCACAAACCAGCAATGAAAAAGTATACCAGTTTCTATTTTAATAGCTGGTTCCCAGGCTTATAAAAATTCAAGGTTATAGATTTATACAGTCACCTGCAAGTTTCTTTATTATCTTGAAAAGGACATGCTAGTCGGCCAATTCAACAGAAAGAAAATGAGACAGAAGAAAGACTTTGCTCAAACATGTACTAGGAATATCTGGACTGCTTTTTTTTTTTTTTTTTTTTTGCAAATATTTCAATTCCTATAGCCAAGATGGCGAACCTATGGCACGGGTGCCACAGGTGTCACACGGAGCCATATCTGTGGGCATGCGAGCGTTGCCCTACCTCAGTCCAGCACGTATGTGCACGCTGGCCAGCTGATTTTCGGGCCTTCCGGGCCCACCGGAAGTCAGGAAATGGGCTGTTTCCAGGCTTCTGGAAATGGGGAAGGCTGTTTTTGCCCTCCCCAGGCTCCTAGAAAGGCTCTGGAGCCTGGGGAAGGCAAAAAAATGGGCCTACCAGGCTCACCTTGCCATCGCGTGCCAAAAGCGGGGGGAGAGCGGGGGGGTGTCATGCGCTCATGTGGGGGGGACGGGGCACATTGGATTATGGGTGTGGGCACGGGCATGCACAATCCCCCCCACTACCCCTGCTTTTGGCACATGACGGCAAAAAGGTTAGCCATCTCTGTCCTATAGCCTCATCCCTTTGTTCTTAACAGAATGAAATATGAGAATTGTATTTAAAGAAATAATTTAACTTTTGGTTTTAGAGGTGAAGAAATGGACACCTATTAGACAGTACTGTATATATTTAGAATAGGGGATGCAGAACCAGACAATGACAAAAAATGTTGGACTAGATAGTCTTCATAGGAGTACCTATCTTCATATAAAAAATAGCATGAAGGGGAAGCTAGATTTCAATTTTCCCATACATTCCCATATGTTTTTGTGTAATATTTCCGTAAGTGCACACTTGAAATGTTCTCATATTCTATTTATAACTCTCACTGAAGGTTTTTCACTCTGGTTTCATTCTACAGAAACATTTAAGAAACATTGTGCTGTTCAGTTCTGACATATTTATCAACCCCAACACTGCTGGTAAGAAGAGGGTGACAGTTTAGCGATATCTGAAATGCGAACAGAGAAAAGAACTATGCTGAAGTTTAATAACAATTATGTTTTGTTTCTCACATTAATCCAAATGACCTCTCTCTGCATGAGATTGTATTGGGGAAATGCCATTTATAATGGACAAAGCCTGTTGCTTCTGTCACAGAAGCTCACTAAACATAGGAAATATACACCATGGTTTTTAATCTGTACAAAGTTATCACAAGAGAGAGACAAGCCAACCAAGCACGCCTGGACAGGAAATGCACCCTAACAGATGTGTAATATCATTAAAGCTGCCTCTAATATAATCTAAGCCACAGTTTGGTGTATTAATGCTTTGTTTATATTGAAGCACAGATGGATATTTTTATTAGCATTGCTCTGTTGATGCAGCACCAGGAAAGGTTAGTCCAGGGGGCAGAAAACTACGTTATGCAGGGAAATTTGTTCTGATGCTGATGAGTAGGAAAGGTAAATGTCAATTAGTGAATTAAATCTCACAAATATTGGCAGCCAGGAATGGTATCACAGACCTTAGAAGCAATTAAACCCAGCCATATATATTCTCTATTCACTCCTACTCCAGGAAATAAGTTTTTCCCCCCTGGACCGTTTTCAAAGATGGTAATCCAAGCTTTTTATTTCAGTAAGATTAATGAGTACATTCTTTTATATCCCTGTGGGCAGGTCAGTGGAAAATATTTCCCCTGGTTCAGGAATGAAGGAAAAGAAAGGAGGTGTTGAATCTGAGGTCCTTGATAATGGAAAGGACATGTGGAAGCCTTTTTTCATTCCCTTTTAAGGACCACTGAAGTTAGGACTTTATGACTTAACATCTAATACACGTAGTCTGGGAGTGCCAATTCCACAGGGTTTAAGAGTTTATGAAATCATTCACATAGGAAAGAGTGAGTCAACCTGTCCCTATAGCCAAACTGGAACCTTTTAGAATGTGTCAAGTTCTGGCTCCTGATATCCTAGCTCTGATTGGCAGATAAACTCAAGTTTCAAAATATTGCTCTATACATGAGAGAAATAAATTCAAACTTAGCCACCCTTAGAATCATTCTTAATTTTTTTTTCTGTTGGTTTCAGTGGGTCATTCTAAAGTTTCAGAACCAACCCACTAAATTCATAAATATACTTTTTTCCCTTTGTTTTTTTCTGAACAAATTAAACATCAAGACAAAACTAAGCATAAAATGTTTAAAACACAGACCAAGTGTAAGAAGAACATTAATCAAAAAGAAAGACAAGAAAGAGATTAAACAAAGCTTCACAATGTGTATAAGTTTAATACATATGCTTTGTTTTGTAACTTATTATATAAAGCATGTTTAAAGACATGTCTTGTTGAAAAGTAAGCCTATGTTACTCATAGCCTGAAATAAAGGATAAAAGGCACCATTTCTCAACTAACATGTGTACTGCAGGTGAGACATATAAGAAATCTAAATGAGACACAAGATTAGTCAATAAAACCTCAATCTTTAAAAATACCATAACAGATAAATTTGATATCCTTCTTGGAAGAAGTGTTGTGTTTCTATCATATTTCGACCCAAGATCTTTGATAGAGTGATAGATGAGGCTTAAAATATGAAATGTGAGGAACTATTGATAAAAGTTAGATATGGCTTTCCCATGCCACCTCTTTCTTGTCTCATATAATAAAGACGAGATGATATTGTGCTTGCAGTTTTTCTCCCCGTGCCCCAAGGCTAACGTTCGACTACTGTTTTCAGAAAAAAATCTGGAAAGGAGACCATACAAAACAAAATTAAGTCAAGACATCTGTTTTGCTTAATAATTCTATGTTGTCTTTACAGCTATATTACAAATCCATCTCTCCCAGGATATAGTCATTTTTAGGGGAACAACCCCCCCCATCTTTTCCCATTTCTAGTTAATGGTTATCAAAAAGGAGCTTTCCATACAGCATCCATATGATTCAGCATTTATTTTTTTCTAACAAAACTCAATGATGTCTTTTTGTTGGAATTATTACCAGAGCAATGGAGTTATAAATAGAACAATAAGTACTTATAAGTAGAGCTAAGTATTGAAATACTAGTCCAAAGCTAGATGTTAGAACTGAAAAATAAAGGAGAGACAGAATACTATGAGATCTGGAATAAATTTTACCAATGGTTAGACTTAAGGAATGGAAGTCAGAACAGATAAAAACAAGGATGTATAGATCGAAACAAGATGCAATATATGTAATATAGTATGTATCTGTACACATGTAAAAGAAGTTAAGTATGTGTATAGAATTAGTAAGTAATAATGTATATTGAAGATATAAGAAAAGTATGCTATATTTTGTATGGCGGAGATATCGCTAAGACGGTATCCACTATGCCCAACTTTTGTTTTAACAATAAAGGTTTAAAAATTAAAGAAAAGAAAAGAAATACTAGTCCTACTACAAATACTAGTATTTGTAGCTGATAGAATCAATGACTTTTCTGGATCAACCATGAAGGGATGTGAGCTTGATTCAACATTCAGAATCTAATCTAAGTTAGGTTCAAAGCAATAGAAAAAAATATCAGTATTGTACTCATAACTGCATAGAATAAATTAAGAAGTTAATTTCACTATGAAAATAAGAAAAAGGCAACTTGCCATTGCCATGTTTGACCCTCCTTAGCAAGAGATTTAAACTTCTGTAATGGACATTGTATACATGAAATGTATTTGTTGCCAACACTTGTGAAAACTAAGTATGAATCATACTTAGTTCTTTATCATAATCATTATACTAAATACTATGCAAAAATAAAGCAGATGTGCAGACTTGTACGTGAAAAAACATGAGATTAAAAAAGATGACAACTTTGATTTCAGTCAGTATGACTGTTCTACCATTTTTCATGTCAATCAAGGTACATTCTTCATATTAAATTGGATTTTTCACATAACACACCAATATTGTGTACTCTGATATTGCTATGGTATGTACCATAATAAAATCTAACTATATGGTATATCAACTGACTTAAATTTCTACTGCTTTGCATACAGTACAAAATGCTTCACTATTAGTTTCTTCCTTCTCCTACATGTACTTATCTATAACACAAGCTTAGATATGTTAACTATTTCTTTCTTCTCAATACTCTTTTGCCCTGTTCCTCAGCACCTAAACCATATGGCATTTGCAATGCCACCATCCAGAATCCAGGGTTGTGTTTTCTTTCTGTTGGGTCTTTTCTGCAGGTTCCTCTTTGACTTCAACTGCAATATGAATATGTCTTACTGTGGCCAAAAAGAAAACAAATCCACTTGGTCCTTGTAGAACTGGAACTAGGACCTCAGCTGGGATTGTGCAAACTCCAACTATAGCTTCCACCTCCCTATCAAGCAGTAACCATGGGTCCAGGACAGGAGTCTGCAACCTTAAACACTCAAAGAGCCATTTGGACCTGTTTCCCACAGAAAATAAAACACCGGGAGCCACAAAACCTGGGTGGGTGTGGCCAACTCAGCATCACTCACTTCCACCAGTCACATGACCCCCTAGCCACACCTACCCAGCCAGTCATTAGGGTAGAGAACTGGATGTTAAAAAACACCGGGAACCACAAAACCCTTTTGATATTTCTTTTTCTCTCCCTCCCTCCCTCCCCCTCTATCTCCCTCCCCTATGCATCTCTCCATGTTTCTCTCTCTTCCCCTTTCTCTGTATCTCTCTGTCTCTACCCCAGCCACTTCTCCATCTCCCGCCATTGCCCTTACTTTCTCAGGCCAGGCGAGGAATGACTGGGAAGGGAGGGTGAGGGGTGGGACCAGCCAGTGGTGGGATTACCTGACAAGGAGCCACAGCAGAAGGCCCCAAGAGCCGCATGTGTTTCCAGAGCCGCAGGTTGCTGACACCAGGTCCAGGAGGACACCAAATGACACCCTCTCAAATACCACCCCTTCAAGAGTTAAGGCAATGATAATTAAAACATGGAGGATCTAATGCAAATTAGGTTGCTTGACGACAAAACATAATAAAGTCAATTTGAGACTGGAAACTGGAATGCAAGATGTAGAACTGCAATGTGATTTTCCATTTTTATTTCATTGGTTTTTGGATTGTGCAGAAAGGGGTGTACACTAAAGAACACATTCGGCATCAAAAGTCATACACAAATGACATAAACCACCAACTTGTTTTTTTTCTACTAGGAATTCCTCCTATTCCAATCCAGTGATGGTGCTTTTTAGATATGATAGGTGAGATTAGAGTTAGGCTTACTCCTAGGCTTTGGATCCATGTGGATCATCTACTTCAAGGCGATCACAAAGGCTACTTCACAAGGCTACTTCAAGGCGATCACAAACCAGTGTGTCATCCTGAAGTGACACTTCTTTTAATTAATGACAGAAAAGGAGGCAGCAGTTTCCTTAATCAGAGTAATGTGCATGCCAACATCTGTTCTACCAGGAGGAGTAAAGAGGGAGGAGCTCTCAGTCACAGAATGATCCTAGAAGTTCTTGGAAAGTCATTGAAGAATCAAAGAGTGCAAGTGGTATTTTAAAGCTATTTTGTAGATACATCTGAGGAATTCTACAAGATAAAACACTCTTCCCACCTTTTTTACATTACACATCACCAATGAATGCTAATTATGTTCATGCTCTGATACAGTTAGCTGGTTTTGTGTGGAGAGGTGAAGTCTGTGCTTTGTCATCTTGGCATTTTTTTTAAAAAAAAAAAAGATGGATGAAAAATCATCGGGAGCATACATGGAGCCAGGAGGAAGAAAGATAAATAATGCCAGGAAGCTGATAGCTGCCCGTCTATCATAAAATTTCATTAGTTCTGACAGCCTGTACAACATAAGCAATGAATGAATGCTAACTATACTTCCCTCTCTGTCTGCTTCCATATTTCATTCATATCACTTAACTTACAGAAAGCACTAAGCTTGGCTGGCCAGAGAAAACAGCTGCTAGAACGTTCACATGCTAAATTATTATTATAGAATTGTCTATGAAATAAAAGAAGATGCTGGTGGTGGTGATGATGGCCAGTTTCATACACAGACTTTCTCAAACTTAATGTGCTTTATAACCAAAGGCTAAGAGGAATCACTGAATAATTAAAAGGAGATAGTCACTCCAGTTGTGACTGCTTTTGTGATCACGTGGAAGACAAAAAAGCATTTTTTCCCTAGTTTTTCACCACGTAGCTGGTGTTTAATCTAGATGCATGTCTGAAATCAATGGCGATCCATTCCATCACACTGCCAAAACTATGATAAATATGGGAGATTATTTTGTAGACCTTCAACAAACATTTGTATTCCAGAAGGAAAGAGGCTGGAAGGAAGATGGAGTGGAAAAACTATAGGCAGCTGAAGAGTAAAGGTCCTTAAATACCACTATATTTGCTCCTACTTTTCTCCATGAGAAGTAATCATTGGTGTTGTATATTGTTTGTTTGTTTGCTTGCAGTGCATTATTTTGATTGCATGTGCAATATCTATAGCATGTTTGATAGGTAGGTAGGTAGGTAGACAGACAACAGACAGACAGACAGACAGACAGACAGACGATAGGTATGTGTGAGTGAGTGACAGAGACAGAGACAGACAAAGACAGAGAGAGACAGAGAGAGACAGAGACAGAAACAGAAACAGAAGTAGAGAGGTAGATTCAGTAGATAGGTAGATAATTTTCAAAAGGACTCTACAGTATGTTTAAGGTCTACATATGAATAATTATTTTGGACCTATATCCTCTGGGGCTGATCATCCCCATCTCTATTCTCAAGTTTAAGTAATGAGGATGAATGGAATGAAATCTTTAATCACCCACCGGAGATGGCATATTGCATTATTGTATTAATTGCTCAAGCTGTTGCTATTACAGCTGCTGCAATGGTTCACATTCTCTCAAGGCAAGCTTTATATTTATATTTAAACATAGGTGACCTTCACAAGAATACAAAAGAAATCTGGAACATGAATGAATATACTGCAGTAGGTAGCAACTGATAATTCATTTTATAAGAAGCTTTATATTTCACTTATCTGAAGACATTCTTCAGAAGCAAGTCCATTCATGAAGTCTCTGATTATTTCCAAAGCAACAAGGTGAATTCCAAATGAAGTCCCAATTTTAAGTTTATTTTCCTTTCAAATAGAATTACTAGTTATATAAACTTTAAGGTTTAAGTGTAGATACTAAAAATATAAGGAAGTTTTCACAGCTGCTATTTGAATCTGTTAAATGGATCCTCTCATTGCACAGTATTTATCATAGTAATTATAATAATATGAAGTACATCTGATCTGTCGCTATTTTTAAAGTAAATTTCAATTGCACTGCCTCAAAAATCAACTTAGTTATTTTCCCATGTAATCAGAATCAACAGTAACACCTATTGTGCAGTTGCAAAAAATAAAATAAAAAATTAGACTTTGGTGTCCTTTCTTCTAGTGAAAGAGAAGGAGCAAGGTTTAGCCTTGATTATGGAAGTAATAGATCAAAATGTTTTGATGGAAATGAAAAAAAATGTTCTGGAAGTGGATGAAAAGAATTAAGCAAGGGGGCACCAGTAGATTAACTGGAACCAAGAAGAAAAATAAAGAAATGTATTCTGAATAAAACTGAACTGAGAGAATGCTGGAAAAAGTGTTTTAGAGATATATACAGTATATTAAAGTCAACCCCTCTAGGCTAATTAAATTGTGTTTTATTAATTTTTTTTCAGGTAAATGTTACTGTACCTAGGAATGTTCAAATGTCACATATAAGGAAATCTTAAAAATTTACTGGCAACCAATATGAACATTTAATGCAATTTATATAATAAAGTATCTATGAATCTTGACTTTGTCTATGGAACCTGACTTTTGGTATTCCAGGCATAGACACAGAAATGACAGTAATATTTTGAAGTGTAAAGCCAAAACTAAAACTATCAATATTATTGTCCAAGAAAAAATGATGACCATATCATCACAAATTCTATGAAAATGTTGAAAAATTGTAAAGATGCATTTGAAAGGTGGCACAACTGGAGAAATTTTGAAAACAGATACGGTTTGCTAACTGGAGTGGCTATGTGTCTTAGTTCCTGGGAATGTGATTGAGACAGAAGAGTTTTAAAGAAGCTATTATCTATTTGGAATTAAGGGAAATCCCTTATGATCTTGTCAAGCTAAGGGTTACTAATAAGGTGAAATAGTCTCAAGAATATCCGAGATATAATCTTTTAGTGCAGCTCTAAAAGACTTTATTCACTCTAGACCTAAATATTTAATTAATGACATTCATTTTCCCTGGCTTTCAAACTAGCTCTGGCTCCAATGGGTATTCAGTCAAACAGTTCCTTCTGTTTTGTTATTTTTATTAAGGAGGTAGAGTTTATTCATAGAGTTATTAGATATGTTTTGCAATCTTTCATTGGGATTTTCATAAACTCGGAACAGAGATGGCTCTTGTCTGTCCTGCACAAATTTTCTACACAGATCCAACAAATGCTTCTTTGCAACACACCCCAATCCAAAGCAGACCTTCAACGCACACTCCCCTTCAGGATTTCTGGTCAACCAGCATGGGATCTCACAAATAAACAGAGCTGCAGCTCAATAGGTGAACTGAGAATAAATCTGTTTTGCCCGAAATGAGATGGAAAGTAAAGGTCAAGCTTGCTTAGCAAATTGGTGGCCAAATGCCAAAGCCACTTCAGGACAACGCAAATGATTCATTGGTTAGCTTAACCAAACAAATGTGCATTTGTGGGTTGGGGATGGAGTGGGGGAGGTGGTACACCTTTCCACTTAGAGCATTGGCTGAAAATGTTGTCTATAGAAGTGTTTTTTGAATGCTTACATATATCCAATAAACATTTCCCTCCTTCTCTTTCTACTTATTGTGTTATTGTTATTCAAAACATATTTCAGTTGGGATTCATTTACCTTTGGTATTTTGGGGGGTAGCAGTGGGACAAGGGCTGCCTTGATCTCCTAGCTTTGAGCTTCGTGACACATCTGGTCGGCCTCCACATGAGACAGAATGCAGCTGGATGGGGCTAGGACTGGTCTAGTTCAAATATCTAGCTCATTGTCAATTTTTTTCTGACATAAATTTGAAAGTATAATGGAGGATATAGGTTTTGTTGCATTCAGCATGTCTTTAAGCCTTTCAATGGTACTCAGAAAACCAATTCTATTAAATCATGGGCATATTATTTATCTTGGCCCAGGATCCTGAGGGTAAGACTGCCAGAGGCCTTGTACACATTTCCAGCCAATTATATCAAATCCAATGAACATGTTTCTCAACTTGACTGGAGCACGTGGAGAAAATAACCAGCAGTGTGATTCGGTACAGGTACACTTGGAAATAAATTCCCTGGTTTCAATGGGGCTGATTCTTCCATGGACAAGTTTCAACTATGGCTTGGCTACCACTCAGTCTTGGGATTGTGATTAATAGCATGCTGGAAATAACATTTTATTGCAGCTTTATTGCCTATGAAATATAATTGTAGCAAAAATCTAATATAATATTTGCGGATTTGATCCTGTCTCATACTGGAGTAATACTGGAAAAACTTCAGGGTAAAGCAAGAAAAATAATCAGGATTGCTAAGTGTCTTTTGTAAAGGGAAGACGACGATGAAGGAGATATTATAAATATGAATGACATTATGGATACCAGCAAAAGCCCTTAGACCAGGGATGTCAAACTGAAGGCCCAGGGGCCAGATTCGGCCTGCAGGGTGCTTAGATTGGCCCATGGGGCCACCCTGGAAACAGTGAAGGACTGACCCACAGTGCTTCTGACAGCAAAAATGGAGCTCGGGAGGGCCATGGGCAGAGGTTGCAGGAGGCCATCGCAGCTGAAAATGGAGCTTGGGAACCTATCCAATCTGCAGCCCACGGGTTCATAAACTTTTAACATTATTATGTGATTTATGTACATTAACTATATAATTTGTATGCAGCCCAAGACAATTCCTCTTCATTCAGTGCAGCTCTGAAAAGAAAAAGGTTGTTGTTTCAGTCCTCGTGCCAGTTGTCCTTGTCTCTCTCCCTGCTTTTGCCTGACTTTTATTTCATGTTTCTGCCATGTTTCCCTGAAAATAAGACCCTATCTTATAGTTTTTTGAACCCTGAAATAAGTGCTTGCCATGCGCTCAAAAGCCCAATTGGGCTTATTATCAGGGGATGTCTTATTTTGGGGAAAACAGGGTAATATTTACTGATGTTTAATAAATAAACACAATTATTTGTTGTTGTTTTGTTTGCTGTTTTACTTTTCTTTTGCTAGGTGAATTCAGTGGTATGTGTGCTTGCTTTGACCTGGCTTGGATATTGAGAGTTTGTTGGGTGTAAACTAAACTGAAAAATATCTATAGTATAGATATAGTTTAAAATTTTCTTTACTTTCATGGTGGGAGAATTTGATAAAATATGATGCCAAGTCTTTATTTTATTTATTTTATTTTTGAATTTGTATACCGCCCTTCTCCCTGAGGACTCAGGGCGGTGAACAGCCAAATAAAAACATCGAATACAAATATTAAAATACAGTTAAATATATATATATAGATTTGGCCCCATTAATTAAAACGATAAACAAAACAAACCAATTAAAAACCCTTAAAAAGAATTAGGCCAGCCCGGCTTGTTGGAAGAAGAAAGTTTTAAGGGCACGGCGGAAGGCACTGAGGTCATGGATTCTCCTTATCTCTGGGGGCAACTGATTCCAGAGGGTGGGTGTCCCCACAGAGAAGGCCCTCCCCCTGGGGGTCACCAGCCTGCATTGTTTGGCTGATGGCACCCCGAGGAGGCCCTCTCTGTGGGAGCGCACGGGTCGATGGGAGGTCGTCGGTGGCAATAGGCGGTCTCGAAGATAGCTAGGCCCTGTACAAATTGTAAATCTCAGAGGGTTTTTTCCCCCGAGTAATCTATAACCATGGTAGATTCTGAAGGCAACAAACTGAATTTTATTGATAGCATAAGCAGAATATCAACTATATTGCTGTACAATTTCAATAAGCTTCAGTAACAACACTAAGTAACTTCCAAAGTAACCCTTGACACATAAAAACAATTTGTATTCAATATTGAATGTCACCAACCACCTTAATATTTTAAGATTGTCTAATGGGAGAAGCTAAGTGTTCAAGAACCAGATTATAAATAAATGGGGACAAGGGGCATTCTTTATGAATGCCACAATATAACAATGTGTCAAAAAAGAAAGCCATTTGTAATGACTCTGCCATTCAATAAAGATACAAAATTGCAATTCAGTGGATTAAAAAAAAAGGTGGAAATCTGTATCTTCTCAAAGCACACTTCATAAATTAAATCAAAATTATATCAAATGCCTTTTCAATGACAACAAGATTAGAAAAGTGGATTCTAATTTATCTGCTGCAAAACCCAACATACCAATAGCCAGGTGATATCATATTTTAGCATCCACATAAAGTAAAGATATTTGTCTATAGCGATGATGGGGGTCTTTCTTAGGCTTTCCTATATAACTGGAATAGGCTTCATAAAATGAGGGAGAGACAATGTAGAAAGTTGTAATGATTCTTTATAAGCTTCTGAAAACATAGGTACTAATATTTTATAAAGGTTCTATACCATTCAGTTAGAAATTCATCATGTCCAGTGGCTAACTCAGCTTTCGTACATTAAATTGTTTTTGTTTTCTTGTAATTTTAATGATTGTGACACTTTTTTTAAAAAAAATCTTCCTGATAGATCTTTTCCACTTCAACACTTCTCCCCAAAATTAATGAATTGCTGTTTAATTACAACATATACACCACCTACCTTCTCTGTCATAATTAATGACTTCAGTCACAGTATATAATTTTGTCAGCCTTAATTCAAGCTATAAAATGCTGTTTTTGTTGTTTCAGCTGGTTTCCAGCTTTCTTTCCTGAATCCCAATAATTTAATGCATTTTAAAGAATATTCAAGCCTATCTGAATATAATAGGCCCTTTTAGCTACACTTGGCTTTAGTTTCCTTTATAATCAAGAATTCCAGGATTATATGGTCATTTTCCATAAGTAAGTTCAATCAGAAATATCTGATCCTCTTGTTCACTTCCTGTCAAAGAAAAAAATTAACTAGCAATTTCTGGAATTTTGTGAAAGATCCACACTTTGCAGAATTTGTCTCCCAACAGATATTGAGATAATTAAAATCTCTCAGCACTATTATTTCATGTATCTTTGAAGAAACTGAAGTTTGGTTTTGGAAATCCCACCTTACCTATTTTCTTTGGTCAATTATTTTCTTTTCTACTTATTTTAACTGAAATTCTCCACAGCATTACCAAATTTATTGCTTTGGATTATTGTGAATATGTAGGTGTTTTTTAACATCCAGCACAACTCTTCTTGTTCTGTTGTTTCTGTTCATCGAACAGAATTGTATTCTCCAATTTCTGTATTCCAATCATTTGAGTCATTTGATGCCAGAGTTCAATTATACCTTCCTATAGGAACATTTTAGGTTCATCTTAATTCATTTCCTATAAACAAAATAATAATAGGATAAAGGCTGTATTTACAGTGATTACCTTTCCACAGAGAGCAAGTGGTATCTGTGTTTGCCCAATGACAAAACACCAATTTGGATAGTCCCCCAGACTTTCTTTCATGCAGTTTTGGAAAAAATGCTTTTCCAAATAGATGATTCAGCTACCACTTAAATGGGAAAAAAATATTTTGAAAGTTATGAACTAACTACAGGATTTTGATGGTTGGCCTTCATTTTCACCGATGGGCAAACACAATGCCTATACCTGTGCCATAGTCAATTGTCTCCAACCCGATCATCTATGACCAGGTTAGGTACACAGAAATTGCATAAACTAAAATTCTGCAAACCATTCATGAATAGAAAGAGGGGAAGTTTTAATTCCTTAGGCATAATGTTTCTTCCCTGATTTTACTTAATTAACCAATTCCAGCAGAAGGCTAGTGTTTTCATTTTGTTTTCATGTTGATATTCTACCAACTAAATTCTTATATGGTGATGCTATTTGTAAGCCTGGCTTTGTGTTTCTTAGATGCTGACAAGGACTGGGGTCAGTGTCTTCACACCCACCATATCTCCACATATTAATTTATTTGCAGTCTGTCAGACTTTCAGCTGTTATTTATGATCAGTTCAGATTTGCATATTTTTCCCCCTTTCAGCATGATTAACATGCTGTCACACTCTCCCTCCCTCCTGCTTTCAAGGTCCTATTATGAAGGTGTGGCAAAAATAGGATACCAGCCTCTGCAATAACAGAGGGACTATTAACTGCTGCTCACAAACAGCAATATAGTCACAAATTGACTATAGTAAAGAAAGCAGAGGAAATTGCTTAAAGAAGCTGTTGCCAAAATATTTCAGATACATTTTTTTTAAAAAAAACATTCACAATCGGAAATATGAGGACACCATCTTAGTCTGCAATCCCTAGTCCATGAGCGTCAAACTCGCCATGTCACATTGTTGTCCCATGACATTTCACGATGTTGTTCCCATTCAAGGAGCTGGGGTGGGCGTGGCCTGTGCATGATGCATCAGGCCTGCAGACCGCCAGTTTGACACCCTTGCATATAGTCCTTGGAAAGAACTGTCTTTAGCAACTCTCTTGATTCCCTTCGGAGACTTTGGTCCATGCTGTAACAGTTTGTCCTCTTGTTGTCTATGATTTGTTGCTAATACCTGCAATACTTGTTCTCTATAGACTCTATCTAAGTCAGTGTTTCTCAACTTTGGCAACTTTTAAGAGGTGTGGACTTCAACTCCCAGAATTCCCCAGCCAGCCATGATCAAAGTCTTCAAAGGGAAGAGGAAACTTCATTTCACATAGCTTTACTTGATAGACAATATCTTAATTATTGCTTTCATGACTAAGTCCTAATTGTTTGAAATTAGAAAAAAAAAAGCATTAAAATGGTTGTAGCAGTTTTCATTTTTGAAGGTAGTATCATAGAGGAGGAGTAGATTTCATTCTTTTTTTTTAAATCTAGGACAACATAGTTTTAACTCTAAATGGTATTCTGGGGCCCATTTCTGCTATGGTGGCCCATCTTAAGTCAGACCATGATCAGTTATGGATCTAATTTATCAACCAAAAAACTTGATATTGTTGATACAATGAATATTGTATCTTCTTACCAGTATCCAGATAGTACTTAATGAGAACATACTGGTTTTTTTTAAAAAAAGAAAATCTATTTTGTTGCAATCAAAATCTTCCTTAAGTAGAAATCACATTATCATTTTTATGTATTTATGCCCTTTGACAGTAAAGATCCAATATAGTGCACATATAGACACAATATCATATATGCATAGAAAAGTAGTTAAGTTTTTAAATATAAACTTAAAGCATAACATTACAGATACATATAGGTACAACAGACAGTTTTAAAAATCGTTTTATCCCACAATGCACTCTAGAAGATTCTATATCTTTATTTACTAGTATTGTTAAAATAGGTGATTAACATCTCCATTTAGAATTATGGAAGTTGCCTGCTTGAAACCTAACATAAATTTTAAAAATATTTATTTAATTACCAACCCCTCAGGCTCTGTGTAAGATGGAATGAACCTTTTTATTTTTACTAATTGTAAGATCCTGAAATTATCCTTTTAAATCCAGGGGGAATACTATTTATAGTTCAAGAAATAAAGATCATATATCTATATAAAAGCATGATAAGCTTTGACTCAGTGGAAGAGACAGTTTTTCCTCTGCAAAGTAACTTATGAATTGCTCAGATTAATTTCCAAGAAATGGGCAGATATAGCCTAGAGTAGACAACATTAACAAAAGAAAAATGTATTTCAAAAGCACACCAGGGAAACACACCTTAAGAACACTTTGATGGTGTACTGTATATGATAAATTAAAACAGGCAATGTTACATATTTCTACCATCCTTGAAATGCTTGTCTGCCTGTTCTGGCAACAGGGCAACTGGGCAGGGCTGATAAACTTTGAATTCATCTGGACTTTGGTCCTAATTCTTGACTTGTCATATGTGTTTTTTTTTTATTTCCTTCCCATTTAACTTTGGCGCTATTGTTCATTTTCAGCCTTGCCAAATTACAACCCAATGGAGAATTGTGAATCCAGTCCAATCATGAACAGCACTTTCATTTATGGCAACTCCATAGTTTAGGAGACAATGAATGCAGTTGGGAGTTCCTCCTGACAGTGTTGAATTTATGTTTTACTGACAAAGAAATAGTATAGATCTATTTCAAGCTATTTAGCTCTCATCAACTAGCCATAGCCCTCTGGGATTCAAACCTGGGCTACTTCCATGTTAGGTAGATGTATTAACCTCTAAGCCATGGTCTCTCCTCACTTTGTTGACTATACCAGGGTTGAGGTTTGTTTTTTTCTGTTGAGACTGGTCTATTAGGGCAAGCTGGTCTACCCAATTATGGGATGGAACATACTAACAGTGTTTATTGAAAAATCAAAAAGGTAGGAAAGAATACTCAATGTTCCAACCAAACTGGAGAGATAAGCAGGACAAAAGCCATTGTTACTTCAAGTTTGCAATGTGGTCCTGGTTCTATGGGACCCTCATTTTTATATCTTGAAGTATATCTTGGTATACACTGTATGTAGTACATTTATGTGTACTACAGACCCTTCCATCAACTCTTATGTGTTCATGAAAGGGAAACTCCAAAGTCCAATTTATACCATCAAGGAAAGAATTTATGGCTAAAATATTGTTTGGACCTTATCTCTTCCAGACACAAGTAGAGAGTTGCATATCCGAATGTTTATTATGAAAATTAAAAATATCTGGGGAAAGTGCTCACTGATTTTTTGTTCTACAAATGGCATTTGCGATTAATGTATGTGAGTCTGTGGGAAAAAGAATTTCGTATGGAGTAAGCAAAAGTAAGAAAGCATATCCGCAATTGTGTGTAGAGCAACATTCCGCCACAACTTCACTGCTTTGGTTATTCTTCTGGTTGCTACTTGGGAGCCACAACATTGCTAAGTGTTCTTTCAAATAGCTTTTTTTTAATGCAATTGCAAACATCGTCACAACACGACGTTCATAGGGATACATTACACTACAGTTTTCCATATTTCTATCCTATAGAAATATAAATCTATCTAATGGAAATATCTTAACTGCTTTTAAAAAAAAAAAGCCTTTCAAAGTAGAGACTATGAATCTCATCATCAAGCTCCACCACCCATGATCTCTGTGTATGCATCATTTCAAGCTTACTTGCTATAACCCAGTCTCATTCTTTGCAAGTAGTCATTGAAAACTAAGTTGCTTGCGTATATGAGTTGTTTACAGAGGGGAAGAGGGCTGTGGCAAACATCATAACATGTCTTACTGTGTTATTTCTCTTGCATCAGCTTTAGCTTCTCTGCAGAGTGGATATCAAAATGGCTCTGTTTTTTCATCTGGCATTGTATGAGCTTTGGTTGAATTCAGCTGTTTCATTGCCAATGAAATTCTATCGTACAGCTTTGCTGCTTCTCATGAACTTGCTGGCTTCTGCCTTTCTGTCTTCTATCAAGTGTTTATTTCATACACTGAATAACCTACAGAGGTTTATAGAAAGCCTCATATCGCACATGGGTGGCAAATGAGACCTGGAGTGATTACAAAGAAGATATCACACAAAAGGAAATCATAATGAGTAAGTGACTGGTGGAAATTCAGACAAATAGCAACACTGGGAGTTTAAAAAGTAAGAAAATGAATCCAAATGAATGCATGCCCATCTCCAGACATCGTGGCACCTCCATTTCTTTATGGCACCAGTTTCAAAAGTGACCTCAACTTCACATCACTCCATAGACCATTTCTCGTTGACATCCCAGACCCGGAGTATAATTCTCACTTATGTTAAATTCTTTCTTAAACCAACCAAAAATTCTTTTAAAAAGGATGAAAATGTAATGCACAGCCATTCCTGAAGGCATACAGGAATACCGTCATTACAGAGATGCTTTATGCCACTTTTTGACTGAAGATGAAAGTGGCAATATAAAAAGAATTATGAATCATTGTTGACCATATTAAAACTAATAGTTACCATAACAAAAAATAGCCACAGAGGATTTTATATTATGGAGCCAAAGTCGCTGCAATTGGGGGTAGCAATGCAGTTAATACATTTGTTTTTCAGTAGCAGCCATGAAGTAAAAGCAATGACTTTTCTATAATTAGTGGAATTGAGATGAATGCTGGAAATGTTAATATTTACGAAAAAGATACATGAAAAAGAAGTCATAAATCTTGTGAGAATATTGAAAAACTATAAAGCTGCAGGTATAGCCTTGGACAGCGAGAGTCTAAATTTAATCAAATGAATGAATAAATAAATAAATAAATACCTGGATTCATATTAAAATAAGGATGTGAGTTTGCTTATGGAGGGACTGTATGTCTTGTCTAATACGTGTATGAAGAGTGCATTTGTGTCTGAGAATTGGAAGATATAATGATTGTTCCTGAATATAAACTGTAAAGTAGCAAGAATAAATTGAAACATTATAAAAGGATTCATTTGCTAAATGTCCCTGGGAAAGTATTTGGAAGAATTTTCATAGAAAGTAAACAAGGTGCGACAATGAGCAAAATCTGCAAAGTGCAGTGTGGGTTTCTGCTCTGGGATATGCACACCAGAGTTTTGCTTTTAAGCAGGCCATTAAGAAATGTATGAATGTGGAAAAAAAATATCGCATATTTGTTGACTTTAAAAGCATAAAATAAAGGGAATAGATTTGAATTATGGGATGTTTCGTGCAACTGTGGTTGGTTGCTAAATGCAATAAAGAATAATGTAGAAGTAAAACATGTATGAGAATAAATGGAATACTTAGCAAATATTTCAACCTTTAGCAGAGAGCAAATGTTCATTGTAGTTAAGATGAATGGGGTTCGTTGTTTAATATATTTATAGCTAAATATGTAAGAAACATTTGGGATGACATTGGAGATATATTAGTTAGAAACATGAATGTGCAAATACATATGCGCAGATGATGTTATATTTTTGGCTGAGAGCTTGCATGATTTCCAGCAAATATTAGAGACTGTATAATACAATAAAGGATTATGAATCTGAAAATCAACATATAAAAGACCAGATAATTGTGTTTCACAAAGCAAATGCAGTGACCCATTGTGAATTATGCATACATGGCAAAAAGTTCAACAAGCAGATGATTTTTATATCCTGGTGAGAAGTTTACTGAAGTTATAAAAAAGGAATGGAGAAAGCTTTAGACATGCAAATGCTGCTGAAATAATAGCAATTGTGGTCTTTTACAAGGAATGAATGTTTGTTGAAAGAAACAAAAATAGCTCTATATAATAGCCAGCTTCTGCCCATGATGTTATATGGAAGTAATATTTGGGTATGCCTGGAAAAAAACATACTGTAAATAACTTAAAGAGGGAATGGGTTACTTAAGACGTGCATGTAGTAAAATAAAAAGATAACTTTTAGAAAGGAAAATACTTTTATGAAATAAATGTGGAAATCATACAAAAGTGACTATGCAACATATATTAAGCACGTTGAGGTATTTTAATTATAAAGAGAGAATCAATGAGGATCAGATCACTAGGCAAATATAGGAAGAATACCACTGGGTATTGACCACTTTTGCTATTCAAATACACAATAGCTTGTTTAGTGACCATTCAAAGTTACAATAGCACTGAAAAAAGTGACTTATGACCATTTTTCGCACTGCAGCATCCCCATGGTCATGTAATCAAAATTCAGATGCTTGGCAACTGACTCATATTTATGACAGTTGCAGTGTCCCAGACTCATGTAATCACCTTTTGAGACCTTCTGACAAGCAAAGTCCATAGGAAAGACAGATTCACTTAACAGCCATGTTACTAACTAAACAACTGCAGTGATTCCCTTAACAACGGTGGCAAGAAAGGTTGTAAAATGGGGCAAAATTCACTTAACAATGGTCTCACTTAGCAACAAAACATTTGGGCTCAATTGTGGTCGTAAGTTGAGCACTACTTATATACAGACTATAGAAAAACCTAAATGCCTTACACCAATATTTTTCAACCTTGGCAACTTTTAGATGGGCAGACTTTGACCCCAAATCCTCTAAATCATGCTGGTTGAAGAATTCTGGGAGTTTTAGCCCCTCTGTCTTAAAGTTGACAAGACTGAGAAGCACTGCACTATATGGAAAATAAACTATTTACCCTTGTAAGTCTATCTGGCTTTCATACATGTTTTTATTCAGCATGGGGTCATATATCAATTAACATATTTTAATTGCATTTTTAAAATGCAAAAATTGCATTTTAAAAAGGTTTTTCTTTTTGGTTTGTTTTTACTTTAATTGCCAACCTTTGTATAAGTGATAGATGACCAACCAAATAAATAAATACAGACAGCACAATAAAACAGCAATTCTCAAAGTGTGGTCCCTCTGGAGTCCCCAAACCCCTTTCAAGGGATCCACAAAAATCAAATAAATATTTTTAAATTTCTCGGTTTTAATTTCTAATACAGTAAATATCAATAGCTACAACTTGCATAAACCAAAGTTATTTGGGATCCCCAATCATTTTTAAAAATATAAGGAGTCCCGAGATCAAAATGTTTGAGAACTGCTACAATAAATTATTGTGCACTACATTACTATTTCCCTAGAATTCCTTCTTCCATGTTATTGACAAATTATTCTCCACTGTTTATTAAGTGATATAGGTTGACATTGCTAGTTGCAGGTTTTATTTTAAAGAAATACATAGTATTTTAATCCTAAAGTATTTTGATTCTTTTAGGGTTCTCATGCAGACTGTACTTGGGCCTGTGTTCTCCTAAAGCATCACATGCTCCATAAACTTATTTTAGCTTCAGCTGTTTGTGATGCCTCCGAAGTAGTAAAGTGGATCTTACAGTTCCCCAGGCAACTCCTGAACTTTTACTATGCAGCTGGAAGACACAGAGATTCCCAGAGACAGTAGCAGTATATTCTCAAGGGTATGACCATTTTATTGCTTGCTACTTTTTTTCCTGTCATCTGTTCTGTCGTTACTTCTCTCTTATAAAATGCATGATATTAAACATAAAGTTGAACGCTGTTGTTAGCATAAGGTGACCAGATTTTAACATTGGTAAAGAGGGACATTGTGGGCGTGGCTTATTTTGTGGGCGTGGCTATCTGGTCATATGACTGGGTGGGCGTGGCTATCTGGTCATGTGACTGGGTGGGCGTGGCTAGCTGGTCATGTGACCGGGTGGCCATGGCTATGTGTATAGGGTAAGGTGAACAGATTTTAACATTGGTAAGAAGGACACCATTGTGGGCGTGACTTATTGTGTGGGCGTGGCTTGGAGGCCATGTGACTGGGTGGGCGTGGCTAGCTGGTCATGTGACCAGGTAGCCATGGCTATGTGTATAGGGACTACTCAGAGGGCTGAAAAGTCATTTCTGACAGGTCCTCACACTTTTGACTGGTCCTCACACTTATGACCATCCTCACATTTATGCCCGTGCAGTATTCTTAACAACCATGTCACTCATTTCACAACTGCTTCTCTTCAACATGGTGACAAGATAGGGCAAAAATGTAAAATGTGAGGACAGTCGTAAGTTCGAGGACTGGTCAAAAGTGTGAGGACCAGTTAAAATAACTTTTTCAGCCCTCTGAGTAGTCCATATGCACAAAAGGATTAACCAGAGGGCTGAAAAAAGTCATTTCTGACAGGTCCTCGCACTTTTGACTGGTCCTCACACTTATGACCATCCTCACATTTATGCCCATGCAGCATTCTTAACAACCATGTCACTCATTTCACAACTGCTTCTCTTCAACATGGTGACAAGATAGGGCAAAAATGTAAAATGTGAGGACAGTCATAAGTTCAAGGACTGGTCAAAAGTGTGAGGACCAGTCAAAAATAACTTTTTCAGCCCTCTGAGTAGTCCATATGCATTAAAGGATACAGCAATAGAGAGGGATGAAGGAATGGAAATTAGAGTAGGAGTGAGGGTAAGAGAGGGAGGAAGAGAGGAGGAGAAAGAGAAAGGAAGAGGAAGTAGGGAGGAGAAAAAGAGGGTGGGGGGAAGAGAAAGTAAGAAGGAAAGAAAAGAGAGTGGTGGTAGGTTTGAGGAGAAAGATTGCTGTACAATAAAAAAGATGAAAGGGAAGAAAGCCAACCCCAAGCAAATATAAAGATATTAAGATTAAGAATGAATTGTTAAACTTTAAAGAATAAAAGAGAACAAATCGGAATAAATAGCAATAATTAGAAACACACATACAAACATACAATGTATTTTCTTTGAACAGAATATTTGGCTGGTTCACAAATTTAAACAGCGTTTAGTCATTTCAATTAAATTTACAATTTCTATATTTCCTTTTTGCCATATTTATTCCTCATCTATTTTTTTAAAAAAACAATATTACCCTTCATCCTCATCTCTAATCTTAATCAAATTCAATTTTTCCCTTCTATTCTATATTATACCCCTTCCCATTGTCATCTATTTTTATATCCATCCTCACATTGGTTAATTATGTAATTATGTAATACAGTTGTTTAATACAAATTCAACATTTTAATATAAATCAATTAGTTATATAACTATCTTTTTTGTATATTAATCAATATGAACATGAATATTCCAATTATTTCCATGCAATCCAATTTCTTACAAATCAATTAATTATATTTACCAATAATAATAAACCAAATAATTTCCCCCATATATTCCTCCAAACCACAACTTAACCATTTCTGCTTTCAACACAATATACAATTATTAATAGTATCTCAATTATTACAATTCCCTAGTTAAATAGAGCTTTTTTTCTTTTGTGTTTTAAAATCTTAAACTCTCCTCTTTTGCCCAAAATTTCCCATTGTTTGCAGTTTTGTACCTACCTTTTTTGGTGAGGAAAAAGAAAAAGAAAAAGAAAGAAATCTCTCTCTGCCTCATTTTGTCACCTTGCAGGTTTAGTTTCGCTTTCGCCTTTGTTTTCAGTATAGCTAGGGGGGGAAAAATCTGCTCCAGGAACTTTTTGCAGCTTTTTGCAGCTAATTAACCTAGCGGAAGCTGTTAACAGGGGCTGTTTTTTCTATTTTTGCAGACATGGGTCTATTCATTTTTTTTTTAACACTGATCAGCTGTAGGTCGGCCCTTTGAAGCCCCGCGGCAAGAGTTTAAAGACTTTTTTTTCCCTCTAGCCATCAGCGGGGTTTCAGGAGGCAGCCGGGAGTCAGGAGCAGAATGAAAAATCGGGACTTTTTTAAAACGCCGCGGGACGCGGGACAAATTGCTCAAAAGCGGGACTGTCCCACCAAAAGCGGGACGTCTGGTCACCTTATGTTAGCAATGCCTGGTGATCCTGCAATACAGAGACTGTAAAAGGTGATGGGATAATCTTGCTTAGTTTCCACAAAAAATGAACATCTGAAGCTGCCTTTTGCATTAAGAGGGAAAACTTTGACTATTGCCAGTGGAAGTTACTCTGGATGAAAATACCAACTTCTAAAGAGTTCATGAAAAAGTCACTTTAAGAGACAGTGGAGCACATCAAAACAGACCAGATTCAAATTGTGGGTCAAACTCACAACCAATGCCCAGGTTTCTCAAAAATGACATCCCTCTTCATGCCAGTTTATAGAACTGAATGAAAGCTCCTCAGCAGTGAGTGGAAAGTTGTGACTACAAATCAGTGGTGAAATGTAAAATTTGTTACTACCAGTTCTGTGGGCGTGGCTTGGTGGGGGGGGGGTAATGTGACTGGTTGGGCATGGCCAACTTTTTTCTTTCTTTTCTTCTTTTTTCTTTGGCCGAAGGGGTTGTAGAAAAAATGCTTTTAAAAGTAAAAAAAAAAGCCTCTGATGATCATGTGGCTCAGCTGAGCATGGGGAGGGCGCAGGGATTTTTGCTACCGGTTCCCTGAACCACCCGCCACCATCGCTACCGGATCGGGTGATCTGGTCTGAACCGGGAGCATTTCACCTCTGCTACAGATCACAACTCCACTTACAACCACAAGTTGGGATCAGAATTTCCGTTCCTAAGCAAGGTGATTGTTATGTAAGTTGTGCCTGATTTTATGACCTTTTTGCAAAGGTTGTTAAGCAAATACCACAGTTAAATGAATCCAGCTTCACACATTGACTTTGCTTGTCAGAAGCTGGCTGGGAAAGTCTCAGATGGCTATGACATGACCATGGGACGCTACAGCCATCATAAATACACCCACCTGAATTTTGATCAATGGCCATGGGAATGCTGTGATGGTCATATAGGCAAGAACTGGTTGTAAGTCACTTTTTCCAATACTGTTGTAACTTTGGCACATGACTGTAAGTTGAAGTCTATCTGAACAATTCCTATACGTTCCAGATCTGTGAAAAGGTGGCATGCATTTGAAGAGTATTGTTTCATATAAATGGCTACTATACCTAAATGACATACCTCCCTCAATATATCTTTTAATTTTCCCTTCAACTTGGAAACGTCACCCTTAGCTTCCCCTCTCAGTCAGATAAGACATAAATAAATTAGTGCTAATTGCTTACCACTTGTAAATCAATGTAAGACTATCTGGATAGATACTCTTATACTTATGTATTAGCATACTGGAAGACTCATCAGAAGTAAGGCTATTAATAAACTTTACAATAATTAGCCAGGAAAGAAGAGGAGTACTTCTATCCTTTTCAATTGCTCTTGAGTTTTTCAAGTTAGGAATGGCAATTTAATGGGTTGGCAATTTAATGGGAGCATGGACTTTTCCTTTAGGCAGGAGGAGACTGCCTTAGTATAGACTAGGGTTCTCCCTCCAAACCTGGCAACTTTAAGACTTGAGGATTTCAACCCCCAGAATTCCTCAGCCAGCCATACTGGCTGGGCAATTCTGAGAGTTGTAGTTCACAAATCTTAAAGTTGCCAACTTTGGAAACACCTGGTATAGACAGATGAAAATACTTCACCATTAGACCTTGGCTGATTTGACCCCCAAACCCAGAAGGATAGGTTAGGAATCATCAGCATTGATACTTCAATAAATGTAGAGATATGGTTTTCCAGGTTTCCAAACAGAAGCTTGTTTTGAAAGCTTCCCTGTCAAACTCCTCATTCCCATTTCCCGAGTGATGAGAATTCATCAATATGGTGTTTCTGGCTTGAATAAACAACCTTGGAATCTCCCAATATTGAGCCTTAAATGTGAACCACAGATTTTATGACTAATTCAAGACCTGGTGTTATATTTTGAACTGCCCAGTTTGAGAGGGAAGTTTGCAGCTGTTCTGAGAGAAGACTGCTTTATGCAACTGGATTGGCCTCTTTGTTTTTCAGATAGATTATAGATGGCTCTGTATGCTATAAATGGCAGCACAGCTTTTTCCTATAAAATATATGAAAGCCCTTCACTGTTCTTGTGGATTTAGCTTTCCCACCCATAGGCCACCAAGAAGGAGCACGTGGAAACTTTTAATTAAACAGAGGACTGGATTCCTTTCTGATAGAGCCAAGTTATTTTCTGGGCTGCTGGAGAAAGTTAAGAACATTCAGAACAGAAAAGAAAGCTTGCTCTTGAACTTAGAAGTTTTTATTAAACAAAGGCAAGAGAAAGCCTTTCTCATACCTTTGAACTGAAGTGGAAAAAGCATAATTACTCTTATGGTGTATGAAACTACCTCCTACAAATGAACTAGTGTGATTATATGTAGCTCCCATTCATTTTAATGGTATTACACAGAAACACTTCCAAAGGGACTGATGCTTAGTGGTTTTTAAAAACCACAAAAATATGGCAGCATTGGGGGGAAAAGAATTAAACAAGAGAAAAATTGTGAAAAAGAGGCAGAAACAGCAATATAGTTATTCCTGACATGATTAGCCCTTATGTAGTGCTTTCGTGTTCAGCATTCAGCATTTTTCATCTTTTCTTCCAAAAGTAATCTTTGAAAAGTTATTATATCTCAGTGACAGAGACCATGATTTGCATGTCTCAAATTCAAACCCTGACATCCTTAAAAGGACTAGGAAAATAGAAAGTAGTGATAAAAAACACCTCAACCTGAGACTTTGGTAACAACTGCTGGAGACATCATAGACCTAGATGGATTATTGATCTGAGATAAATAAACATGTTAATTTCTTAAGCACTGTAAAAGTATTTGATATCTCGCAAGAAACTGGCCTGAAATTAACCAGATTCATCTTATGTTGATTGGGGGATACTTCATCCTGATTCCTACCCAATTCTGATTATAAATATGGAAACTTGGAGGTTTGCCTTTTCTTCATCTAGATGGAAATACATAAATGCATAACAGTATTTACTATTATTTAAAGTTAAATAGTCAAAATTTGTAGAGAAGGCAGAGCAGTATTAGAGGACAGAGCCCACCAAATTTCATAGAATTCACTGTAGGAGCTCTTGAGATATATTCCTTTATGCTTTTGATCAGTGTGGAATTCAAATTTTTTTACTACCGGTTCTGCGGGCATGGCTTGGTGGGCATGGTGTGGCTTGGTAGCCATGGCTAGGTGGGCATGGCAGGGGAAGGATAGTGCAAAATCCCCATTCCCTCCCCACTCCTGGGGGAAAGATACTGCAAAATCCCCATTCCCTCCCCACTCCAGGGGAAGGATACTGCAAAATCCCCATTCCCTCCCCACTCCAGGGGAAGGATATTGCAAAATCTCCATTCCCACCCCACTCTGGGGCCAGTTGGTATATGCCGGTTCTCAGAACTGCTCAAAATTTCCGCTACTGGTTCTCCAGAACCTGTCAGAACCTGATGAATAGACCCCTGCTTTTGATCTGATTGATATACTTCCAGAACTGCTGATTACTGTTTTTTTGAGTTCTTCTAATCAAACTAGCGGCTCGCAAGCCAGGTGCATCAGATGCAGACCACGCTCACCCCAGCTCTGCAAAGGCAACAAATGTCACGATAAATCATGTGACATCACGTGACGCAATCAAGTTTGACACCCATGTTCTAATCCAATACTGATGCAATTAAAAAATTCAGTCAAGTTATGCAAGAATTGAACTTTTGCTTCTTTTTATACATGTGATATATTTGTGGCATTTTTATGGCTTGGATTCTGATGATATTGTGGGTTTACCTGGGATGATAAAAGCCACATGGAATTTTGAAAAAATAAAAGAAATAGAAGAAAAAATAGATCCCTTTTGCCAGAAAAGTCACATCCCCATGGTCACATGATCAAAATTCAGATGCTTGGCAACTGACTCATATTTATGACGGTTGCAGTGTCCCAGGGGTCATGTGATCAACTTTTGTGCCCTTCTGACAGGCAAAGCCAAATGAACCAGATTCATTTAACAGTGTTACTAACTTAACTGCAAGTGATTCACTTAACAATTTGTGGCAAGGAAGGTCATACAATGGAACAACATTCCATTTTATAAAATTCTAACACAATTTTGTCTTGCTTTGCAACAACATTTTTGTTACAATTGTGAGTATTGCTCAGCCCAGTAGGTTTGGGTCATAGGTTCTTTTGGTTTCAGAAGCAATGACAAGAACACTGCAAGTTTTTTTAAAGGCAGTATAAGACACTAACATAAAAAAAAAAAGAATAGAACATGAGATAATTAAAGTATATTCAGGAATACTGAAAAATGTGATAAAACAAAGAATGTGTTTGCCCTTTCTGCCAGTCAGGGAACACCCTCCACAGCAAAAAAAAAAAAAAAAGATAAATGCTTCCAAGGCCAGTAAATATATAGCACTTTCCCAATCAGCTCTGCATCAAAGTTCCATCCCAGGAAGAGTTCTGATTAGCTTTTATAGGTTCCAAACCATAATTAAACACACTTGCTTTTCAATGGCCTCAATTCACTGAATGTTGCTAAGGTATGAAGAACGGGTCTATCTTAGATTGGAATGTTTTGCCCTCTTATTAAGAATGCGCCTATCAAGGTTCAAGGCTGGGGTTTCCTGCCAGGAATGAGATCATCAAGGTTAAGGAGTCTTTGTTTATACCAGGTGGTAATGAGACTAGATCACAGTTAGGGACTATTTGTCAGGGTTAATTGGATTGAAAATGTAAAAGATCATCCTTCTTTACACAGGTGTCTCACCAGGGACAAGACAGAACAAATATAACCCAACGATAATCCATCAGCGACTAAAATGAATGAATGCTTGCTTACCTCTGTACTACAATCCTGAGCCATAAGATGAATCTATAAAATCATATGGATTTCTATGTACCATATACCCTAAGGGAAAGGGGTTCACACCTCTATTTAATTTGTCTGCATCAATCTTCTGGCAAAACCACCAAGACTACAGCAGTCTCAGAGTTAATGACACACTATCATTCTCCCCATTGCAGGTTACAAAATAGGAAAAATTTGAGGTTCCAGGCTAGAAAGAAAGAAAGAAAGAAAGAAAGAAAGAAAGAAAGAAAGAAAGAAAGAAAGAAAGAAAGAAAGGAAGGAAGGAAGAAAGAAAGAAAGAAAGAAAGAAAGAAAGAAAGAAAGAAAGAAAGGAAGGAAGGAAGGAAGGAAGGAAGGAAGGAAGGAAGGAAGGAAGGAAGGAAGGAAGGAAGGAAGGAAGGCATCTTTAAAATAATTTAATTTAATGTGTGGCTGGAATTGTCTATGTTCACATGAAAGGGTTATTCAATCAATTTCTGTAATAATACAATACAGTACATTAGTACAGTACACACTGTTCTCAAAAAGATGAGCCAGAAAATTTATTGGAGAGTCCATAGTGTATATATGATTGTAACTGTATGCATCAGTTCTAAATGGGGTAAGCAGAACATGCCTGATTGACAATACTTGATTTTTAAAAATGGGAGGTAAGTTAGAAAGCATTAGGCAGCACCAGGAAAGAGCAGGGCTTAGACCTTGTTCTGGCTGTGATTTCAAAGTGTGTGTGTGTGCATGCTCCCACATATTCAGACTGCGGAGAAATTCAAAGGGTCAGTTTTGTTTCATACACACAGCTTCTCTAAAGCAATTTATTTCCCTACTTCTAAAGAATAAAATAAAGCTACTATGTTTGTCTTATATCTAAGACTTCTTTCAATAGTCTAGCAACACAAATAAGTATTAACAGGTTGTTAAGTGAAGTACCATGTGATCACAATCAATTTTATATTTTTTTTGTCATGGCCATTAAACACATGAATGCAATTTGTGATCTTCCCTGCTGGTCTCCCCATTGACTTTGCTTGGAATCCGGTTGGAGCCTAGCTAGGAAGGTTGCAAATGGTGATCATGTGACTGAGGAATGTTATGACCATGATAAATGTGCGACAATTTGCTAAGCAAATTGTGATCACATGACCACAAGGACATTGATGTTGTAGGTGCAAGGGTCAGTTGCAAACCGTATTTTTCATTGCAATTTCAAATATTTGCTAAACAAGTCAAGGACTACAACTATGCAATCTTGCACAAAGTTGAAATCAGAAGCTTGTGAGAAGTTAGGACAGCCCTTCAGCCTCCCAGAGGCTATC
Source organism: Pantherophis guttatus (assembly GCF_059756535.1). Taxonomy (NCBI): domain Eukaryota; kingdom Metazoa; phylum Chordata; class Lepidosauria; order Squamata; family Colubridae; genus Pantherophis; species Pantherophis guttatus. Next base: position 168,648,575 of record NC_142064.1, read on the forward strand.
CCTTCCCTAGGTCATTTGGTGACATCTTGATGTCACTTGAAAGAATATGGTATTGAAGAGAAACTTGAAACAAGGAAGACTCAGATAAGTAAAACCTCTACTAATCCCATCCCTCCCCCCAAGTCCAAAGTCACATCACTGAAAACAGAAACCAACATTTGAAGATGCAGACTCAGGGTCTGGGGTCCAAAAATGGGTTGGGGATGGGGTCCAAAAATGGGATGGTTCTTGGGGGCTGAATGAACCATGCTTTGCTCTCTTCTGATTTAGGGAAAAACATTGTGGTGGCCTTGCACCAGAAGTGGTATTCAGCAGGTTCTGACCAGTACTGGAGAACCGACAGCAGAAATTTTGAGTAGTTCGGACTGGTCCCTCCCCCATCTATTCTCTGCCTCCTGAGTCCCAGCTGATTGGGAGAAAATGGGGATTTTGCAGTAACCTTCCCCTGGAGTGGGGAGGGAATGGAGATTTTACAGTATCCTTCCCCTGCCATGCCCACCAAGCCACGCCCACCAAGCCATGCCACGCCCACCAAGTCACGCCCACAGAAGTGGTAGTAAAAAAAATTGAATCCCACCACTGCCTTGCACATGGATGAGAGACAACATAGTTATTTGCGAGTTGGCTCCATAATTAGTTATAATGAGACAGCCATCCCAGGTATGTAATTTCAGATATTACAAAAGAAATCAATGTGTTAGTTATTTCTTAGTATTATATTTTTAATGCTAAGGAGGAAAGTGGCATCGTACAATTTTTTTTACCAGTGCTATCAGTAATATGGGCAGTACCCCACTTCAAGCCTTCTATTACAGAGGTGGAATAGAAAGAAATCCAGCCAGATTTTCTTTGGCCAAGAGTGAATTTTGCACATGGATTGCTTAGGTACAAACCCACTCATAAACTATTCACTCATTATGTGGTTTGTTAAGTCTTGGCTTAGCCTGTTGTGTGAACCCAGCCAAATGTGGCTTACTCAGCCAACATGGTAAAGCAAGCTATAGCTTAGCTTTTTCTCCGTCCCAATAAAAAGAAAATGAACATCGATGAATCGATCTGTTGCTGCAAATTGGCTATTTACAAATGATTTGGCAGAAATAGAGTTTCTTCCACGTCTTACTCTCCAATTGGTTATAGATGGATATTTTTCAAGCAAGGTACTTTGGCAGGAATACTGAATATTTTGGCAAGCAGCTGGAATATATTCTGGGTAATTTGAATGACTAAGAAAGAGAGGAGGCAAATTCAACAGCTTGGATTATAGCCAGAATTAAAGAGTGCCCTGATATAGGAAAATATATACTATTTTCTTAAACTAATCAAAAGTTCACTCCAGGGAATAAAACCACAAGAACTACAAAAGATGTAATTGCCATCGTCTTTGGCCTGATATACAAGAGTTTTTCTAGGATAGATATTATTGATATTATTGTTCCTATCAACGTGGCTCATGAAACAGCAATTGAGTCAGACTTTGAAAAGGTAAGGAAGGAAAAATAAACCTTGCCTGAACATATGCTTTGCTGATGCATAGGGCTCTCATCTCTGCAACATGAAAATGAAAAAGTATCAAGGGAAAATGTGTAAAACCAACCTCCAAATACTATCTGTATAATGATGCAAAGAAATTGGCCATATACTGTGTGCTACAGAGGAATCTTTGAACTACAAACTGGCAAAACAGTCTATAAAGAACCTCTGCCTGTCACTGAATTAAAGCATTCAGCCACTTTCAGAAATTCAAGAAAAGGTTGAGCCAAGGAAAGCTGCTGCCAACAGACTGGAAGAACTGCAAATGTTTTCAAATGCCATGTGGATGAGGGAGAAAGTATATATTTGGGGACAGACATGAATTATTCTGTGTACATATAAATAAAAATTTTTCCCCAGCTCTCTGCTTCTGGCTCCCATCCAGAACATTGCAGATTCATTTTTTTAAAAAAAATGAATGGTGCAGTGTGTTAACAAGCGGTTGATGAAGAAAACTACCCTAAGGGAACAGCCTTAAAAATGGAGCCTTCAGTGGGAGTTGCTTGGCTCAAAATGGTGATACGAGAATGTAAACACTATTCCTATTTTGATTTATGCTGTTTTTAAGACTTTTGAAAGAGGTGTTAAGGAATGTGTGGGAGTGGATATGAAACACCCCTTTTTTGAATAGTTACAGCAGCTGTATTGGTTTTTTTTTGTGGCTCACAGTTACATTTGAAGCTGTCTCTTTCATGAGACTTGAAGTTGCCTTGAAAGTCTGAAAAAAAATCTGCTTTAATGCTTCTGAGTTGCACAGCTCTACTAATTTTTATGTCACTCTCATGGTGGCAAGAGCTATTTGTTAAGAAACCTTTCTTCATGTTATCCATTGCATTTCTCCCCAGAGTATTCTTATATATGGGATCCATTCAGTGATTTTTTAAAACCCTGACTTATTTGGCAATTATAATGAAAAAGCCACTAAAATGTCTAAGTACAAGTAGAATTTCTTCTCGGGTTTAATAAGAGTTGTTACTTCTTGAAGTCTTCACTGCAAAGCTTGTAATTTTCCAAGTTTCTATGAGCAGAAATCTTTAGATTCAGTTCTAATTGTCTTGTAATTAAAACTGAATTAAAGCAGAGGAAATTGGGTTATTTTGATTGATTTCACTGTTTACTCTATTTTGTTTCCAGTTTTGGACTTCCGGTGGTATCGTCTCAGCAGAGCGGGGAAAGGTGAACGGTCTCTGTTCCAAGACCCCAAATACTTCATGTTTTGGGGACCTTTCGGGGTACAAAGAGCCTGGAGGACTTTGCAGACTAGAGGGGAAGTCCTTGTTGCAAAAAAGGACACCCCTATCAAACCAATGTGAAAGTGTCTGCCATCGCACTATGGTGGACCTGAGGCTGCAATGATCCAGAGAGCACAGGGAGGAGAAGGTTTTTATAGCAGACTGTGACATTTGAAGTGGCTGATTAGCCTGAAAAACACTACCTTTTCTATATGCTAACTAAAAATATCTATAAACTTTATCTGGGAATAAACCTCAATGAGAATTGGAATTTATTTCCAAGTAGGCACAGATTGGTTAGGACTGCAGTCTGTTGGAGATAGTGTTAGATATTTTTTTTTTTTACTGATCTTGATAATCTTTTGATTTTCCTCAGCATTTCTAACATGTTTTTACCTGAGAAGACCCTCCTTTCAAATTTAGTCAAAATATTTATTTGTTTCCCTGTTTGATTTCTAGGCTGCCCAGTCTGTTCTGTTGGCAATAACTCAGCATTGGACTTCATTATTGTGGGTATATGTGTATAATTTTCTTCATTTCTGTCTCTTGCAAAATAATCTAATTTTTGCATTGCCTATTCTGCAGTATACATTACATTTTTATCTCATCCCTTCATCTGAAGACTTCTAGGTAGCACTGATTGTTCTTCTCATGCCACTTATTCATGGACAATCTTGTGAAGGTTAAGCTGTAAAACAACTGGCCTTTAGACATTAATGTGTTTCATGACTATGGGAGAATCTGGGCCTGAATCAGGGATGAAATCCAGCAAGTTCTGACAGGTTCTGGAGAACCGGTAGCGGAAATTTTGAGCAGTTCTGAGAACCAGCAAATACTACCTCTGGCTGGCCCCCGAGTGGGGTAGGAATGGGGATTTTGCAGTATCCTTCCCCTGGAGTGGGGTGGGAATGGAGATTTTGCAGTATCCTTCCCCTGCCATGCCCACCAAGCCATGACCATCAAGCCACACCATGCCCATCAAGCTATGCCCACAGAACTAGTAGTAAAAACATTTGGATTTCACAACTGGCCTGAATCTACCTGAAGCTAGAATGATAATGTTAATGTGTACCCAATAATAGGTGTAAATGACTTTAAATGATGTTTTGAAATCCAAAATCCTATTTTTTAATTTTTAAACATTTATTGCAAAATACTTATGGATAATTCCTTTTATATACTTATCAACACATCTGAAATTATATTATTGGAGCTCCATTGATTTTCCCCATTTTAAAAGTGTCATTCTGGCAATTAAACTACTATATATTTTATAGGAACTTAACAAGCCTCTCAAAACTTCCTGACATAGTCAATAATATCACTACTCTCCTCTAATTTTGGGGTCACTCAACAGAATAAGTGAAGGTTAAAGAAACATATGTTTCTGCTCGTTTTGTCTCATTCAGATAGCTAGTTCAGAGCCTTCCCCAAAAACCTATTGTTTTTCTTCTCTGTCAAAAGACTGGCTTAATTATTTTTCTGGCACTTTTGATGGTATCAGTATACTGTCATGATCTCATCACCCAAAAAACCTTAAATCGTTCAGAGTGCAGAGTTGGGATGTGAGGGAGGTTTCAACCCTCTGTACAAAGCTAAGCTATAAGGTCTGGAGAGTTTCAAACCTTATCAGAAAATAGTATTTTGTGGCATGAAGTCTGTAGTATGAAAGAGAAGAACATAAACTGTACCATATTAAATAAGAAAGAACTTTGGGTAATAAGGTGAAGACATTTGTCAGACTGATAAAAATGAGTGGATGTGTTTTTCAATATCCTGAGACTCCTACCCTGTTCTAGTGTTGATTCATTTGTCATGAAAGCATATGCAACACAATTTCACCAATATAAAATTATCTCCACTCAGTGAAATAGGTAAAGCAAACATTGGAGTTCTCCTTAAATTGACCTTGGGTTGTCTTCATAAGTATAAAAGGATTATTTATGGAACCCCTGCATCAGCAAAATAATTGCATTGCTAGGCCTATTTATATGACTTGGGAATTATATTTCCATTATAAGCCAGTCAGCTCTACTGACTGATATCTATTATTAACATGGAAACTATGCATATATAATGTGGAAGGGAAACCTCCTTTCCTCAATAAATATTTTCTTTTTTTGCCTAAATTTTTGAAAAATCTGAATTTCCCAACAATGTCCCTTAAATCAGTAATGCTCTACTATGGATTTAAGATATTCATTCTGTATCCACAGATAACCTGAATAAAATTGATACTGTTGAGAAAAGAGCTTGAAAGTTCCGATATTCAAACAATCAGAAAATTTGACAGAAGTGAAACAGCAATTAGATTCAAATGAATGAAACAGAAAATAGGAAAAAGATTCACAGGATGTAATTATCATTACTGTACAGTAGATTGTTCATTCGGTATCTTTTTGTTGGATCAGCTGTTGCAGCCTTTCTATCGCAAAAATAATGGTGACAGGATACTTATATCCTTATCAAATGTTAGCAGCCACTTGTGTTTTCAGTTTATTGTTAAATATGGATAAAATGTGAAGAAAAAGTGTAAGTGAAGTTGGATGAGAAGCAGGCAAGGATAGAATATATGCAGATAAAGGTTTGTAATTGAACTTTAAGCATGTTTGGAGAGAGACAGATGGATATACATTCAATGCCCATCGAAAGCAGATGAAATATATGCAGAAGGATGAATGACTGGATAAGAATGACTGGTTATGATGATTATGTGCCACCAACTCACTTAGCTCTTAGCAACTTCATAGATTTTCTACATAATGACCTGTCCCTAACCTGGTCTTGCAGCTGGATATGGAGTAGATATAGATATATTAATAGATGCAGAGTGTGTGAGAGAGATTGAAATTTGAGTTGCTTGCAAATGAAGATGGAAGGACACACAGGTCTTTTTCAAATCAATCATACTCAAAAAGAAGCAGCAAAGTATCTGAAGCTGCTTGAAATTCCTAAATGTTATTCTCATCTAAAGCAATCAGTAGGAAGAACCTGTTAAGATCAAAAGCTTTTGGTAGAGCCATTGTTTCTGAAATTTTCTCCTTCAAACAATAGAATGTTACTATGTTGAAAAAAGGCATATATTTTACTTTTTAAGCCTTGAAAAAGTCTATATAGGTTATGCAAGCATATACATATTGTCAAACCAAGCAAACTAGGCTGACAAACCAGTACTAAAACCATGCACAATTTTCAATTATGGAATAGCACTTTATGAAATAACCTGACAACTACATTTTAAAAGGAGCTATAAGAGTCTACCATAATATCTACTCCCTTTTTTTGTACTTAAAAACATCTGAATTGGATAATTGACCAAGTATCTGGGCTGACATGACTACAAAATCTTTTTGGACTATTAGCATAGATATTGTGTGTGTGTGTGTGTGTGTGTGTGTGTGTGTGTGTATGTGTATACATGCCAAGACCAACAAACCTAGTAAGGCGGCTTAATGGTGTTCTATCCATGAGGAAACGTAGCTTTGAAAATAATAAAGTAGTTAAATTTGCCTTTTGTCCTATGAAGCCAATGCATTTGATTTCAAAAACTTAATTTGTGTTTTCCAGTCCTATTTATGTTTGATACTAATAGAAAAGTAACTGGATATTGCTGTTAATTTGTGGCTATAATTAACATTAATGGGTCTCCTATTGTTAAATATCACAGATCACTGCAAAGCAAGATACACTGTGAGGTGCTGTTTATATAGCACTCAATGAAACATGAGCAATAAAAACAGCAGATCTCACCCATTAGCTTAATAAAATATAGTCTATTAAAGGTTTTAGAAGTAACATCTGACTTTGACCTATAATAGAATATTATCATTAAACATCAAAGCCAAACAGGAAGCTAAAAATACAGAAATAGCCAGCCTCAAAGGAATAATCACTAACTTTCTATAAGAAAATCTTTGAACAATTAGGAAATGAGTTAAAACAACACATCCCATTTGACCTCATAAAACCATACTTTAGAGAAAGTATGGAGTCTTTAAGGAATAGAATGCAAAAATTAAGGGAAAAAATAAGCTTATGTATAAAGCCTGGGTTATTGGGAAAAGGAAGCTTAACTACTGTATGGGACTAGGAATTTTTTCAGAGTTATCTGATTTTTCAATAATCAAACTTTGCTTTACATCAGTACAATGTTAGCTGCTCTTTTACTAGATCATCAAGGTAATTTGGCATCCTGCACATATGATGGTTACAAACTCCATAATTCCTAGTCAGCAAGCTGGATGTCAGGAATCCTATGGGAAGGTTTTTTTCCCCAGACACCAGAATACTTTAGAGCAGGGGTGTCAAACTCATGTTGCCACAGCAGTGTCATATGATGTATCGGTACTTCCCCCCCCCCCCCCTTTGCTATACCGGGTGTGGCCAGCACGTGACGCATCCAGCCTGCGGGCTGTCAGTTTGACACCCCCGTTTTAGAGGAACTACTTAGTGTCTATTTTTAAAGCAGGCTCTTATTCTAATCAGCCCTTCTGACCAGCCATAGCTATGATTTAATAAAGGCCAGAACATCTCAGCTAAGAGTTTCTACCTAGGAGCAGTTAAGTGGAGAGATGACTTTTATACAGTTTAATTGTGTTCTGGCCACAAGCCATGATAACTTTCCTGAAAATCCTTACTTTTGTCTGGCTTGATGACATCTTGCTCCTCGACTATTTGAATCCTTGTTGCAGATACTGAGCTTCAAATACTTTTATTGGTGTGACCGTAAATATTCATAATAGGTTTTTGTCTAAGGATTTGTCTTGCTATTTCAAACCAGACAGGGTGGATGGAAGTTATAAACACATGGATCTATGAGCTATGGTGGCGCAGTGGTTAGCATCAGTGGTGGGTTCCTCCCGGTTCGGTCCAGTTCGGCCGAGCCGGTAGCGGTGACGATATGACGTCACTGAACTGGTTCTCCCCCCGCCCTCCCACCCCCCCACCCACGTTATTCTTACCTTTTATTTGGTCCCACCCCCAATCTATTGCTGCCTCCTGAGTCCCAGCTGATGACTAGAGGGAAAAAAACTGTTTAAACTCTTGCCGCGGGGCTTCAAAGGGCCGTCCTACAGCTGATCAGTGTTAAAAGCAAACAAATGAGTCAGGTCGTAAGTGTGAGGACCTTCCAGAAATGACTCTGACCATCTAGCCACGCCCACCTAGTCACATGATGTCCAAGCCACACCCACAAAATAAGCCATGCCCACAGAACCGGTAGTATAAAAATTTAGAACCCACCCCTGGTTAGCATGCAGTACTGCAGGCTAATTCTGCTGACTGCCAGCTGCTAGCAGTTCAGCAGTTTTATTCTTACTGGCTCAAGATTGACTCAGCCTTCCATCCTTCCAAGATCGGTAAACTGAAGACTCAGATTGTTGGGGGACTCTGTAAACCACTTAGAGATGGAAGTAAAGCATTGTGAAGCAGTATATAAGTCTAAGTGCTATTACTATGTAATCTTGATAAGTAATTTCTATCTACAATTAATGGAGACTATGTCTTTGGCCACAGAAGGGTGTGAAACTCTTTTGAAAAGAGGATTTTCTCTTATTGACAATTGGAAAGCTAGTTGGTGACACTAAAATGTAATAGTTCAATAGAATGATGCAATGGCTAGAAGAAAATGGTAAAGAAGCAAGGGAGGTCTAGACTTCTCAGAATAATCTACCTTTGCAGTGTCAGGGATTGCTTTCCTGTCTCCAAAGAATTAACATTTGATACAATCAAGCACATCACCCTTAAAAAAGGAAGAAAGCAGGAAGAGCCAAATAAAACCTATTAGATCAAAATCACAAAATTATTGGTGAGCAAATTATTTTATGCAGAACTTCTCAATTTTAAATCAGCAACTTCAGAAACATTTTTACCCCGTCCAGTGGCTCCGCGTTCCCCGAATGGATGCTCCTTTAGGAGCTCCAGCCCCGTGATTCCGTTTGCCGCTAGAACAGTGAAAATCAGCTGTTCTAGCGGCTTGAAACTCTCCCCCAGGGAAAAAGGGGGAGAGAAGAGCAGAAGGGTCTAGGTAGAGCTCTCCTAGACCCCCAGGCTTTTTTTTTAAGCCTGGGGTTTGCAGGGTGAGAGCTCCCTGAAAGCCCTTCAGTGCTCTGGATCCGGGACAATTCTGCTTTATGCAGAACAAGGGGGCGCGACCACACCAGGAGAGCAATTTTAAGGATTATGAGAAAATTTGAACCTGGACGCTGGCAGAGCAAAATCAGGAGAACAGAAAATGCAGGTATTAAACTTTAATACCGTTTAAAAGAAAAAGAAAAAAGATGGTGCTTAAGGGCGTTAAAACGAAACTTACTAGTGAAAGTGATCGTTAAAGCTGCAACATTGTAAAAGCTACTGGATTACATGGCAAGAAAAAGATTCAAAGTGCTAGTGGAATGAAAAAGACTATGGTGCTGACCCCAACTACTTTATACTTCTAAATTGTGTGGAAAATTATTGGACTTATTGACCTGACAGCTGAATAAATTTAAAGTGGAAATTGAAATATGGCTGACATCAAGGATGGAGGATCATTATTATATGAGCCAGCAAATTCACAAGTTGTGACTGTAAAGGTTTTACAAGAACTCTTAAATTTTTATACTTCTGTTATATTGGAATCAGTTGAAAGGACTATTCAAAATTATAATCTGGAGAACAACAATGATTTGCTGGCTGGAAAAGAGGAAGAAAATCAAGTTATTTCGACTTTGGAGCAGGAAAAAGAGGCTGTCAGAATCATGATGGAAGTTAGCACACTGAAAACAGAGGTTTTGGCAGAAGCTTCTATGCAGTTAACTGAAAAGCAGCAAATAGACTCTTTCCTGCAGACTGATAAACTTTATCGTGATAATTTTTGGCTTGATAGACAGAATCAATTTTCAAAGAAGGAAGTGACTGATTATATAAGCAGGAAGAGTCGAAATGGAGGTTTCAAATTGAAAGAGATAATTTCTAGAAGAGAACGATTTCCAAAGAAGCATCAGCCTCAAATCTATATTCAAAATTTTTTGAAAATAAAAGCAGGGTGAGGAGCAATGTTGAAGAACAAAGTACTATTGAAGAAGAAGGACTGGAAAAAATATAGAAAGAAAGGAAGAATTGAAGATTAGTTTTTTTGGGGGAGGATTTTAATAATAAATTTGAAAAGTTTACTGAAATTAGTATTTTTAAGTAATTTTTAAGTATTTTTTAAGTATTTTTCAAGTTTAAGTAAAAATGTTTAACTAAAAATGGATAGCTTTAAAAAAAATTATTGAGGTATTAAAATGCTTAACTTTAAACTTAATTGATAACTTTTTGAAAGTTTTGAAATTGATATTTTGAAGAATGAACTCAAGAAGTTTACTGAAATTAGTATTTTTTTTAAAGTTTAAGTAAAAATGTTTAAAAATGGATAGCTTTTTAAAAATTACTGAGGTATTAAAATGGATAACTTTAAAGTGAATGGATAACTTTCTGAAAGTTTCGAAATTGATATTTTGAAGAATGAACTCGAGTTAGAAATAATTTAACTCAATGGATTAAGAGTATCTTTAAGGTTATATTCTGAAGAATATTCTATTGAAGTGTCTTTTTAAAAACTTATTGAAGTATTAAAATGGTTAATTTAAAATTGAATGGATATAAAATAATATTTTTTTTTCTTCTAAAAAGATATGCTTTAAAGAAAGTTTTATAATGTTTAAATTAGAACTTCAAAAGGGGAGGCTGATGAACAATTCTTAAAGGAGGAGTTAAAGAGTGTGAGGGAGTTTTGAATCTTGTAGTAAGTTAGTATATTTTAGCTTATGTTTGTTTAATGCTATACCCTGTTTTTGCTCTGGAAAGTCGGGGGTGGGGGTGGGGAAGGGGGGGTTGAAGGTTGTGTGGGGATAAAATGGTTGTCTAATTTTTAATAAAACTAAAAGATAGATAAATGTATTAATAGAGAAGTAAGAAAAGTGGGGGAAATGTCATAATAAAGGAAATGATAATATTAAGATATGATAAATATTGGAGGAGCAAAAAGAAGACACAAAAGATGTATTCAGAAGATATATTGACTGATTAATTATGTATTGTTTGTTTGTTTGTTTATAAAATAAAAAAAACTTTTTGAATAAAAAAAGAAACATTTTAAGAGACAATTGGATTGATAAATGGATTAGGACTGAATTCCTTTAGATCAGTGGTTCTCAACCTTTCTAATGCCGTGACCCTTTAATACAGTTCCTTATGTTTGGTGACCCCCAACCAGGGGTGGGTTCTAAATTTTTTTACTATTGGTTCTGTGGGCGTGGCTTATTTTGTGGGCGTGGCTTGGAGGTCATGTGACTGGGTGGGCGTGCCTAGCTGGTCATGTGACTGGGTGGCCATGGCTATGTGTATAGGGACTACTCAGAGGGCTGAAAAAAGTCATTTCTGACAGATCCTCGCACTTTTGACTGGTCCTCACACTTATGACCATCCTCACATTTATGCCCGTGCAGCATTCTTAACAACCATGTCAGTCATTTCACAACTGCTTCTCTTCACCATGGTGATAAGATAGGGCAAAAAATGTAAAATGTGAGGACAGTCGTAAATTCGAGGACTGGTCAAAAGTGCGAGGACCAGTTAGAAATAACTTTTTCAGCCCTCTGAGTAGTCCATGTGCACAAAAGGACTACCCAGAGGGCTGAAAAAAGTGATTTCTGACAGGTCCTCGCACTTTTGACTGGTCTTTGCACTTATGACTGGTCATCATGCCCATTGTAGCATTCTTAACAACCGTGTCATTCATTTCACAACTGCTTCTCTTCACCATGGTGACAAGATAGGGCAAAAATGTAAAATGTGAGGACAGTCGTAAGTTTGAGGACTGGTCAAAAGTGCGAGGACCAGTCAAAAATAACTTTTTCAGCCCTCTGAGTAGTCCATATGCATAAAAGGATACAGCACTAGAGAGGGATGAAGGAAGGGAAGGGAAATTAGAGTAGGAGTGAGGGTAAGAGAGGGAGGAAGAGAGGAGAAGGAGAAAGGAAGAGGAAGTAGGAAGGAGAAGAAGAGGAGGGGGAAGAGAAAGTAAGAAGGAAAGAAAAGAGAGAGGTGGTAGGTTTGAGGAGAAAGATTGCTGTACAATAAAAAAGATGAAAGGGAAGAAAGCCAACCCCAAACAAATATAAAGATATTAAGATAAAGAATGAATTGTTAAACTTTAAAGAATAAAAGAGAACAAATCGGAATAAATAGCAATAATTAGAAACACACATACAAACATACAATGTATTTTCTTTGAACAGAGTATTTGGCCGGTTCACAAATTTAACCAGTGTTGAGTCATTTAAATTAAATTTACAATTTCTATATTTTCTTTTTGCCATATTACCTGGTACCTGGATGAAGCGTCGTATCTGGATCCGTTCCAGTCGGGTTTCAGGCCTGGGTACAGCACGGAAACGGCATTGGTCGCGTTGGTTGATGATCTCTGGAGGGCTCGGGACAGGGGTTGTTCCTCTGATCTGGTCCTGTTAGATCTCTCAGCGGCTTTTGATACCATCGACCATGGTATCATGCTGCACCAGTTGGAAGAGTTGGGGGTGGGAGGCACCGTACTGAGGTGGTTCTCCTCCTTTCTCTCTGACCGGTCACAGTCTGTGTTGACAGGGGGGCAGAGGTCGACCCCGAGGCCCCTTATATGTGGGGTGCTGCAGGGATCGGTCCTCTCACCCCTTTTGTTCAACATTTATGTAAAGCCGCTGGGTGACATCATCCGTGGTTTCGGGGTGAAGAACCATCAGTACGCTGATGACATCCAGCTGTACATCTCCACCCCGGACCACCCCAACGATGCCCTTGAAGTGAGGTCCCAGTGCCTGGAGGCCGTACGGATCTGGATGGGGAGGAACAGGCTCAGGCTCAACCCATCCAAGACCGAGTGGCTGTGGTTTCCGACATCCCGATATAGTCAGCTGGTGCCATCGCTGACTATTGGGGGCGAATCATTAGCCCCCACAGATAGGGCTCGCAACTTGGGCGTCCTCCTGGATCCACAGCTGTCTTTAGAAGAGCATTTGACGGCTGTGACCGGGAGGATTTTTCATCAGGTTCGCCTGATACGCCAGTTGCGTCCCTTTCTAGATCAGGACTCCCTACGCACAGTCACTCATGCCCTCGTTACCTCTCGGCTGGACTATTGCAACGCTCTCTACATGGGGCTCCCCTTGAGGTGAACTTGGAGGCTCCAACTGGCGCAGAGTGCGGCCGCGCGGGTGGTTATGGGAGCAACGTGGAGTTGCTATGTAACACCTCTCCTGCGCGAGCTCCACTGGCTCCCGGTGGTCTTCCGGGTGCGCTTCAAGGTTCTGGTTATCACCTTTAAAGGGCTCCATGGCTTAGGACCTGGTTATTTACGGGACCGCCTGCTACCACCAATAGCCTCCCACCGGCCAGTACGCTCCCATAGAGAGGGGCTCCTCCAGGTGCTGTCGGCCAAACAATGTCTGCTGTCGGCCCCTAGGGGGAGAGCCTTCTCTGTGGGGGCACCTACGATCTGGAACGAGCTCCCCCCGGAGACACGGAGGATCCCGGATCTGCGCACCTTCCACCGCGCGCTTAAGACTCTTCTATTTCATCAAGCCGGCCTGGCCTAAATCTTCCCCCTTTTAAATGTGGAAATTTTAAATTTGTTTTAATTATAGGGTTATGGGTAAGGCATTTTAAATTGGGGAGCCATTTTGGATTTAATTTTCTTTTAAATGTATTTTAATGTTTATATTGTATGTTTTTTTAATCTTGGCTGTTCACCGCCCCGAGTCCTTCAGGAGAGGGGGCGGTATAAAAATTAAATAAATAAATAAATAAATAAATAAATAAATAAATAAATAAATAAATAAATAAATATTTATTCCTCATCTATTTTTTTAAAAAACCAATATTACCCTTCATCCTCATCTCTAATCTTAATCAAATTCATTTTTTTCCTTCTATTCTATATTATACCCCTTCCCATTGTCATCTATTTTTATGTCCATCCTCACATTGGTTAATTATGTAATTATGTAATACAGTTGTTTAATACAAATTCAACATTTTAATATAAATCAGTTATATAACTATGTTTTTTGTATATCAATCAATATGAACATGAATATTCCAATTATTTCCATGCAATCCAATTTCTTACAAATTAATTATATTTACCAATAATAAACCAAATAATTTTCCCCATACATTCCTCCAAACCACAACTTAACCATTTCTGCTTTCAACACAATATACAATTAATAGTATCTCAATTATTACAATTCCCTAGTTAAATAGAGCTTTTTTTCTTTTGTGTCTTAAAATCTTGAACCTCCTCTTTTGCCCTAAATTTCCCATTGTTTGCAGTTTTGCACCTACCTTTTTTGGTGAGGAAAAAGAAAAAGAAATATCCCTCTGTCTCATTTTGTCACGTTGCAACAAAGATCCTGCTTTACTTTCAGTTTCATTTTTCAGCATAGCTAGGGGAAAAAAAATCTGCTCCTCTCTTTGCAGCTAGCAACAGAGCCCTCCGCAAAACAGCTGAGAGCAAATCAGCTGAGAGTCCGAGGCTGATCAAATCTACTTATGGTAATTAACCTATGCTGAAGCTGAAAGGGTTTTTTTTTTCTATTTTTGCAGGCACCAGTCTTCTCATTTGTTTTCTTTTAACACTGATCAGATGTAGGGCGGCCCTTTGAAGCCCCACGGCAAGAATTTAAAGTTTTTTTTCCTTTAGCCATCAGCTGGGACTCAGGAGGCAGCAATAGATTGGGAGTGGGCGGGGTCAGCGAACGGCTGGCGATCCAACAGAGCAGAGAGTGAGAGTGAGTGAAGGGGGGGCAGAGAGGGCTTTGGCGACCCCTGTGAAATGGCCATTCGACTCCCAAAGGGGTCGCGACCACCAGGTTGAGAACCGCTGCTTTAGATGCTTAAAAATGTAAATATGACAATTTCTTTCAAAAGTAGCATTTATAATGAAAATTACAATATACACATAGGATCAATTATATTTAGAATCAGATCATAAGGAAACTTTTATTTTTAAAATTTCAAACAGCTGTATAAAAACATGTGTGTCTGTATGTCTGTGTGTCTGTATGTGTGTGTGTGTGTGTGTGTGTGTGTATTCAATGTAGTCTTCCAAGAACTAATAACAGTATGCATATTTTTTTTTAGAAAATTAAAAAGAGAATGGAGAAAAAGAAATGTTGGGATCCCTTGAGAAGTCAGTTTAATTAGATGACAAATTAAAACAGTACATTACAAAATAAAACCATTCCCAAACATTCTGGATTCTTCCGCCTTTTTTCAACTGTTCCACATTGTCCCTTTAAAGTTCCTGTCTCAGGAATTAAAAACAATTTAAAACTGGGTTAATTGCATAGCTGCCATGCTGGAACCAATGTAATTCCTTGCTTGCTGTGGCCCTGATCCCCTTTCCTGGGGTCAAGAAAGACACAGACAAACAAAAAATGATGTCCCTGAAGACTTTTAAAGAAAATGTAGGCGTGAAGCACCACCTGAGAGTACTTGGGAACTTCAGTTCGTAATTGGCAGGTACTGGATAAGTATCCATTTCTCATTCAAAACCTTGCTGACAATTTTGAATGGAAGAACCAGCACCTTGTTCCCATCTGTCAGTCATTTAGAAAAATGCATGTGTTTTCCTTTCCCATGGCAATTATCAAGCAACTTTCACCAGTCAGTTGAAAACCTTCTGAGTTAATAAACCAAATGCAGATCATCAGCCATAGACTATATTGTGGCCTTGGCACTCTCTCTTTTATTCTGCATGTTTGGAAAACACTACGAAAATAAGCAGTTTATTGAGAACTTGATGGATTAACATATCCGGTTATCTGGAATTGGCTTAGAGGCCCACAAGTTTAGCAGGCCTGTAAAAAACTTGTGTTGTTCCTTATCTTTATTGGAACTACTGCAAAGAAACAGCCTCTCAACAAGGATTTACTTCAGCACTTAAAACTATGATGAATGTAAGGAATGTCCAAAAAAACCCGCTAGTGTCCATTGGAGAAAGGTTAATCAAGGCTCTCAGCATTTTGCTTCCCACTTTCTACTACAAAGGCAGAGAAATCCATAGTCCCATTCAAAACTCCTCAGGGAAGGTAAACACACAAGCTTCCAGCCTGTCTATAATTCTGAAACCAACACTAGATTATTTGGCTAAGCAAACGGAAGAAGCTTCTGAATACTTTCCATCCACAGTTTCTTTAGGGAATACCAGAGCAGCTTCTAATATCACAGTAATCAACAGAGGGTAAACATGCCAATGTCTAACAAAAATGTAGCCAAAGATGAAGGACCACATTACACAACCTTAATATAAAAGTTCTCTTTGTTTGCAGTTGCAGTCTTGAGCCATGAGTTGACCGAACAATCTCATATAATACCTTATTTATACCATAATGTAAAGGTAAAGGTTCCCTTCACACATACATGCTAGTCATTCCCGACTCTAGGGGGCGGTGCCCATCTCCATTTCTAAGATGAAGAGCCAGCGCTGTCTGATGACAATTCCGTGATCATGTGCCTGGCATGACCATATAACATGTATTGTGTTATATGTATTGTGGTCATGTGGCCAGCATGACCATACAATATGTACAATATGGTACATACATACCATACAAGTTGTTTATCTAGATCGGCTGGCTGAGGAATTCAGGACTGGTGGTGGTGGTTGAAGTATATGCATCTTAAAAGTTGCTGAGATTGTGAAACATTGATCTGACAGTTTTCACTGAAATATTATAGGAATTATCTACTAAATTCGGTTGGTATGTTTAAAACTTATCTTTAGCTGTTTCTGGAATGTAAAAGTCTTCAGCGATGCTTCTAAGGAGATAGGTATCTTACTAAAGTGGGCAATTAAAAAAACCCATTCTTTCACATGAGGAAGATGTTTTATCTAGAAAAGGTTGACCAAATATGTATCAGTGGGAATTTAAAATGGGAAATTATTTTTACTATCGAATCTTAAAATGTGTAAGTAGAAGAAATAAATGATCCAGAATATTTGTTGTCCATGATTCAATATTTTACTCTTTTGTATTTATTATTATAGCCCTACAAGCTCTACATTTTATTTTAGTATTTTGAATATCATTTAATTTAGCTAAAGATCAAGTAATTATGACTGGGAGTCTTAATTAAGTTTTCAGTCATTCTATCTTCCTAGTGCTGTTCTAGCTAAATGTAGTTATTTTCCATAATAAGTATTAAAATTTTATGTTGAAATTTAATTTGATAGATACCAACTGTAGAGCCCTTAGTGGTCTTTGAGCTTGATCGTTACTTCCATGTTGTTGTTAGTTGCGAAGTTGTGTCTGACCCATCGCAATCCCATGGACAATGTTCCTCCAGGTCTTTCTGTCCTCTACCATCCTCTGCAGTCCATTTAAACTCACACCTACTGCTTCAGTGATTCCATCCAACCACCTCATTCTCTGTCGTCCCCTTCTTCTTTTGCCCTCAATCTTTCCCAGCATTAGGCTCTTCTCCAGTGAGTCCTTCCTTCTCATTAGGTGGCCAAAGTATTTGAGTTTCATCTTCAGATCTGGCCTTCTAAAGAGCAGTCAGGGTTGATCTCCTCTAGGACTGACCGGTTTGATTGCCTTGCAGTCCAAGGGACTCGCAGAAGTTTTCTCCAGCACCATAGTTCAAAGGCCTCAATTCTTTGGCGCTCAACCTTTTTTTATGGTCCAACTTTCACAGCCATTGAAAGTTGGGAAACTGGAAAAGTTGCAATTGGGAAAACCATAGCCTTGACTATACACATTTTTGTTGGCAGGGTGATGTCTCTGCTTTTTAGTACGCTATCTAGATTTGCCGTAGTTTTCCTCCCCAGGAGCAAGCATCTCTTAATTTCTTGGCTGCAGTCCTCATCTGTGGTGATCTTGGGGCCCAGGAAAATAAAATCTGTCACTACCTCCATTTTTTCCCCATCTATTTGCCAGGAATTGAGAGGGCCGGATGCTATGATCTTTGTTTTCTTAATGTTGAGTTTCAGGCCAACTTTTGCACTCTCCTTCTTCACCTGCATCAAGAGGCTCTTTAGTTCCTCTTCACTTTCTGCCATTAGAGTGGTATTTCATCAGAAACCTATGGAAGTAACATCAGGTATCAAATATCACATATATGACTTTTAAATTTCTTGCATAGATAGATATTATACACACCCACACACAACACACGTAATTTCTCCAAACTGTATCCGACTTCTCACTTGACTATTATTTTAGAATTTCAATTTTAGTCATTTTATCTAATAATGCTCTAATAACATAATGACTATAAAAGAAAATCATCCTATTTTTTCAGTGAGGTATTCAAATAGCATTATTTGATGAAACATTTTATAACACATATTAAACAAAAATATTTTCAAAATAGACACTATAAGACAGGGGTCCCCAACCCCTGGCTGCAACCCACTACCGAGCCATGGCCCATTCAGGACATGGCCATGCGAGCGGCTGGCCGGTGCAGGCAGTTCAACTTGAATGCGTGGTGGGCCAGGGTGCACAGCCTGTCTTGCACAAGCATATTTTTGTCCCACTACTGGTGGGTGCATACTGGTATGTTCTGATTCCCCCCTCCCCCCATCGGGCCACCAAACCATAACAATTGGGGACTGCTGCTGTAAGAGTTCAATGATTATCTCAAATGCTTTTAAAGCATATATATATGGACATATTGCTGTTTCTTATTTGGCGTGGGGGGAAAGAATAGAAAGAAAGAAATGTTAGAAAATAAAATTAAGGAACTTTAGAATGTAAAACAACCAGAATTAATTAAAGTTGCTAAACTGGAACTTAGTTTCCTGGTATAGACTAATAATGAATTGCATTCTGAGAATAAGAAGAAATAAATGGTAAATTATTGCCCTCTGGATGGAAATAACAACAACAAAGTAGTATCATTTCAACTATTAAGGACCCAGTAAGTATATAATGACTAACAAATCAGCAGTTTGGTTAGTAAAATCTATAATGCTAATTAAAGATTACTAAGCAAAGCTATTCTTATTTGAAATGACGATAAAGCTGCTTAGTTACCTGTACTGTACATGTATGCCAGCAGAAAATAATAGACAACATTAAATTTGTAGAAATAGTTTCAATGTATATGGAACTAAAGATGCCTTTTTAACCTTTTTAAAAAAATGTTTATTGGACATCTCATGTGTTTTTATAAACTGGGCTATCAAATTAATTTTTCTGGAATTGTGAAAAAGAGAGTATACTTGTAAACATATTTTGTCCTACTAATCTACTGGTTTGGTTTAATTAATATTATGCTTCTTAATTAGATTTTGGCAAGAGTGAATGTGATTCTAAATTGTATAACAAAAATTTGGAATTGTCAGGAGCAAGAAATAGGAGCCATGCTTAGGTCCAAAATGAATACAAATTTATTCCCTGCTACCTCTAAACAGGAATCTGAACTACTAGTGGTCAAGACAAATTGGTGGTAGGTTAAGTATCGATGGAATTCAAGGAGAGTTGGACTCTTGTGGGCACAAAAGGACTCCAGACGGATGTCATGCTTGACCCCTCCCTCAGGCTCAGGACAGTCATCTCCTACAGATTATATATACTTTATTATATGAAGATATACACATTTCTCAAGAATGACTGCACTTTTATGATTTACAGTTGTACAATTTGCAATCTTTGATTCATGATACTTATGCGAACTTATGGAAAGACTGATCAATATAATTCCATGTGGTCATGATTTAACACTGTGTTTAAAAATGAAGGTATTTACTATTTATGTCTTTCCTTTTTTTATTTTTTTGTATATTAAAAGAAAGAAATCAAATGTGAGTTTGTTTAACTAAGGATCTTATTTGGAACTGATGGTTCAAGATCAAGCTGGTAATTAAAATAGAGAATCTAGCTTCCAAAACAAATCAAATATACACAAGTACTTTAATGTATCTTCCTCAGGATATAAGATATATGAATAAGTTGATGAATAGAGCCTTGATAGTACAGTGGTTTAAGCACCCTGTTATTAACACAGCTGCCTGCAATTTACTGCTGGTTCGAATCTCTCCAAGGCTCAAAGTTGACTCAGCCTTCCATCCTTTCTAAGGTAGGTGAAATGAGGACCCAGTTTGTGGGGGCAATAAGCTGACTTTGTATAAATATACAAAAGTATGAAGGCTATTGCTTAACGCATTGTAAGCTGCCCTGAGTCTCCGGAGAAGGGCGGCATATAAATCAAATTAAAAAAAAAAAAAAAGCTCAAGATTTTGGTTACGGATAACAGCTTTCAGCACCTTTTCCACAGATACAAGGTTACTAAATTTACATTTAAAACTCTAACCAAAAGCAAAAAATAAGCTTGGCAAATAAAATCATTTTCTTCACTTCAAAATGATCAATTTAGTAAGCCAAATGCTGGTCAAAAACTAGGCAGCAAAATAAATAGTAAAATGGAGGTAAAGTGACATCCTGTTGCAATTCAGGAAAGCCATCTAATTGGCTATTCTGTCAGATCTTGAGCTTGATATGTGATATAACTATTTGTCTTGCAGTGGGATGTTTATATAGTACCATATTATATTATGTTCCTTGGTATAGAAATGGAAGTTGTATTCTGTTATGTAGTGTTTCAAACTGAATGTAAACTTCTCAGAGATAGCCTAAGAAAAACAATAATTTGATCAGGGACAGAAGCCTTCTTTTGGGGTCAGGAAAAAGGATTTTTTGAACAAATCATTGGGAAACTAGGATGGGAGAAAAGATTTCTTCAGGTATCCTGAACCAAGACTATTTGCTATAAAAGCAAATAACATTCAACACTTATGAATGTTTATGCTGATTTATGCAGAAAAATGCAGCTTGCAAATGATGTTAAACAATACAAATAAAAAAGCAATTTGTATAATGAGTACAATAAAAGTCAGCAAATGCAATTGAAATATATATAACTAATCAACGGCTATATACCTCAGAATTAAATTAAGCTATTCGTCATTCCAGGTCTGCCAAGGAAAAGCACTAGACACAGGAATTTTGGAAAATTCTCTTTGCCTCTCTTTTATTCCACAGTAGGAACATGGAGGCAGCCAAAGGTGGTACAATAAAAATGTGTGAATAGCTATTTCTGCAGACATACATAAAGCAGCATTGATTTGTTTAAACACAGACCATGCAGTGGTCTATGCCAAGAATTTTCTAAGCAAATGGAAAAACTTACCGTATTTTTTTTATTGTGAATGGTATGTTTGATTTACTACTCAATTTATTTTCTTAATGAGAATGTAGCCTATTATTTGGCCACCAACTCTACAATTTAAGCCCTGAATTGTGTAAAAAATGCATTTCCTTTCCCAGCAAAGAAAAACAAATAGCTTTTAGACTAAGCATATTTCTCATTCTATTTGAAATGTATTTTTGTTTCTACTTTTCAGCGTATCATCCTCCCAAAGAAGTTTAGAATCTGTCTAGAGCCATTTCTAAATGATTTTCCCATACAAGAGCGGACAGCAAAGATTTTGTGGAAGATTCAACCGAACATGTCATTTGCTTGCTTTCCTCTACTTTTAGGGAGCCTTCCCGCTCTTATCTGGAGACATATATCTAATGTATGCTTGACGAAAATAAATAAATAAAAATAAATAAACACACACACGCCAAATTAAAAGCATCGTCTAAAAAAACCGGGCAGGACTTTTCGTTACAAGATCACCCAAGAAGTAAAGCAGCTCTTAGAGAAGTGATAAAGAACCGAGTATGCTGTGCGAGAATTTGGAAGATCTTAGCGATCGACTGAAATCTTTGCTCAGCATGCAGTTTGCTGAACGTTTCCACCTTCCAACTACTACGCAGGAAAAGAAATACCTATAACTATAACTATAACTATAACTATAACTATAACTAACTAACTAACTAAATGTATGTATGTATGTATGTATGTATGTATGCATGCATGTATGTATATGTATATATTTATTTATTTATTTATTTCCCGCCAGGGTAACCCTCTGCCAGCCTTTAGGGCGCCGCGTGGCAAAATCTCCCGTGGGGAGGGGAGGAGGGGAGGGGAGGGGAGGCGGCGTCAATCTTGCGAATGAACCTTCCTCGAGCTCCTTTCGGTTACAACCCGACCTTGCTCACTCGCTCGCTCGTTCTCTCCCGGAAGTCCCCGCCTAGTGACCCGGAAACGAAGAGACATCCGTAGCCGGGAAAGGTCGTTTTCTTCTCCAAGATGGCAGCGCCCAGAGAGTCGTGTTGAAGGAAATGAAGGGCAGGCTGAGCGTCGGGGCCGGGGCCGGTCCTTCCGTTACCCGCTTTACCTCAGGTTAAGGCCGGCCCTGAGATCGACACGCCTCAACTCGACCGTAGCTTTTTGTTCACTTCGCGGCGGTTGGAGGCGAGTGCCTCAAGGTAACTGACTATGTAGCGAAGGTCGATTCCTCGGACTTGCTTGCTTGCTTGCTTCCACTCCCTGGATTTATTGTCCCACAGGAGCGATGGATTGGAGTGGTTGACGTGGGGAAGACGCTTCTTCTGCGCATCGTTTTCTCTGTCAGATTTTTGCTTTTCTTCCCGATGTTTCAAAGGGTGATTGGAGGTCAAGATCGTGTTTTAGCCTGTCGAGCTCAACTGCTGCTTGTTTCATTGCTTTTCAAGCCACCGTGAAAGCTCAGAGGTTTCAATCTGAGATAATCCGCAGGCAGCTGTTAAACTCTAGCTAATAAGAGGCGTTAAACCATAATTAAAGACAAGGGAACGATTTTCGATTCACTTTATGTTACTTATCCTGAATCGAGTTCTAGATCCCGGTGACAGCAGGGATCAATAGTAGCCATCTTGATCAGTCCTAAATCAAAGCTCTTGCAAGGATTTTTTTTTTTTTTTGGCAATCCGTTTGTTTCTGCATATTTGTGCTATCCTCAATCTTGACAAGCATCATTTTTTTCCTAATCCATTTACACACTAAAATATTAATCTCCTTAATCTGTAGTGCTAATTGGTGAAAGTAAAACTTTTAATAATGTAAATGTTTTAAATTTTAGAATAGAATAAAATGGAATTTTTTATTGGCCAAGTGTGATTGGACACACAAGGAATTTGTTTTGGTGCATATGTTCTCAGTGTACATAAAAGAAAAGATAACGTTCATCAAGAATCATAAGGTACAACACTTAATGATAGTCATAGGGTACAAATAAGCAATCAGGAAACAATATCAATATAAATCGTAAGGGTACAAGTAACAAAATTACAGTCATACAATCATAAGTGGAAGGAAATGGGTGGTGGGAACGATGAGATTAATAGTAGTGCAGACTTTGTAAATAGTTTGACAGTGTTGAAGGAATTATTTGTTTATCAGAGTGATGGCATTCAGGAAAAAAACTGTTCTTGTGTCTAGTTCTGGTGTGCAGTGCTCATTGTTTTGAGGGTAGGAGGTTTTTTTTGGTTTTTTTTTTTGTTTGTTTTTGCTTTAATTTATATGCCGCCCTTCTCTGGAGACTCAGGGCGGCTTACAATGCGTTAAGCAATAGCCTTCATACTTTTGTATATTTATACAAAGTCAGCTTATTGCCCCCACCATCTGGGTCTTCATTTCACCTACCTTTGAAAGGATGGAAGGCTAAGTCAACCTTGAGCCTGGTGAGATTTGAACTTGCAGTAATTGCAAGCAGCAGTTGTTAATCACAGTGCTTTAGTCCACTGTACTACAGGCTCGTTGAAACAGTTTGTGTCCAGGATGTGAGGAGTCTATAAATATTTTCACAGCCCTCTTTGACTCGGGCAATATACAGGTCCTTAATGGAAGGCAGGTTGGTAGCAATTGTTTTCCCTTCACTGTGAAAAAGCTTTTCAATTTAAAATGTCTATGTGGCTAAAAGAGTGTCTCTGTTTCCTGGAGACATGTTCCATTAAATACTTATACGCTTTTAATACTTACACTATGTAAAAATTAATATATACTGGTACGTAGAAGCATATTTTATGCCTTTGAGTCAGTTTTTGACTTCTCACATTAGCATCATTAAGTTCCCGCAGGTTTCTTGGCAATATTTCAAAAGTGGCTTGCCATTGGTTCCTTGTTGGGCTGAGACAGAGTAACTGGCTCAAGGTCAGCCAGCTGGCTTCGTACATAAAATACAATTAGAACTCAGTTTCTAGTTTTCTACCGGGTTATTTAACCACTATACCAAACTAACTCTCAAGCATATTTTATGTATATATAAAATTTAGAGGTGTCCTTGGTACTCTCTGAGCTTGCTTGTTTTCTGATGATGTTATCTAATTTGGGTAATGAAACAGCTGCAAGAAAACAAGCAACATCTCAGAGAGCACCAAGGACCCCCCCCAGCCCCATTTCAACCGTGAGCTATAAATATTCTCCTTTATTGACATACAGTTGTTAAAAAGATTTTTTTTGTTTGAGATTACTGAAACTGCTTTTTAGTGGATCTTTAGCAGAACTATGATATATGAGTTTGAGCAGGAACAGTACTTTAGATGGCTTTTTTACTCTGACAGTTAAAAAGCTGAAATTTTATGGTTGCTTTATATCATAGCAAGTCATTTTTAAGTTCTGTAATAAACATGTTGCATCTGGTTAAACAATAAAATAAAACAGTCCTGATGTTAATGTTCAGTACTTTTATGAGCTGTTTTTAAGCAAATGTTCCATCTTACTGATGCTTGACTTACTGTAAACAATTTTATAGCCAATGGGACTAGTAAAAGAATTTAGCTTGGTTGTTTGAAAATAAATACTAAATGATTTTCCTTTGTATTTGGCAAATTGTATGTAATTTCTGTTTTTTTAATCTTATTTCTCTTGTGCATCTTCCTCTTGCTATTGAAATTGAAGATCTGTATAAGTTGGTTTTAGGAAATGCAAAATGTCTTGCACAGAACAACTATTTTTGAAATTGTTTATGTCCGAATTAAAGTGTGTGGTTGGATATAGATTGAAACAGTCCAGCTATGGTCTAAACATAGCCATTCTTGCACAAGTGTTGTGATATACTGGCAGGCAGGACACTAGGACATATCACTATAGGATGGAGACAATGGCAGCCAAGAGAAAGGAAAATTCTGCAAAGATCAGGGAGATGTAGGCTGGTGAGATATAATGCATTGGGACATTGGTCCTGACAACTGAGAGAAGGCAGAAGGAGGTGTGAGGAGAAAAATTTGTGAAGATCAGTGCAAGGTTAGATTGGTTTGTAGTTTGCTTATATTTGATAGAACTATGAAACCAGTATTATTTGAGAGAGCATCTGGAGTATAATGGTTGCCATTGAGATTAGATACTGTGAGTGAAGGGTTTCTATTGCATATTTTTCCATTTAATATGCTTTTCAATTTGTATTGTATTGTTTTATAGTTTTTATTTGTATTATTTTAGGTAAGCTGCTGGAAATAGCACTGTGAAGAAACAATATACCAACGTTATTAAATAAATGGCTTGTGTCAGTGGTAGAGGGGAAGGAAGGAAAAAATAGATGCTGGAAAGCATGTCGGCTGGTGAGATAAACTGTCTTCAGAATAGTTTCATGGAAGAAGGGAAATATGTATACTAGTCTTACCTTTCTTGCATTGGGATCCCTGCAGACTTTATTTAGGCAACTGAGAACAGCAAAGAAGTTTTTAATTTTATTTTGTTGAACAGTGGTTCCTATAGGATGGCTTGGCAGAACTTCTCCTGCATTATGTTTGATGTATACACCTGTAGTTTGCTTAATATTGTAAATGTCTTTTTAAGAGGAAATCTCTTTTGCAGGAAAACTTTTGCAGCACATCCAAGAAAAAACATCATGCAACAGATGCCATGCAAGTTCGCATGTTTCTTTAGAGTCGTCAAAGTAAAGGGAGTTACATTTCAACAGCTGAACTTCTTCAGGCGAAAAGTAAGCTTATATAACATTGCATACCACCTCAAAAGCTGGAATTGATTACAGCTGTACAATTTCTGGATTGATTAATTATGAGCTATTGTGCTATTGTCAACTCTTAGCAACAACATAGATAAACCATCTGGCCTTTTAAGCCTCTCATCATTTTGCCATCACCATTTTAATTGAGTCCATCCACTTTGCTGCTGTTTGTCCTCTTCTGTCTTTGCCTGCATATTTTCTTTACGCTCATATCCACTTGGATATGATGGCACTTCAGCATTTGGAATTTACAAATGGAGATGAAAATACATGTTAAATATCCCAAGGGAGAAAAAATAACACTTGGGTAGAATTAAATTGGGTTATGTTTTAGTCACATCATCCATGGATGGATTACATTTATATAGCAAGGAAGAACTGTAAATCATGGCATTCAACTAGAATTTAAGGTACTCTTAGTAATAATCTTGCATTAGTGTTTTAAAATATAAAATAGCTGTAAGATAAAGAAATATTTCTGGATATGTTACTAGGGAAAAAAAGCTCTCATGAAATTATCATATATAAATTCAATCAATACAATGTGACTTTTTTCAGAAGCATATAGAAAGTGAAAAGTGTGATTTGAAGAAACCTAAATATGTTAAAATGGCTGTTTTTTTTTAAAAAAAATATTTTTCTTTTCCAGTATGTAATGCAGCATAAGAAAAGACTTTTCCAGCAAGCAAAGCTGAAGCCAGCATCAGCAGTACCGCCTTGCCTGGAAGGACAGCGTTCAAATGAAGAGACAATGATCGTTCATGAGGTGAAATCAATTTCACCTCTTCTGCCTCCCTTCTCAGAGAAACCAGTAATGAATGAAGAAACACTGAAGTTGACAGCAGCTACTACTGTTGCAAAAACTGTGGAAGAATCAGCATCGAAAGAAGAAAAAGATTGGAAGGAAATGAAATTAAATGTGGATACTTTACCTAACATTTTGGTTCGTTTGACCAAAATTAAACTTACAGGTAGGTCTTTTTTTTCTTTTATGGAACTGCTTTATTACATGTATTTTCTTCTTTGCATTTTTCTATTTTTTTTAAAAAAAAAGGGGGGTGGTGGTTTTTTTTTTAACAAACAAACATTTAGTACATCATTCATTTCTTCCATGTGACATCTCGGTGTTATCTCCAAAAACTTCTTCGTTTCTATTATCTCTACTATCTTTGTTCTCGTCAACTCCATTACAAAAATTTCCCAGTAATCTAATATTCTAGTTGTAACATATTTTATCTATCTCTATTAAAGCTTATTTATATCTTTTTTCTAACCAATAGTAAAATTGATTCCCTATCTTAAATATTTACATAATATACATAATATTTATCTCTAACTTTTCCCCATACCAATAACAATGCATTTCTTATATAATGTCCATGAAAGTACGTATTTATCTTAATTCTATCATACCATAAGAATGCATGCCAACCCAACTGTAAATCATGGCATTCCAGTGTTAATAGTCTTGTATTTTTTAGTTTGACCCATTCTTTCAGCCGTGTCAATGCTGCTGCTTGATAATATAGTTCCCAATGTGGGAGTCCAAATCATCCTCGTAGTCTCGTATCATGAAGCATTTTTAAACTTATTCTTGCTTTTTTGCCTTGCCATATAAATGTCCTTATTGTCTTATTTAAGTATTGAAAATAAATCTTTTCAATTTTTATCGATATTGTCTGGAATAGGAATAGTAATCTTGGTAGTATATTCATCTTTATTATTGCTATCTTTCCCATAAGTGACAGTTGAAGATTCTTCCATTTCTCCAAATCTCTCTCAATTTGTTCTTTTAGTCTATAATAATTGTGTTCTTTTATCGTTGCACATCTTGAAATCAAGTATACTCCTAAGTATTTAACTTTTCTTACCACTTGTATATCTAATTTCTCTTTTCTCTCTCTTTTTTGTTTTTTCTGTAGTGTTTTTCACCAAAATTTTTGTTTTTTCTTTATTTTTAATCCAGACACTTTTCCTTAATTTTCTATTTGCTCTAATAATTTTGGGCCTCTAACTTGTGGTTCCTCTAAAATAAATACCAAATCATCCACAAAAGCTTGCAATTTATATTCCTCTTTTTTAATTTTCATCCCCTTTACCTCTTTATCTCACCTAATATTTCTATTTAATACTTCTAAAGTCAGCATAAACAATAATGGTGATAAGGGACATCCTCATCTAGTACCTTTCATAATACCAACATTTTCTGTCATTTCACCATTCATCATTATTTTAGCAGATTGATTGTCATAAATCGTTTTTGTGGTATTTATAAATCTCTCCCCAAAGTCCATTCTCTGTAATTGTTCTATCATAAATTGCCAATTCACATTATCAAAAGCTTTTTGGGCATCTAAAAACATCATTACCATTTGTTTTTCTGAATGTATCTCATAATACTCCAGAGTATTCAAAATTACCCTCATATTATCTCTAATTTGCCTTTTAGGTAAAAATCCATTTTGATCTGTATGAATAAGTTCATTTAATGGTCTTTTTAATCTATTCGCCATTATTGAAGCAAAAATCTTGAAATCCACATTTAATAGTGAGATAGGTCTCTTGAGAATAAATCTATTCTCTCTTGAGAATAAAGTTTTTTATAGTATTTTTGAATTATTATCTTCTTTTCCTCGTTTCTATAATATAATTTCCCCTCTTCATCCTGTAAATATTTTATTTTCTTCTTCTTATCTTTTTTCAATTTATATGCTAACCACCTTCCTGGTTTATTTGCATTTTTGAAGAAATTCTGTTTAGTTATTCTTAATTTATTTGCTAGTTGTTCCTGTTCATTTAAGTTCATTTCATGTTTTTTCAATTCCATCAACTTCTTAGTTTTTTTATTTTGAATATCTTTTTGAAATTCTTTCTCTAAATTCTTATACTCCTCTTCCAATCTTATCTGTTTTTGTCTTTTCTTTTTATTCTTTTTCCCCAAATATGTTATTGCCAGACCTCTAATATAAGCTTTCATGGTATCCCATACAGTCTGAAATGATATGTCCTCTTTTTTATTTATTTTAAAGAAAAAATCTAATTCTTTCTCCATAAACTGTTGACGATCCTTTTCATTTAGTATTGTTGCATTTAAGGTCCATCTCGTCCTTTTCTTTTGACCTTTCCATGTTATTATCATTGGATTATGGTCCGCCCAAATATTTGAGTCAATATTTACTTCTTGTATATTATCCATAAATTCTGTTCACATCCATATCATATCTATCCTCAGCCTTGATAAATGTCTATTTGAGCAAAAGGTATATTGCTTTTCTTTCATATGTTTTTGTCTCCAAACATCTTGAATGCTCAATTCTTCTGTCATTGTGAAAAAAGACTTCGGCAGTGTTCTTCTGGACTTTTTATTTAACTTCGTTGTTTTATAGTCCAAATCCACATCTACTATAGCATTAAAATCACCCATTATACATACAAATTCATAATCCAGTTCTAGGATTTTTTGTGTAATCTTCGGTAAAATTCTTCTTGCTTTTCATTTGAGGCAAATACTGCTATCAAAAGTATTTGTTTTAAATTCATTTTTATTTCCACCATCAAAATGCTACCTTCTTCATCTTCAAAGCATAATTTAGGTTCTAGTTTTTTCTTTAATATACAATACCACTCCTCTTTTACTCTGTTGTATCAATGATGTAAATAGAACCCCTAATTTTGGATATTGTAATAATTTTACATGTTGTTTTCTAATGTGTACTTCTTGTAAACATATAATGTCCATCTTCAAACTGTTAAATTTGGTTAAAGTTCTGGGTTTTTTTAATCGCCGCATTTAGTCCATTTGCATTTAGTTCTATTGCTTTGATTTCTTCTTCCATGGTTTACTTGTTGCTAATTTTTAACTTCATCGCCCTTGTCTCTCTTTGTTCCATTGGATCTTTAGATCTCGCCCCTTCCCTTAACGTTCTTTCTTTCCCGTAACTTTTTTAAAAGGATATTAAGCACATAGATAGTCCTTATTTAATGCTGATAATTGAGCCAAAATGTCCATTGCCAAGATATGCGGTCATAAAGCACAGCATTATGTGCCTGCACTGCTTAGCAATGAACATTCCAGCACTAACATTGCCATGATTAACTGAATCACCTTTAATCATTAAATGAGGCCCTCATGTGATTGTAACTTCTAATTTCCTGCTGGCTTCCCCCATTGTCTTTGCTTATGGGAGAGTCACAGATTGTTATTATATGACTATGTGACTATGGGACACTGGTCAAAAATACAGGCCAATTGGCAAGTGCCTATTTTGTAGGCATGTACATGTGAATGTAGAGTTCTGTAACACCTGAAACTTTAGGAATCAATTGTAAGTACCACTTGTTCAGCAATGTTGTAAGTTTATTTGCTTGCTGAATGAGTGGTTAACTGAGAATCAGCTATATTTTTTGGGTGGTAGTGGTCTTGAGCTGTTGAAAAATGGGGAAGGCTTCATAGAGACAGCATATATATTTGAATGCATGAAGAATTACAAATTAATTTTATTTAGAAATAATTTCAGAATAGTAATTGGCTTGTCTTTGTGAATACCATATTTTTCGGAGTATAAGACGCACCAGAGTATAAGATGCACCTACCTTTTTTGGTTGTTGTTTTTTTAAAAAAGGTTTTTTTTTTTATTTTTTAGACAAGCACACATACAAACATATAATGTATTTTCTTTGAACAGAGTATTTGACTGGTTCACAAATTTAAACAGTGTTTGGTCATTTCAATTAAATTTACAATTTCTATATTTCCTTTTTGCCATATTTATTCCTCATCTATTTTTTTTTTAAAAAAAACCAATATTATCCTTCATTCTCATCTCTAATCTTAATCAAATTCAATTTTTCCTTTCTATTCTATATTATACCCCTTTCCATTGTCATCTATTTTTATATCCATCCTCACATTTGTTAATTATTTAATATTACAATTGTTTAATACAAATTCAACATTTTTATATAAATCAATTAGTTATAACTATGTTTTTGTATATTAATCAATATGAACATGAATCTTCCAATTATTTCCATTCAATCCAATTTCTTACAAATCAATTAATTATATTTACCAATAATAATAAACCAAATAAGTTCCCCCATATATTCCTCCAAACCATAACTTAACCATTTCTGCTTTCAACACAATATACAAATAATAGCATCTCAATTATTACAATTCCCTAGTTAAATAGACCTTTTTTTCTTTTGTGTTTTAAAATCTTGAACTCTCCTCTTTTGCCCTAAATTTTCCATTGTTTGCACCTACCTTTTTTGGTGAGCAAAAAGAAAAAGAAATCTCTCTCCCTGCCTCATTTTGTGACCTTGCAGCAGAGCCTGCTTTACTTTCAGTTTCGTTTTAGCTAGGGGAAAAAAAATCTGCCCCAGCACTCTTTGCAGCAAGCAAAGAACTTGCAAAACAAGAGCTTGCAAAAGAGCCTGCGCAAAACAGCTGAGAGCAAATCAGCTGAGAGTCAGGAGGCCGATCTAATCAACTTGTGCTAATTAGCCTATGCTGAAGCTGAATGGGGCTGTTTTTTCTTGCTGTTTGCTTGCAAGGAGGTAACTGCTGGGAGGCAGAGGCCAAAGGGTGGGGGCCAGTGGGTGGGCAGGGTTACATTTGGTGTATAAGACGCACCTAAATTTTCACCCCCTTTTGGGGGGTAAAAAGGTGTGTCTTATACTCCGAAAAATACAGTAGCTATTTTGGAGCAGATACAGTGGCTTATTTCAGTTATCAAGTCCTACTTCTACATTGCATTTAGGTTTCAAACAAATTATTTGTTCATATCCAGGGTGGATAAAAATCAATGATTTTTTTTTAAAAATCAAAAAAATCAGATTTTTTTTTATTTAAATCGGATTTTTTTGATTTAAATCGGATTTTTTTTATTTTTATTGAATTTATTTTAATAAAAAACTTTTGGGGTAAAAATCTATCGTAAGATAGTTTTCTATTTAAGATACATAAATAATTTAGTTTATTCAGCATGAAATGGAGCTTAGTTATATAGCATGAGGCTGTATATTCTGCAACACTGGGACTATCGGTGAGTCAACAGTGGGTCAAAGGAGTAGCAGAGATCACAGTTGCTCTTTAAAAATTATGATTTAAATCGAGTTGATTTAAATCAAGCATTTTTACTAGTGATTTAAATCATGATTTAAATTGTGATTTAAATCAACTCGATTTAAATCAAATCCACCCTTTTCATATCAATTGCACTCTGAGAAACAGGTATTCAATTTAGTGATAAATGCTGTGTTCCTACAGCAGCTGTTTTATAACAGAGCCCATCACTTAAAAAAAATGTGTTCACAGTTCAAAAATAATTTAAATCTTCAAATTATTTGAAATATTATAATATGTGTATTAGTGACATCTGCTACATAGATTAGCTTATTGACTGCCTCATTTAGCACCCATTTGAACTTACAATGGTATAAAAAAATAACCCAAGGGGAAGTGAGATTGTAAGCCTGTTGCAAGACATAATTTTCTGCTCAGCATCTTTGGTTGCTCAATGAGTACTGCCTATAGTGTTAACATATTTTTTCCAGTTAAGTGACTGATAGCAGACATTCTTAAAATATCAACTTTTAATTTTATAAATATCTTGTTGCTTTACTATGCACATTCTTCAAATCTGATTTTACAGATTCTATGTACCCACTGTAGTCAATTATTATTTCTTCTTTGCTTGGGTTCTCAGGACAGCAAAGTTAAAATTTATATTTTGGCTTATGTGTTAAGTAGGCCATTAAATTGTACCACTTTGAATTAGGGAGAAGAAAAAAAAATAGTATCTTATTCTGTGAGTAGCAAAAATAAAAGTATGGATTCTAGCAAAATAAGATTCTAGATATTATTTACATAATATCTAAAAATCCTGATTTAATATATATTCTAGTAAATAGTTACATAAATTAACAAAATTTCTGAATTGTTTGCTACGTGATACAGCAAATTAGAGAAAAGGATAGGTTTGCAGAGGCGTGTGTAATAATCCTGATTTGGTATTATGAGTGAATGTTGTTAGCATTACAGTGTACTTTTTTCAATACCATTTTTCTTTGTTTGTTTTAAAAGTTTTGCTTACATTTGGTTCAAATACTGTCAATTGTGAGAATATTTTAAGAATATGAATTCCTTCTAATATTCATGATGTAACTGCCAGTGAAACAACCATATAACTAGAAACAAATCTAGGTTTACAATGTAAACAAATTGAGTCGCTTACCACCAACGTTACTCTTACAGTGTTTCAGTGAGCAAAGTGTGAAAGTGCAAGAAGAAAAATATTGATACAGACATTTTTTTGTAGCTTTCCTTGGGGAAATATTAAAATTTAGAGTAGTATGATGAAATTCTCCAACTATTCCCATTAAAGCAAAACTATACTTTTTTTCTTATTTTCGTTACACATTTATCATAAAATTTGTGATAATGATTTGTATGCAGGATTGTATGATGAAGAATACTACAACTTAGTTGGAGACCTTTGAGGCAGTAGGCTAAGGGAGGAGACAGGACATAGCAAATATTGCCTGCAGCCCCAGAATTTCCAACTCCATAAACTCTGCCCAGTTCTTTTAGACCTCTTAATGACATTTCACTACAAGCACAATTGAGCCCAAAATTTATATTGCTAAGTGAGATATTTATTGAGTTTTGCCCCATTTTACAAATTTTCTTGCCACATTTGATAAGTGAATCACTGCAGTTGTTCAATTAGTAACATGGTTGTTAAGTGAATCTGGCTTTCCCGTTGAATTTGCTTGTCAGAAGGTCACAAAAGTGATCACATTACCTCAGGACACTGCAAGCGTCATAAATATGAACCCGTTGTCAAGCATACAAATGTAAATCACATGACCATGGGGATGCTGCAATGGTCACAAGTGTGGAAAATGGTCATAAGTCACTTTTTTCAGTTTAGAATAGTCATTAACAGTCACTAAATGAACTGTTGTAAGTAGAGGAAGTTCGTACATACAAGTGTTGGTAAGTACGAGCACAGGTATTCCTCATTTACTGACCATTTGTTCAGAAACAATTTGAAATTACCATGGTGCTGAAAAAAAACCCACTTTAGAGGCCATTTACAACCTTTGCACTACACCTTAATTACGTGGTAACCATTATAGTCAGTATAATATTGTCCTGTGCCGGACCTGCATTTTCCCCCACTTTTTTTCTCCCTTCACAGGGAGCAGATTGATTGGAAAGAAAGGGATTGCAGGAGAGCCCAGAGCTGGAATCTGTAGGAAAATTATGCAAACATCTTACAGGTTTGTTTTGAAATCTTCTCTTTCCAATCAATTTCAGATAGGAGTAAACAGTTTATAACCCCAATTCGGACCAGAACTTCTATCGCTAAGGGAGGTGAGCGCTAAATGAGACATACCTCATTTTACAACCTTTTTGTTTTTTGCAATCGTCGTTAAGTCAATCACATGATCATTAAGTGAGGCTGGCTTCCCTCATTGACTTTGCTCGTCAAGAGCCAGCGAGGAAGATTGAGAATTGTGATCATGTGACTCTGGGAAAGATATGCTGCTTGCCAAGCTTCCAAATTTTGATCAGAGGTCTCTGGGGATGCTGCAGTGGTTATAAGTGCAAGGACATAGTCAAAAGTCACTTTTTTTTTCTTTTGATGTGTTTAAAATAGCAATCAGTTTACTTGTTTGAAATCCATCTCCAGTCTCTGCTCTGAAGTGTAGGGGATAAGGGTCAGGCAAAGGAGAAATTGCCAGCACAGATTGCTTGTTTGTTTTTTTTTCTCCTCTGCAGAGCAGAGAAATTGGAGAGGAGAGAAAGAGAGTTCAAGAAAACATGTTGGTTGTATAGTGCACCCAGCGCCTAGCCTCAAGTTGCGATTGATTGCATTGCTTTTGATGTATATAAAACGCAGTACACAGTACTTGAGTAGTCCAAAGGGCGAGGGAGTGGTTAGAAGGCAAACAGAGGCTGAAAATGAGAAAGCAGGTAGTCTTTTCAACCGGAAAGCACAGGGGTGGTCACTTGATTTCCCAGTTATTGACTGTTTAGCAATGGAATTCCCAATCCCAAATAGAGTCTTCAAGTAAGGATCACAAGTAATATCACAAGGATCACAAGTAGTTCCACTGCTGCCTAACTGAATGGATTTAGTTGAGGGTGGGAAGCTGAAAGGTAATCTGAGAGGTTCCTTTATTTCAATAAGATTCAGAATAACAGAGTTGGACGGGACCTTGTAGGTCATCTAGTCCAACCCCCTGCTCAAGCAGGAGACCTTATACCACAGGTGTCAAACTTGCACGCGTCACTTCGCTGTACTGTGATGTTTTGTGACGGTTTTCTCATTTGCGGAGATGGGGTAGGCGTGGCCTGCGCATGATGCATCTGGCCCGTGGGTCGCCAGTCTAACAACCTTGCCCTATATCATTTCTGACAAGTGGCTGTCCAGCCTCTTCTTAATAGCCTACAGTGATGAAGCACCTTCAACTTCTGAAACTGTTCCATTGGTTGATTGTTCTCCTTGTCAGAAATTTCTCCTTATTTCTTGGCTGAATCTCTCCTTGATCAGTTTCCATCCATTGTTCCTTATCTGGCCTTTGGGTGCTTTGGAAAGTAGATTGTCCCCCTCTTCTCTGTGACAGCCCCTCACACATTGGAACACTGCTATCATGTCACCCCTGGTCCTTCTCTTCACTAGACTAGCCATACTCAGTTCTCACAACCGTTCTTTATATGTTTTAGCATCTAGGCCCCTAATCATGATTCATGCCTTTTACTCTTACTTTTTAGCCATATGAAACCTTTGGGGGATGTCAGTCAACTGGATAGGATGAGATGGTAATATTCAGGTATACATCATTACTCAGGCCATAGTGGGGATCCCGTGGAAGTCTTGACCCAATGTCTGGAGGCTGTGAAGGATTGGAAGAGAAGTATCAGCCCTACAAGTAGGCCAGACTAAGATTCCAAAGCCAAATAACTCAGGACTATTACTGTAACAACTATAGGAACAAAATCTTGTAAGATTGAATGTGCTTCTCGCTTCCCTCATAAAGAAGGGCTTGCCAAAACTAATTTCTTGCCTTTGGCCCCTGTCCTGCTGTACTGACCATTGCCTTGGTACTGACTGTTCCACCTGTCATTCAAGGCCATTTCTTATGCTGTGTACAGGAAAGAACAAACTGAAATTAAACCCTTATAAATAGAGGTACTATTTTTAAAATTTGATCCGATTATTGTTAGGCTGAGGTTATGAGGTAAAAAAAAAATAACAGTGCCACATAACAGTATTCCTTAAGGAACAGGTTTGTGACCGAGGAGTCATCCTAGATCCATAATTACTACTAGATACACAAGTGGGTAGGGGGTGTTTGCATAATTTCAGCTGGTGTATCAGTTATAGTTCTGTTTGGAGGTCCTGGTAACTATCACCCATGAATTTATCAGCTCTAGCAAGGACTAATGAATTATATTCTACATGGGACCCTATGTGCCCCAATTCCTAGTTATTTGGAAGTTTTCCTACTCTGAATAGAATATTATTCCCTATTAGGTAGTTTAAGACTTGAGATTTAAGGAAGAAGAGTTGAGAAAACAATGTTTCTTGAATATACTTTCCATTCGTAAGGAATTCCTTACTTTTAGAAATTCAGTTTGAACTCTCCCTGCTAGTTTTTAACAGGGTAGTCAAGTGAAATTGTTCCAGAGAACGTTGTGCAACTTTATGAGTGTATGGTATGCAGAGGTTATAATTAATTAATAAATATGTGAAATGCTTGTGTTCAGTAACACTATCTTATCTTGGGTTAGTTCACCATGTTCTGTGGCAACTATACCCTTCAAGAAGCTATAGGAAGTTTAACATCAGAATACTTTATAGGAGTCGGCCTTAAAGGTAAACACATATTTATTTGCTTTATCAAAGACTGAGATGATGTACTTGACACTAAGAACTTTGTTTATGGATATAAGGTCTGAGCCAGCTTACAGCAATAGCCAGCCAATTGGATAAAGTAGAATATATTACAGCTGCTTTAATGAGATCCTGATAAGTTACAATGAAATTAACTTGGAGAAATCAATGAAGACTTTAATTAGAACACTGGCTCTGGTGTGTTAGAATTCTTTGGGGGCATTAAAATAATAATGTTACACAGACTGCTCCTCATTTCCCTATTTATAAATCGGCTAGTATCTTGCTATTATACATAAGTTTAAAGCAGTCTGTCTGATAAGTTTTAATTAAACTTCTAGTCGCAATGTAAAAGAAAATATATGCCTTATTAATGGAAACCTGGTATGTGTAGCAAAACTTGATAAAAAACAAATAAGAAGTCAGCAACAGATGCATTTGCATTTTTTAGCTATTACCACCTATTTTCTGTGTTGTTCTTTTTGTTCATAAGCCATCAAGAGTAGTTACAGAGTCACTACACAGTAACTACACAGTGGCTTTTAAATGTGGATGAATAAATACAGATAAAATGTGGACAAATAACTGTCAGTACAGTTAGTCCCTGATTTATGACTAAAATTAAGTCCAAGATTTTTGTTGTTAAGTGAGACAAATTTTTAAGTGAGTTTTGCCCCATTTTATGATTTTTCTTGCCCCAGTTGTTAAGTGAATCACTGCAGTTGATAAGTCAGTAACCCGGTTATTAAGTGAATTTGGCTTCCCTATTGACCCCATCTATGACCCCAGGACACAGCAACTGGTCATAAATATGAACCAGTTGCCAAGCAGCTGAATTTTGATCACATGATCATGGCGATGCCAGAAAGGTCGTAACTATGAAAAGCCGTCATAAATCACTTTTTTCAGAGCTGTTGTAACTTTGAACAGTCACTAAACAAACTAATTTAAGTCAAGGACTACCTGTACTAATTTTAATGGTTATAAATGTAGAAGGGCAAATTAAGATTGTACCTGTATTCTCCAGAGCTTTGGCCCTAATAATGAAAGGATACAATTTATTCCCTAGACGAGATTACTAATTCACATAAAGTGGACATTTACACAAGGGGAACACATTTCTGTGGGAATATCTTTACTTTTTAACTTTTTTAAAAAAAAATACTAAAATGCACAATTTTAAAAGAATATAAAAAATAATATGAAAAATTTACAAACAGTAAAATACAGTCTAATGGCCAGCGAATCTAAAATGTTATGACTAATATAATCTAGTACATCTATTAGAAATTTTAAAGCCATTTTCCTGCATTCTGTTAAGGCAAGAGGAAGGATTATTGCTGTTCCACAAATGTAGCACTGCTGTCCATTATTATTGTCCATTACTACCTTATTAATAATGTAACTGACATGTAATGAATGCAAAAGTATAAATTATCTTCCGTTTGTTTATTAGTGCTGAATTGTTTGTTTATATTTCAGTCCTGGTTGTAGGTACGGCTTCAGCTGGATTTGCGCTTGCACCCGTGCCGTTTGACTTAAGCTGCTTCCTATTGGTCACCCTTGGAACAGGCCTGTCATCGTGTGCAGCTAATTCCATTAATCAGGTCAGTGTTTTATTAATAGCCTTTTCACATGTTTAGATCAGAAGCAACTTAAAAATTTTCATTTGTTGAGGTTTTACTATGGTGAATCAAAGGGTAAGCATGTGGAAACGAATGTTTATGTTAGGAAAATGAAAATGTAAATTAAGTGGTATCAGGAACACACAGTAGAAAAGCAATGAATTGTATAAAGCTAAAGGTACAGTTAGATCTTCTCAGCAGTGTTCTCAAATCTATTACCTAATGTCTGAGTAAAGGATTTCCTTTCTGTCTTTTGATTGTTTGATGCACTGGTGCATTGATTTAAATTGGAAGAAACTCAGAAAATGTTGTACAGAAAATGTCAGTTTTTTCTTGGAAAGTCAGATGCATAGAAAGTGATGAACTAAATCCAAATTTCTTAAGCTTTATAGTGCTTTACAGACATCACACATACATCTTTCTTTAGTTGTACTGGCATTTTGGTTGTAACAGTCTTTGGAATAGTATGGTATGGAACATCCCATAGCCACCTAATCCAAACAGATAAAGGATACTTTGAAGCATTGCCCAAAGGTACTTTTTTGAAAAAGCAACTGGACTTCGTTTTTCCTGAAAAAAAAAGTCCAGTTGCCTTTTGAAAAAAAGCACTTTTGGGACAACCATGGCCTGCATGACTGAGAATCCCCATAGACATTTGAAGTATTGCCTGTCATTCCAGGAGGTATCGCTAATGAATCTAAACTTTCTTTTTTTTAGGTTTAAAAAACAGTTGGGGAATCTCTCCCCCCTACCCACTCCTGAAAAAGGAATAAAACTTTCTACATGCTATTTCTTAATTTCCAATTTAGAGAGTTCAGCTTCATTGGAATGAATTTAAAGAGAATTGGAAAGAAATGATCAGTGTACAAAATAAACTCATTCATT
This sequence comes from Pantherophis guttatus, assembly GCF_059756535.1. Lineage (NCBI taxonomy): Eukaryota > Metazoa > Chordata > Lepidosauria > Squamata > Colubridae > Pantherophis > Pantherophis guttatus. The sequence goes on from NC_142064.1 coordinate 168,687,684, forward strand.
AAAATGTATCACTAAATAACTTCTTATCTTTACATACTATATATGAATCTAAGTCTCTTGTAATTCTCCCTCCCAAGCCAAGAAAAGACTATCAGAAGGCTTCTTTTCATTTTTAAGTAATTGTAGCTTAGAATTATGTCCAACCATTAAACTATAACTAATTCAAATTATGGTCTATTCTAAATCAACACACTGATTTTAATTAAACTATATTTAGTTTTAAGGTTAGGTGATATTAAGGTTTAGCTGACTGAACGCTGGCTAATTGAAAAGGTACTTGAAAGAATAAGAATGCTTACAAAATCTGCAGACTCATCATGTAAAAATAGAATACAGTTTATTGCTACATTCAATCTAAGCTACAATGTGTAGGTTGCTTTGAATTGTTGTCTTAATTGAGAACGTGTGTTTTTCAGACATGATAGCAGATTCTGAAAAGTAAAGTTCATATAATCATAAAACATAAGGATTGGAACATACCTTTGTGATCATCTAGGGCAAACTACTCTCCCAAATACCATGTCCAGACAGGACATGTAGCAGGAGTTTTCTTTTTTCCCTCCGAATGTGAACATTTTTGTTTCCTGGAATGCCTCATCATTTTTTTCTTAGTTCCCTGTGGGACCCCATACGTTCTCCTGGGGTCATCCTAGGATTCCAAGGAATTCAGTTTGAAAAAACCTTATGTGTGACATATTTCCCCAATAATATTATAATTGTTTCCCTTTTTCTGTATTTAGGCGTCTTCATGCCCAAATGTTTAGATATAACTTCTTTTATATATAAAATGCCTTCTCTGCTTGATATAAGATTCAGTTTAAAGGCTTTTGGATCAGACTTACAAAGTATCTTCCCAGTGTATTCTTCACAGCTCTCATGAAGTATATCTCATCCCTTGTCAGGCATCTGTCTTCATGGAAATTCATACCATGATTAAAGAATCCAAAGTATTTCCATAGTCAGTTGTTCACTTCCAGTATTCTTCCTTGTAGTGTTTTCAAAGCATGAATGGCCTGGATCAATGGAAGGAGATTTTTCTTCCTGTTCAAACAGATTGTCCATTTCTGCCAGGTCTATGGAATATAACGCCATCATAAGAAAGGCAAAAGGAGTAATCTGTTCCATTTTCATTCAATTGCTTCTTTACATATTATTAGCAGAGTATGCACCAGGCACATATAATTGGTTGATTGACTAATTCAATCTATGATGCTATGATGATGGCTCAGGTTTAGTTGGTCAACATCTATTCAGTGCATTGATTAGACTTTTGATCTATGTTGCCTTTATCAATTTTAAAGTGGTGTTGATTCAATACATAGAGAAAAATTGTGGGAAAACTGACAATTACAACTGCAAATTGCAATTTGCTTCATTTAATTATAATGATGTATGAAAACAATTGTATGCAAGATTGATGTGCCATTCCTGGAGGTCTCTCTGTTTCAATACCTATTTTTAAAAAGTTAAATGTGTATACTTGCTTTTGTCCTTTTCATTTTTTAATCCTTCATTAATGTCCTATGTAAAAGCATGTTTTATCATCTAATAATAACTACTGTACACTTGTTACAATATGTGTTTGACAACTGTTTACGTTCCCCTAAGTAGGAGGTTTCTGTCACTTCCTCCTCTTTGGGGCAGAAGCTTGAATCCATTCCTTTTCAGAGCTGAACAGTCCTCTTCCTCAGTCTCTGAGGCTTTTGGCAGCAGGTCGTCATCTGGAGGACTAGAAATAATGTTAGCAAGAAGACTCTGGGATACTTTCTAAAGCGGCAGAAGAAAAGAGCTTTCCCTTGTGTCAATTCTTCCATCTTATCATCCCTTCCACTTAGCTTTCTTTCATCATCTGGGAGACTACTTGGCTTTGTTTGTCTATACTAGACCTTTCAGTGCCCAATCCAAGATTTCTAATCTTCCATAATAAATTCGAGGATGAACAGTTTGTCTTTAGCCTCTTCATGCTGTGTGCTAAGAAGGCATTTAGGTTACCCTATCCCCGTGATGGCGAACCTATGGCATGTGTGCCACAGGTGGCACACAGAGCTCTCTCTGCGGGCACATGAGCTGTCACCCCAGTTCAGTTCTGCTGCACATGCGCGCGCGCCTCCCACCAGCCAGCTGCACAGGGGGCATGCAGGGGGTGTGTGGATGCATGGGGGGCACATGCGTGGGAGCTGCACATACATGCGTGGAGGGTGGGGGACATGCAGGGGGCATGCGCACATGCACAGCATGTGGACGTGCACACATGCAAGGGCCCGCACATGCATTGCATTTTGGGGGTTCAGGCATGCGTGCACTTTGTGTACTTGGTCTGGAAAAGGTTCGCCATCATGGCCCTATCCTTTATTCTTCATTAACTTTTGGTTATATTTTATGGAATGCTAAAATTAGTTATGTATAATGTGCATCTTAACTTACTAGGTTTCAGACAGTGAGCAATTTCATATTTGATGATACCAAGGTGTATGGTATATACATGTAGATAAGACAAGTAAGCCAAAATTCATTATATGATCGTTTTGAATTGACACACTAAAAAGTGTTGCATGGCTCATTGTTTGAGCAACCTTAATGAGCAAGAAATCCTATTAGTCGTTTTATATTTTTATATATATATATATATATATATATATATATATATATATATATATATATATATATATATATATATATATATATATATATACTTATTTACTAGGTGTTCATAAGTTTTATGTTTTTTTGTTTAGGATATGCATGTGTAATTGATTAGTGATAGTTGTAAGGATAAATAGGAAATTGCTTTTGGAGGTGGGACAAAAAGCTAATTATAGTATCCCTTTTCAGAAACAAATTGCATACATTATGCTATACACTGGTAATTATATTGTAAAGTGCATTAAATGTAACTTCTTCCTCCTAGAGAGACAGTTCCAATCTTTCTGAACAAGTAAATAATTTGGCATTTTATAGAAGCTAGAACAAAAGGCTTGTTGAATTATGAAATATATCAGCTGTAGAGCTTCCAAATTATGCCTCCCAGTTTTCTTTTATAAATCCTATCTCCCAAATAAATAAGAGAAGAAAATAAAATTCTACCTTCTCATCCCATTTCTCTTCCAGAAATATTTTATTATTTTTTTCACAATATGAATCACATTTCCAACCTGGGTGTTTTAGTTAAATATCCATTTTAGACTTGTAAATCTGTTGTCCAATCTTTATGAAAACTGAACATCAGGGTTATAGTAGTGTATTATCATATCTTTATGTGGAAAAATACATTATTAAAATTCAGCAACATTAATCTCTGTGTTATGCCACTCCAGTGGAGATAAAACCTGTAGTGTTTACAACAAAATCTATGGCTTTGAAATCTTAAAATAAGTCATATGAATTCCTCTCAGATTGGAATGGTTCAAAGTGGGGGAAGGTTGAAAAATGAAACCAGGATGTTTAAAATGATTTGATTATAGTGGCTGAAATATAAACAGTTGTGGTTGGGTTTGATTGATAATATCTTAAATTTAAGGTAAAACTTAAAATGGATATGAAAGTAAATGTGGTCAGCTAGAAGATAAGCAAATAAAGCTAGAAGATAAACAAATAAAAAGAACTAAGTTTCTCCAGAATTTATACATAAGTATGTGGTAATTTGATGTTAAAACCTTTCCTTCCTTCCTTCCTTCCTTCCTTCCTTCCTTCCTTCCTTCCTTCCTTCCTTCCTTCCTTCCTTCCTCCCTCCCTCCCTCCCTCCCTCCCTCCCTCCCTCCCTCCCTCCCTCCCTCTTAAAAGCAAAGTACTGGATTTTTTGTGTATGTTAATTATATTTCCTACTCTAGAAGTATATCCATAGGCATAGAACCCTACTTTAAAAAATCAGTGTGATCTACATGGAATGTTTCATTGTACAAAAACTATGGATAAAGCAAAAGAAGCGACACAGTTAAATGGATCAATATGTCTTCTATTCCAAAACAATTTCTCTGGTATTTAATTCCAGAGAAATTGTTTCGGAACAAAAGATATATCAGATCCATTTAACTGTATTGTTTCTTTTGCTTTATCCATAGTTTCTATATTTTACAATTCAGAATACTTCTTTACCTCTAAAATTCTCTGTGGAAGTTATCATGGCATAAGCATTTGTCTTGCTGTATTTTTGAAACTGAAGAGGTGGGCAGAAATCATGCTGCCAGCCCAGCAGCAAGATCTTCCTTTTCTTAACTTCTAATTTTGGGTTGAAGCCTGTTGGGAAATTAAAATGCTTGGACCATTTCAGCCAGTGCAGGATTTAAAATCTGTTATTATGTTTACAACTGTTGCTGCTCTTGAGGGCCTCAACCAGGTAACAGTTAAACCAGCAAGTTTCCCATAGACAAAAAGCTTCCCTAGCTGTATTGCTTCCAATATACAACATCTGTAGCAAGAGGTGAGGTATAATTTCAAAAATGTGGAGTGCTGCCTCAGTAATTTTACATTCAAAAGCCCTCCTCCATGAATATATGAATCTTATCAGGTGCTCCCTCTAAGACCTTATTCTAATATCCTCTCTCTCCCCCTATAAATCATTTATTTATTAAATTTATATGCGACCAATCTCACTGTCATGTGATTCTGCCTAGCTTACCACATGGTAAAATAACATTATAACTTTATATAATGGGTGTCAAACTTGCGACCTGCGGGCCATGCCCACTCCGGCTTAACAAAGGGGGAAAAGTTGCGATATGTCACGTGATGATGACATGACAACGCAGGTTTGATACCCCGTTATATAACATTAAAATAATAAATATAACTCTCAAATTAACAGAATTGGCCGAAGTTCGGGGCAGTATACGATGGGTTGGAGGTGGGATCTTCTGTTTAATCCACTAACCACTTCTATGTTGGCATGCCCCCGGGCCAATCAGCAGAGCCAAAAGTTTTAAAGCCCTTTCAGAAGGTGAAGAGGATGGGGGCAGATCACCTCAAGCGATAAGATGTTCCAAAGTGCAAGAGCCATAGCAGAAAAGGCTCTTCTCCTAAACTCCACCAGTCAGAATCCTTGACTGCAGTGTGCCTTTACTACTGGCGCATGTGGAGAGGCCAATCTCATTGGGGTGAGATGGTAGTAAAAAACAAAGAGAAAAGATCAGTGATTAACAGAAATTCAGTTTTGTTTTACTTTATGGTGGCTGACTTTGGATGGGGAAGCTTTCTGATTTCATTTTTTAAAAATTTGTTCAGCATAAATTTTTATTTGCAAAAGATTCTTAGGTGTTTAATTTTAACAAGATCCAGTATTGATTTCTTTTCTCCTTTTTGATACATTTTATTGCTATTATTTTCCATACTTTCCTATTTTTAAAGAACTTCAGTTAATAAGCAAATACTTGTGGTTAATTCAAATATTGATGGTCAATTCTGTTTTCATTTTCTATTTAGTTAGTCTGGATATGTATAAAAATGTAACTTTACATATTGAAAGTGACACTTTTTTGTTGCATAATGGCATTTTTTTCCTTAGCTAAATTTTATTCTTAACTACAGGTAAGTACTTAAAAGGATTAACAGTAAATTAATCTCTGTTGTTCTTGGATTCTCTTCCTGGATCAAGTCAGTCTTAGACTTTTCCAACTGAAGTACATAATACCAAAAGGAAGCCATACTGCTGCTAGTGCTTGGTCACCCACCATATTATTTATTCCCCTAAATCAGTTAGAAAGATCAAAAGCAAGAAACCTAAAAAGTAAGCAACTTCCTGGTGATCCTTATCAGATAGTATTGACTGGAGTATTGGAAAATATTTATTTATTTATTTTTATTTATTATAATTTGTCAAAGAAAAACAGGAATTATATAAAAATACAATGACAGGGACAACAGGCATGTTAGTGCGCTTATGCATACCCCCTCTACAGACCTTTTAAGTATGAAGTGAGGTCCACGGAAGTGAATTTGTGACTAAAACTGCGAAAATTTATAGCTGAGACAACTGAATCAGGTAGAGCATTCCAGACTTTGACAACTCTTACAAAAATCATATTTTTTACAGTCAAGTTTAGAAAAAATTTATATTGAGCTTAAAGCGATTGTTCACATACATATTATTGCAATTAAAACAGAAAAATATAGCCCAAATAACTGCCCATATTTCATAAATCGAGAGGGAGAAGATCAGCTTCTTGTCTTCTGGTTAGAACAGAAGACAAGAAGCTGATCTTCTCCCTCTCGATTTATGAAATATGGGCAGTTAGAACATGATGAGAACATGATGAGACTTTATTAAGCATTACAACCTGCATTTTGCTTTCTTGAAAAAGAAATTTTTGTATTCCCCAGGAGTAAAGGTGAAATTTGATCATGTGAATATGTCTCAATTTAATCTGGATAAACCTTTCAAGTTGTGTAATACGTTGTGATCCTTGGATGAAATACTTTAATACTTTAAAAAAGAAATACTTTAAAAAAAATGGTATCTAGTAGCTAGTGATTTTTGATGAATAGAGAATGGGGAATCAATACGTGTGACTTCTGTGTATTTCATTTGAGATTAACACCTGATGCATCTCTGGTTTTCTCTGAAGTTTCTTTTTGTTTTGGCTGAGCAGAGGGCCTGCAGCAGGCAGCTCTTCCTTTCATCTTTCTCTGATGATCAAAAGATTCTCAAGTTGTGGTTATTAAAACCTGATGTTTAAGTTCTGGAGTACAAGACTGTCGGTGTAGGAGGCAGCCGATGATGTAATTTACAGTATGTAATAAATATCTGGGAAGTGCAATGCTGGAATCTATCTCTGTACTCAAAAAAGTTCTGATATATGTTGCTTTGATATTTAACTGCTTGGCAGGCTTCATTAGTGGTTACTTTGAGACTCATAACTTATGAGTCGTATAATTCATAACTAGAACTCCATAAGATCAAGTGAGCATGAAGAAATCTTCAATATTGAGGAAGAATGGCTCAACCATAAGCAGTAAAAATGACAAGCACTTAGAGACCCAACCTTCATAAGTACAATAAATTTTAAAAGCAGAGATCATCTTTCCAAAGCATGAATTATTTGACCTGTGACTGAAACTTGATAAAGTATCTTCGTAGAATGTAATAAATTAGTGAGTGATGTTAGGAAGATATTTTGAGTTATAAGCATGCTATGAATACCCATGGAGCAAGCAGGTGATGGTGGGGAGGCTTTTCTAATATTTCTAATAAATTAAATGGCTTTATAAACCAACAAAATAATAATTGTAATAAAGTAAAGAAGATACTTTCTGATACTACTTTATTTACTTGTGTGATTTCAGACCACTAGAGTGGAGCAATGTTCAGGTTACTTGCTATCTCAAAATCTTGTACTATCTTATAAAGAAAAACTGTATTTTTTTCTTTAAAAAAACAGTTTTCAACTTTGGTAAAGGTTCTGAGTATTTAATAATAGAGAGCTGAATGCCAAGAAAACAATTTGCTGTACAATTTCTGTGATGTACTCAATTCACTGGGAATGTTCCTAAGCTAAAATGAATTGTTTAAGCGCTCATTTCATTTGTTTAAAAAAAACTTGCAAAAAAATATACTTAGATTTGTTTCCATTACAGAGTCTCTTCTAACAAATTCTAATAGATTTCTTTTTAAGAAAATGAAGGGAAGATGCATTCCATAAACAGGTGCTACATGAGAGAAGGATGATAAGGCACAGAGACAAAGGGAGCATGCTTCTTAGATCCTGCTAAATAATATTGCTTTACAAGGCAACCTGGAGGTATCTGGTGAGATACCTGGTGGTCAGAACTGCAGAGAAGTGGTCCCAGAAATAATAGAATAGAATAGAATAGAATAGAATAGAATAGAATAGAATAGAATAGAATAGAATAGAATAGAATAGAATAGAATAGAATAGAATAGATTTTTTTATTGGCCAAGTATGATTGGACACACAAGGAATTTGTCTTGGTGCATATGCTCTCAGTGTACATGAAAGAAAAGATACGTTCATCAAGAATCATAAGGTACAACACTTAATGATAGTCATAGGGTACAAATAAGCAATCAGGAAACAATATCAATATAAATCGTAAGGATCCAAACAACAAAATTACAGTCATACAGTCATAAATGGAAGGAGATGAGTGGTGGGAATGATGAGAAGATTAATAGTAGTGCATAACTTGGCTCTAGAACCTTAATTTAGATCTAGAAGCCCACTGGGAGCCACTGGAATATGTGAAGCAGTAGTACTAAATTAGGCATAACATGGTGCATCCAAAACTGCTCACACAACTGCATTCTAGACTAGTTGCAGTTTCTGAATGTTCTTTAAAGAAGGTCATGACAGAGTACATTATAGTCCAACTGGGAGGCAACTAAGACATAGCGACTGTGAGCAGAATCTTGTGTTCCAAAAAAATGACACAGACTTACTGTACATAGCCATGTAAAATAACTGTGAGTTCAATTCTCACCAGGCTCAAGGTTGACTCAGCCTTCCATCCTTTCTAAGGTAGGTAAAATGAGGAGCCGGTTTGTGGGGGCAATAAGCTGACTTTGTATAAAATATACAAAAGTATGAAGGCTATTGTTTAACGCATTGTTAGCCGCCCTGAGTCTCCGGAGAAGGGCAGCATATAAATAAAAAAAATAAAAAAAATAAAAATGGATTAGTGCAAAGGGCCTACTCTCCATGCTTGCCATTTGCTCTTGAGCAGAGCTGCAAATCCAGAAGGATCTCCCTTAAAACCCATACCATTCAGTCTTGCTAAAATTGAGTTGAAGCCTGTTCTTCCCCATCCAGACCTTTATAGCTTCCAGACATTGGGAAAAAGTTATGGTATCACTTGGATAATGAAGGGCAGAATATAGACGAATGCATTAGTATGTGAAGGCATTTAAGCCTGAGCCAATAAAGGACCCTATTCAGCAGCTTCATGTAGATGTTAAATAAGAGTGAGGAGGAAATGGAACCTTGAAGGAGATCCCAGAGTGCAGAGATCTGAAACTAGTTCTCTTCACCACCATAACCTTGACTAGTGCTAGCATGGCAGAGGAGGAAGATCCAACCCAAAACAGATTCACCAACTCATTAAGGCAGTCCAGAAGGATACCGTAATCAATAATACTGAAAACTGCTGAAAGGTCAAGAATACATGCAGAGTCTCCATCCTGAGACTGCCAGAGATCATTCACATGCATCATCAGTGCCATTTTGGTACTCTAGCCTAGCCTTGAACTTGATTGAAAAGGACCTGGATAATCTGCTTTCTCTTCGCAACTGCATGTATACTATTCTACTTAACAACTTTTCCCTAAAAGGAAAGTTTGGAAATCAAATGAAAACTGTTCAGTTCAGTAAGATTCAGCAATGGCTGAATTAGGTGGATCCAGCTATAAGTCATCTTCCAGAAGGCCTTAGCCAACCAGGTTGGACAGGGATCTAATATACTTAAAGCCCCAAGAACCTTATCGCCTTTATGAGGACAAATCAACTCAGATTCCTCCCAGATAATAGAATAAGACTGTGTCAAGCACCAGGATGGATCAATTAGTTCATTCCTCCTTTCATTGCAGGGACCACAATTTGTTTGGAATAAGGGATTAACATAAATCCCCACCCCACCCCCGTGTCAGAATATGTTATCACTGCCCTAATACAAACCCAAATTTACTATGTGGCCTTTGCAGAGGTCAGGACATCAATAGTCCATGGTGGATATGGGACTCCAAAGTAGCTTGTGATCAAAGACCCAGGGAAGGCAAATTGAAGATCCCCAGAAACAAGTCTGGGAATTTTACTGCCAACGCATTTACAATGTCAAGCTTCTTAGGAAAATAGCTATGCAGCAGGAAGTGGTCTGACAATTCGCCACAGCCAGCTCACTATGGCCAACTCTCCACAGCCAACTCTCCACAGAACAACTAGCCATGGCCAACTCACCTCAGGAGAACTCACTGTGGGACAAGAGTTACACTAAAATCAAAGAAATGGCGAAATAGAATCATTAAAGAAAGGATGGAAAAGGAAGGACAAAATGAAACATAAATGACAAAAATTAAAATATTTTAAATAATTGAATTGTTCAATTGTTCCTTGGTGAGTTGTCCTTCAGTGAATTGGCGGTGGTGAGTTGGCCATGGTGAGTTGTCCCATTCCAAGCAGGGAGGATTGCAATAGCAGTAGCACTTAGACTTACATACTGCTTCACAGTACTTTACAGCCCTCTCTAAGCGCTTTACAGAGTCAGCTTATTGCTCCCAACAATCTGGGCCCTCATTTTACCCACCTCGGAAGGATGGAAACCTGAGTCAACCTTGAGGTGTTCAGAATCGAACTCTTAGAGTGAGCAGTGAGTTAGCCTGCAGTACTGCATTCTAACCACTGCGCCATCATGGCTCAGTATGAAAGCAGCAATCTTATCTGTTCCTTCAGGCCAACTTCATAAAAAGACTTTCACATCAGACTATCTGTAGTGTACCATTTCTGCCCCACAATCACAGCTGGTGTTATAAAAAAAAAAGTTGGGCACATCTGTCAGACTGTGTCCCACCCCATACCCAGCCAAGTTTCAGTAATTCATATCTGGTTGGCCCACTGATTCACAATTATATGAATGAGACAAACCGTATTACAGATTAATTTTAAATTAAGCAGCAACTGCCAGAGATTGCACATTGACTCTTTGGTTTAGTAGTTTGTGCATGTATGTGCGTATGAATTGCATTCTATATTAGTTCTACCAATATAAAATGCAATCTACATTCTCTCCAGATGTTTTTTAGTGGCTGTGGCAACTGCAGTGTGCTGTCATTTAACTAACCTTTTTAAAGTGGAGAGAGGGAAACAATTTACCTTTATGATGGATCTTCAGGAAAACTTCAGTTGCATTGCTCCTTTTTAGATGCACTCCAGATTTTTCCTGTAAACTCTGATGGCTGGAAGAACAAAGACATATTAAAGAGCAGCAGTGATGAAATGTAGAGATAACATGAGACAAAGGGAATTTAGTAGTTAATATCATTAATCTGCCTGTGTAATCTACAGTGGCCTTGCATTTCAAAATATACTAGTCTCTTAAAACACAAGAATTATTAGGTTTCATTCCATAGGCTGTATCTTAATAACTGCTTCAACTGTTTTAAATTAAGAAGATACGTTGCATGGCACAAACATTAAAATTTAACATTAAATGTATGAAAAATTGCTTACTTTGCTTACTTACTTTCATGAAATGTAGCTAAGAAAAAATATTTCTGTACATCAGCTTCTTTATTATAATATATAAAACATATTTTGTCAGAAAGACATCTAGCAACCAATTCAACCCTGTTTTCCCTTCTATGGCAACCCAATTCAGTCGTCTTTTGCCCTCTAAAACTGATCTCTTTATTTAAATTCTTTATTTTCAAAACTTTAGCAGGTGTGTGTGTGTGTGTGTGTGTGTGTATTCTGGTAATCTTTTACAAGGTACATTAGCAGTTCAGAAAGAAAGTTCTCTGTTTATTACATAGTGCAGGAGACAAAACAGTTTCTTGGAAGTGCTCCCTTTTGCAAAAATATTTGAGAAATACTTTTGGCAAGCTGATGGAGCTAATAACTGGGGGGGAAGTTAAACACAAATTTAGCATCTGCCCTCTTTAACTTGTCACTTTGTGACAGATACAGCCTGATCCTCTGAATGTTTGCATCCCAACTTCTACAAAATTTTAGACAGTTAAAGTGTGATAGAAAGAGAACAGCCTGGTTAATCCTGGCTGTCTCCTCTCTGACATTAAAGTTTTTCTCATTGTAAGCAATTTAAGTTTCTTTATGGGTAAGACCATAAAGTTCCCAGTAGTAGTACATGTCTCAAAAGTAAAGTATTTCCTATGGAGTATTTCATTTTCATGAATGTCATTAGAATTTCTGATGAAGGATTTGCTGGCCTTTATCCTTCAGTGAACATTTTCATTGACAGTAGATGTTAAGTTTCACAATAAACACATAATACAGTGTAAATAAGACTAAGATCGTTGGAATAAGATTGATGGTTGTAATTGCTATTGCTTCTGCTAAATTACCTAATATTTATGTGCATGCTCTAGAAAAGGTTAGAATCAGATTTGTGTGTGGTTTTCTCTATGTATAAACAGTATTGCAGGACAAACTGTTCAATTGAGTACTTTGCAATGCAAGCAAAGAGCTCCTTCTAGGCACCACTTTTCTCTGAGATGTTAAAAACCCTTTCCTGTTTTTTTTTTTTAATCATGTATGTCTGTGACCAGATTAGGAACAGATCATCATGGAGCAAATCTATGGGGCTGCTAAGACTAGACATTGACTTGATGCCACATAATCAATCAATGTCTATCACCAGAAGGCATTTCTCCTGGGATTTATGCTGTAGTGAAGCACATATGCTCAAAAGACTGAGAAAAGGCCTCCAGGTGTCTCCTCTGAATTGTTAGTAAACCCCTAATAAACAGAGGACAAGGGAAATGTATACAATTTAGTGTTTAGTGTTTCACGCATTTTGTCCTGTCTCTTCCCTTACCTCTTTAATGATTTTCTTGTCTGCTCCAGGACCATGAAATTGCTACTATCTTGGTTGCCTGAAAATTGTGCATGTAGATGGATAACACATGGATCCTTCAGTCTTTATGTTTACTTACTGCCATTTTAATCTTGCCATATTTGCTGAATCCTTAATATTAGATTCAGCAAAGTTTTTTTGATTGCTTCATGTGATTATTGTGATATGAGAGGTCCTTAGTGCTCTCTTGCTTGTTTCCTTGCAGATGTTTCATTACCCAAACTAGGTAGCATCATCAGTGCTAGTACTGGCACTGATGATGTTACCTAGTTTGGATAATGAAATGTCTGCAAGAAAACACGCAAACTCAGAGAGCACCAAGGACCCGCATATCAACTCTGAGCTAGAAATATTCTTATTATTGTGATAATTTACCTACAGTCTTTCCCTTTTTTACTTTTACTCTGTTGACCCAGATTCCCAGTACTGTAGTCGGACTTGTTTTAAATTTTCCCCTTTTCTTTTGTATTTCTGTGCACTACAGATTCCTGTACTGGCTACTAATTGGAGCTAAGTGCCATTATAAACTTTAATTCTGACTTTTTTGGCACTACAGTGTTGTACTCTCTTCTCTATATTATTAACAGGTACAGCCAATAAAGGCTATTTGTTCTTGGCACTTTTGGCTATTCCCAGGGGTAGGCTTCAAAAATTTTAGCAAGGGGTTCTCTGCCTGGTTGCAGGCGTGGCCTTGATGGGTGTGGCCTAGTCAGCCTCCTGCACGATGGTGGGAGGGCGTTTTGCCCTCCCCGGGCTCCGGAGACTTTCCTCGAGCCTCTGGGAAGGCGAAAACGGCCTTCCCAGGCTCTGGAAGCCCTCTGGAGGCCACAAATAGGTCCGTATTTTGCCCTCCCTGAGCCTCTGCGCACGCCCTGCACTTACCTGCATCCAAAATAGGGCTTTAAAGGTAATAACCATACCTTGAATTTTATCCGGAAGCCGATTGGCAGCCAGCGCAGCTTGGGCGGAAATGATGTAATATGGATCACCCTAGGGACCACAAGAACTTACTCTGCACCAGTTGAAGCTTCCAAATGCTCTTTTAGGGCACATAAGATGAAGTTGTGCAAAGACTCTCCTAGCTGCGACTGCCACCTGCTCTTAGAGCAGGAGTTGCGAGTCCAAGAGAACCCCCAAGTTACAGACCGGGTTTGTCTGGGGAAGTACATTTTCCATTGCGCTGCTCTTCCAATCCATGGATGGGTAGTATCTCCTAGTTGCTGGGCAGAAACTGAGTGCTAATTACTTCCCTTTGTTAGGCCACGCCCACCTCAACCAATCAGCTTCAGTCTTTCTCACTCAGTTGCTGTGAGAACTTGGTAATTTGAGTGCTCTCTCTCTTTAAAAATTAGACTTCCCTTCTTATTACTTTCTTATTTTATTTTATTATTTTTGTTATCTTTAAATTTCTATTAAGGAGCTGCTACGTTAAAGAATTTCTTGACTGCTGTGTGCCTTGGGTGAGCTTGGGGCTCCAAGCCGTCTGGCCTATCTCCCCTCCAATCGGGGCTGCAGCACGCCGGATTCCGACCCGGCTGGGCAGATCCGTGTCCCTATTGCCGCTGGCGACGTGCTGGCCTACCGGTGAGCCGTTAGCGCTGCCGTCGCCTCAGCTCCGAGCATCAAGCGGCTCCGGAGTGCCTGCCTTGTCCTCGGGCGGCCTCCGATGATTTCAAGTCAGCTGGAGAGCGCAGGGAGTGTGCGGGCGCTATAGGAGGCAAGCGCCGGCCGAAGGACAACTTCTGAGCCGTTTCACGCTGCGTCAAAGCGCCCATCGACCAGAGCGCTGTGCTTTAACTTTTGGAGCTGCTTTTCCTGGAGGACCAGGCCCGACGCTTCAGGAGGTACTCGGCTTCAGTGATGGCCGCCATTTTGTTTCGGGGCTTTGCCGGCGTGGCGGCCGCCATTTTGGAGGGGCAATAAAAAAAAAAGGATCAAGAGGACAGTGGCCTGCTAGTGGCGGGGTGACATTTGGGGCCTTATTAGCCACCCTTACTGACTTGTGCCCTGACTTTTGACCAGGAAGTATCATCTTTGTCCCTCCCTTGCCTGGTTGGGTTGGCTGCTTTTGCATTGGGGCTTGAGCTCAGCAGCTTCTGAGCATATTTTGCCCCTGCCTAACTGAGTCTTCACTGTGCGCATTTTTCCTTGACAGGAGCCTCGGTGCTGATCTCTGGTGGTCTTGGCCTGCTGCTTGCCAGGGCTTCCGCTTTCAATATGGCAGACATATCGGATTCGGAGGGCGCCTGTGATTACCCCGCCACCCAACACAAGTCTGGTAATAAGAAGGCAAAATCCAAGTCTCGAAAAGCCAAATTGGTCTCTAAATCATCCAATATGAATAAGGCAGAGTAGAGGCACCATGAAGCCTTAGAGAAACAATTTGAGAGGGCCCAACAACAACAGGCGAACCTGTCCAGACAGTTTTCCGCTTCTGAAGACTGGGCTGATCCTTCTGGGAATTTTCAAGCCGGATCCTCCTCTACATCATCAACCAGACTCACTGCTTCTAACTTACAACGCTCCAAAGGAGTATCGATGTCATTGCCTGATGTTTCTAGACAATCTGATGCTTCATTGGGCCGTAGGCGGCTGCCAGAGGCTACATTTACACCTACTGCGGCGGGGCTCCGCCCAGAGGTTCCTGACACACCTGTGAGTTTTCAATCTATGTTGTCAGATGCGCTGGCAAAGATCTTAGCAGCTGGCATACAGCAAGATGTGGCCCGGCCAGTTAATACCGGTCAACATTTTTCGGCTCCAGTACCTGTCAGTGACGCAGTTCCCAGTACCAGTAGGCACCGCCCTGTCGAATCTTCTTCTGAGGAATCTGAAGAAGGGGAAATTTGTCCGGAGGATGTCGAATTCTCAGAAGATGAGGATCTCCCACCCTCTTTCACAAATTTGTTTCGGCCCTCTGTCTTCAAATCTTTACTACATAAAACCAAGGTTGCTACTAAGTTTGGTATTGCAGAAGGGACCGCTTCTGACTCTCAGCACCCGCACAATGCCCTATTCCAAGTCTCTAAACAAGACCAGGACGTGATTCCTTGTCCGCCTTTGTTTTCCAATGTCATTAAATCGGCTTTTGGCCAACCAGGTTCCCTGACAGCCCCGAGTGGCCTGGACAAGTGTCTTTACTCTGCCGAGTCGCAGTTGGAGGAGCTTCTTGCCATACCTTCAGTTGACACCCCGGTCGCTGCCTTATCCACTTCTTCAATGCTGACTTCAGACGTTGTGGATGGCCTCAAGGCAGAGGACCGCAAGATAGAAATGGGGTTCCATAAAGCACATCAAACCGTAGCTTGGGCTATCAAGGCAGCCACTGCTACCTTGTTTTTCAATAGGGCTTCCCTGATCTGGCTCCGCCAACTTCAGGAGAGATTGCCCCCCACTGATACCAGGCTGCACCAGGACATTAATAAACTTGTGGCAGCAACGGAATACTCCGCAGATGCCTCTTTGACGGCGACAAAATTTGCTTCACGAGCTATGGCAGCAACGGTGACCAACAGACGTCTCTTCTGGCTTCGCAATTGGCGCACAGACAACAGAGCTAAATGGAAATTGGCATCAGCGCCATTTACTGTCCCGTCACTTTTCGGCCCTTGTCTGGAGCCAATCTTGATAGAAGATAAAGACAAACGCAAGGTGTTGCCGTCCTCCTTTCGCCGTTCTGAACGGAGATATACACCTTACACACAGCGACAATCCTTTCGGCCCTCCTTGGGGTCGAGTGGCCCGTATTACCAACGCTCTTATTCCCAGATGTCTGACCGGGCATCCGACAGACAGCCATTTCGTGATAGAGCCAGGAACCAGTCCCAAGCGAAGCGTCCCTTCAGAGGTTCCTCCTACCGGTCTCCACGCAGAGGGAAGTGACTCGTTGCTCCCAGGTCCCATCGGAGGTTGACTCCAGCAATTCTCCCTCCGGTGGGGCCTCTCGACAACTGATGCTTGGATCCACACAACCATTCAACAGGGTCTGCGCCTAGAATTCCACATGCTACCGCCCACCAGTTTTCGCCGCTGCCCCATTCCGCAGTGCAAGGTCCAGAGGGAGCTCATGGAAGCAGAGATCTCACACCTCCTCTCCATCAACGCCGTAGAACCCGTGCCCAAGGACCAGGAGAGAACTGGATTCTACGCTACCTTATTTCTGGTGCCCAAATCATTGGGGGGCCACAGGGGCATCTTGAACCTGAAACGTCTCAATCAATATATACTATATCGCAGGTTCAAGATGCACTCCCTCAGATCAATTCTGGCGTCCATCAGGCAAGGGGACTATCTTCAATCTGTAGATCTGCGCGAAGCACACCTACATGTTCCCATCCACCCGCTGCATCGTCGCTACCTCCGATTCAAATACAACAACATGCATTTTCAGTATCGGGCGATGCTTTTCGGACTGTCCTCGGCCCCCAGGACCTTCACGAAACTGGTGACAGTGGTTGCGGCTTCCATCAGATCTCGTTCCGTGCGTCTCAGCTGTTACCTCGACGATCTGCTAGTGATGTCAACGTCACCATCGCAGGCACGAAAGTACATGGAGATAGTCCTCCAGGTGTTCCAGAATCACGGTTTCTCCATCAACTGGAAAAAGAGCCATCTGACACCTACGACGCGGCTCCAACATCTGGGTGCAGTAATCGATTCCCAATTGGGCCAGGTGTTTCTGTCTCCAGATCGCATTCGCGACATCAGAGCTATGGTGCGGCAAATTCAATCCCAGAAGAAGGTGTCCCTGCTCCTGTTGAATCAATTGTTGGGGAAGTTAATATCCTGCATCCACGTCATTCTGTGGGCACGCAGACATTCCCGTCCTCTTTAGTGGCTGTTGCTCCCCTTCCAGAGAGTGCACCGCAGCACATCGACTCATCATATTATCTTGCCTCCACAAACTCGACTGTCGCTCACATGGTGGAGGTCCCCCACTCTACAAAGGGGATGTGTTTTTCTCGAACCAGACCGAGTGATCCTGATTACCGACGCCAGCCTGTCGGGCTGGGGAGCACATCTGCAGAACGCAGTAATTCAAGGTCAGTGGTCTCCGGCGGAACAGGTGAACAGCATCAATTGGCTGGAGTTGAGGGCTGTTCGTCTCGCTTTACGCCATTTCGTGCATGCCTTGGAGGGACAACACGTCACATGTCACCACCAAGGCACACATAAATCGGGAGGGGGGCACACGCTCCAGGTCCCTGATGATGGAGTCGGAGAGTTTGTTAGCTTGGGCGGAGCGGCACACTGCATCTCTAGTGGCGGACCACATCTCAGGGCAGGACAACATCATGGCGGACTGGCTCAGCAGGGAGCACATAGACCCAGCAGAGTGGTCTCTCAATCCTGCCCTTTTCGAGCAGATTGTGAGCCAATTTGGTCGTCCTCAAGTGGACCTCTTCGCCACGCCCCAGAACGCCCAGCTGCCGAGGTACTACACGCGTTACCCGACCAGCGGAGCAGAAGGTTACGACGCCCTGCACTGTCAGTGGCCTTCCGGGCTTCTCTACGCCTTCCCGCCTCTACCGTTGATTCCAAGGCTGATTCGGAAAATGCTGTTGGAGGAAGCCAAGTTGCTTCTGATTGCACCCCAGTGGCCTCGCAGACCCTGGTATGCAGACCTGTCTGCAGCTCCACCGTGGACAATACCACTGGAAGAGAGGATGCTCAGCCAGGGGGTCATCTTTCACCCCGATCCAGGGTGGCTCCGATTGGCCACCTGGCGCTTGAGCGGCTCCAGCTACAAAAGGACAGATTGTCTTCGGATGTCATTAAGGTGATTCAAGCTGCCAGACGCCCTTCCACCACTAGAATTTATGAAGCTTCTTGGCATTCGTTTTCTTCCTGGTGTGTTTCCCATCACGTGGACCCAACTTCTGCGGATGTCCCGGATGTACTAGACTTTTTGCATGAGGGTTTAGCCAAAGGTCTTGCTCCCGCCACGCTTCGTCGTCAGGTGGCAGCCTTATCCACCATCATCTGCTGCGAGAGACACCGTACTCTTTTGCACAACCCTAGGATTAGGAGTTTCCTCCATGGGGCCTCCAACATCTCGCCGCCAGTAATACACAGATACCCATCCTGGGATCTTCCGTTAGTGCTTCAAGTGCTTACCACCTCGCCATTTGAACCCTTGGCTTCAGTGTCTCTAAAATTTCTGACGCTTAATGTCACCTTTCTATTAGCCATTACATCTGCTAGACGTGTATCTGAACTCACTGCTCTGTCCGTTCACAAGGACCTTTGCATTTTTCATAGCGACAGAGTGGTTCTGCGCTTGGACCCATCTTTCTTACCAAAGATAAATTCGCAATTCCACCGCGCCCAGGAGTTAGTTCTACCTAATTTTTGTCCGCACCCTCGCCACCAGACTGAGTCATTATGGCATACTTTGGACATTAGGCGGGTTCTCAGGCGTTATATCAAACGTACTGAGTCCTTTCGACAGACTGAGTCCTTGCTCGTGTCTTTCACTCCTTCCTCAATGGGGAAGAAGGTTTCGTCTACTACAATCGCCCGGTGGATTAAGGCTTGCATCACAACGGCCTACGATGTGAAGGCTCATCCTCGTCCGACTAAAATTTACGCACATTCAACACGCAGTACGGCTGTGTCAGCAGCTTGGTCGACGAATGCCTCAGTGTCTGAGATCTGTAGAGCTGCCTCTTGGGCTTCTGACTCATCTTTTATCCGACACTACAAAATTGACCAGTACGCCTCGTCGGATGCCTCCTTTGGACGCAGAGTCTTGCAACAAGTGGCCACGCCCCAGAATGGGGACTCCAGTCAGCCTCCCGCCCTGGGCATTTGAACTTGGGTACATCCCATCCATGGATTGGAGGAGCAGCGCAATGGAAAACGAACGTTGTGTTCCTGAACGTCCATTTTTGGGGCACTGCAACTCCAATCCATACCCACCCATTTGGCTTCCTGTTGTGTTATTTATGTTGGTTCTTGTTTGTTGGAGTTACCATAGTTGGCCTTGTTCCTGCGCCTTCGTGAGGAAAGACTGAAGCTGATTGGTCGAGGTGGGCGTGGCCTAACAAAGGGAAGTAATTAGCACTCAGTTTCTGCCCAGCAACTAGGAGATACTACCCATCCATGGATTGGAGTCGCAGTGCCCCGAAAATGGACGTTCAGGAACACAACGTCCGATCTCATCTAGAACTAAGTTGGTTAAATTCCCAGGTCTTGAAGTTCTGTGCACCCAAAGCCATTCGGTCTTGCCAGGGTTCAGCCAAAACCTGTTGTCCACCATTCAGGCCCTCACAGCCTCCACAGCCTTTTTAAAATTATCAATTATCTGCTTCAAACTTTAGAAGTGATAGGCTAAATAGTTGGTTCTGAATTGCCTAACTTTTATTCTTAAAAGCATTTCCTAATATTATTACAAGTCACAAATGCTTATTTACAGTTATTTGGTATGTGTCAGAAATGGGGTTCTGTTTTCCAAAATGCTATAATCTCAAAAAATAAAACACAGCACATTGCAGCTCTTTTCTTAAATTACTTTAATCTTACCAACTTCAAAGACAATAAAAACTCCAGTCTACATTTATCTATTTTCATGTGAAAATTAGTAGATATTATATATTTCCATGGGAATTTCTTTGGTTTAATAGTTTCATTTCTAGACAATTGTCTGAAGTCAGTTTTCTTTTTACAGTTGTCAAACAGCTGTCAAATTAAGCTATTTTACTCCAATGTTCATTTACATCTTGTGCCATTCTTAGACTGTCTGCTTCGTATCTTAATAGGACTAATGATTGAACTTCAAAACTCAGTCATCCTTCCCCACAGACAGTCACACCCTCTTGTTCTTTAAGTGGTTAGGAAATAGCTGTGTTTCTTCCAAACTTATTAAGGTTTAGTGGTTTTAGAATGGAATGCTGTCTCCTTAACAGAAAACAAAAAATGTAGCAGGCTGTAACTGTAATTTAATTTTGTAATATTTCACTCGAGAGCTTTTAAAAAGTCTCTAAAATTCTAGTTTTTAGGCTGCCAGAGAGAAAGGGAGGAGAAATTAACATCTAGGAAATTCCCAACATCTCTTGGGTTTGCACGATGGTTTTGTGATATTTGCTTTCCATCTTTTAGTAATTTTGTATCCTTTAATAAAACAGATAAGTTGGAATTAAGCAGTGTCTGCCTAACAGGGTATTATTTATTTTTGAAAATATCAAAGGGTTTATTTTTAATGAGGGAATATAGACATAAGTGAAATCCAGTTTTGTAGCATTTTTCTTGGTGTAAATTTTCATACGCAGGTGACATATTCTGGATCTTTTTTGAAGCAGCAACATGATCAAAGGAATACATTTCTACATGCCATAGATGTCTTGCTACAAAGTAAAGTAGCCTAAGGTTACTATCTACTTTATAAGCATTCCTTAAAGACAGGTTGGACTTTGGGGTTAAATGAGTATTTTAGAGTTCAGTACATTTTCTGCATTAAGATTTAGTAGAAATGCATTTGCATTTCAGTATTGAACTGAGTCCTTTTGAAAAAGTAACCTTCAGTCATAGCCACCATGAATAATTCGATATGGAAATATAATTTGATTATTTATTTATTTCCTGCTTTATTTTATTTATAATTAAGTTGGTAACCATACCAGTATTCCTTCATCCTCCTATTTTCTCCACAACAACTGTCTGAGGTGGATTGGGCTGAGAAAAGGCTGAGGGGATTGTGGGGACTGGCCCAAAGTTAGCTGGCTTCCATGTCTAAGGCAGGAATACAACGCACAGCTGTAATTACGAATCTTTATGAATAAAAGCTACTTCTTGAAAATACAGTATGCACGCTCTTTCTCTCTTTTTCTTTTGAAAGCTTATTGATGATTGTTTGTAAATATTTAAATATTCTGCATTTTCTCTGGTTAAGGAAAAAAATACAGTTGCTAAGTTATATTCTTTCTTGGACAGTGATTGGTCTTTTTCATATGTGGATTCAACTGAATTACAGTAAAATGCAAGGCAAGGTGAAATTGTATGCTAGCTAGGGGAGCAGATAAAACCAACTGAAAATTAATTGCAGCTGTGAAAGTTATTGATAATAGCATGCTTATTTTTTAGCAGTCATTTGGTAAACCACATTATTCATTACCAGATGTGTCATGCTGTATCTTCAAGGTAAATCATCTGTTTGACTCTTAAGTCATATATTTTATCCATTAAAAATGGTTACATTAAGGCGTTTTCCAAGTGGTATACCAGTTTGTGGTAGTCAGAGAAATAAAAGTGTGTTGTCTTTTTAACTGGGCTAAACAGTGAATGTTGTATTGAATAACAGCTGCTAAAATGTTAGCAATAGTTACTTTTACTAACTCTTTTCTGGACTGATTTAAATTTCCATCTCTAATATACTTACACAAACATCTCCCTAACATTGTGCATAATACTGTATGAGCATCAACTTTTCTTTTCTATCACCAGGCAAAAAGCAAAAAATTAAATTCTAAGTACAAAGAAATATATATAATGTGGATTGCTCATGTAATCCGGCTGTTTTGGCTAACTATCGTCCAGTCTCCAACCTTCGTTTTATTGCGAAAGTTGTTGAGAGTGTGGTGGCGCGGCAGCTTCCCCAGTACCTGGATGAAGCTGTCTATTTAGACCTGCTCCAGTCCGGTTTCAGGCCTGGGTACAACACGGAAACGGCATTGGTCGCGTTGGTGGATGATCTCTGGAGGACTCGGGGTAGGGGTTATTCCTCTATCCTGGTTCTGTTAGATCTCTCAGCGGCTTTTGATACCATCGACCATGGTATCATGTTGCGCTGGTTGGAGGGATTGGGGGTGGGGGGCACTGTTTTGCGGTGGTTCTCCTATCTCTCCGATGGGTCGCAATCTGTGTTGACAGGGGAGCAACGGTCGACCCCGAGGTGCCTTGTTTGTGGGGTGCCACAAGGGTCGGTCCTCTCGCTCCTCCTGTTCAAAATTTATGTGAAGCCACTGGGTGAGATCATCCGTGGTTTTGGAGTGGAGTTCCATCAGTACGCTGATGACACTCAGCTGTACATCTCCACCCCAGACCATCCCAACAATGCCTTGGAAGTAGTGTCCCAGTGCCTGGAGGCCATGCGGGTCTGGATGGGGAGAAACAGGCTTCGACTCAACCCTTCCAAGACCGAGTGGCTGTGGCTGCCGGCGTCCCGGTATAGCCAGCTGGTGCCATCGCTGGTTATTGGGGGCGAATCACTGGCCCCCATGGAAAGGGCCCGCAACTTGGGCATCCTCCTGGACGCACGGCTGTCTTTAGAAGAGCATACGACGGCCGTGGCCAGGGGGGCTTTCTATCAGGTTCGCCTGATATGCCAGTTGTGCCCCTTTCTACATCGGGACTCCTTACACACGGTCACTCAAGCACTTGTCACTTCTCGTCTGGACTATTGTAACGCTCTCTACATGGGGCTCCCTTTGGGGTGCATCCGGAGGCTCCAAGTGGCGCAAAATGCGGCCGCGCGGGGGATTATGGGAGCGACGGGGCGCTCCCACGTGACACCTCTCCTGCACGAGCTGCATTGGCTTCCAGTGGACTTCCGGGTGCGCTTCAAGGTGTTGGTGACCACCTTTAAAGCGCTCCATGGCTTAGGGCCAGGGTACTTACGGGACCGCCTTCTGCCACCAATTGCCTCCCACCGGCCAGTTCGCTCCCACAGAGAGGGCCTCCTCAGGGTGCCGTCAGCCAGACAATGTCGGCTGGCGACCCCTAGGGGGAGAGCCTTCTCTGTGGTGGCACCTACCCTCTGGAATAATCTACCCCCAGAGATATGCGTGATTCCAGACCTCCGAACTTTTCGTCGGGCCCTAAAAACTTACTTTTTTCAGTTAACTGGGCTGGCCTGATTCCATGTTGGTTTTAAAGTTTGATACTGATTTTTAATTGAAATGTTTTAAATTATGGGCCAAATTTCATTTAATTATTTTTAAAATTATTTTAACTTTTGTGTACAAATGTTTTTATTTTGGCTGTTCACCACCCTGAGTCCGAAAGGAGAAGGGCAGTATACAAATCTAATAAAAGATAAAGAAAGAAAGAAAGAAAGATGTAAGTAATTTTTATATATAATATTTAATAGTAAAGGTTACTCAGAAAATAACCATACTTTAAATGATTGAATATATTTTAATTTGTGACGTAACTAGAGCTTTAATCTTCCAGACTTTTAAAGCTGCCAATTTTATCCTTATCAAACAAAATATTAATGCAAAGTATTAATGTTTAAGACAGGCAAAACCTGTCCTTAACATTAATACAGAGTATTAGAATTAATAGTAATAGCACTTAGACTTAGAGCCCTCTCTAAGCGGTTTACACAGTCAGCATATTGTCCCCAACAATTTGGGTCCTCATTTTATTTATTTATTTATTTATTTATTTATTTATTTATTAGATTTCTATACCGCCCTACTCCCGAAGGACTCAGGGCGGTGCACAGCCAAACAATAAAAACACATACAATACAAAATTTAAAAAATAGAATAAAATCAAATTAAATAATTTTGGCCCCGACAAATTTAAAACCCCAAACTTTTAAAACCAATTTAAAATTGAATATATAAATACTAAAAGATATTTAAAATTTTAAAAATCTTTTATAAAAGAGGGGGAAAATTAGGCCAGGCCGGCCTGGTGAAATAGTAAGGTCTTTAAGGCGCGGCGGAAGGTGCGCAGATCCGGGATCCTCCGTATCTCTGGGGGGAGCTTGTTCCAGATAGTAGGTGCCCCCACAGAGAAGGCTCTCCCCCTGGGGGCCGCCAGTCGGCATTGTTTGGCTGACGGCACCCGAAGGAGCCCCTCTCTATGGGAGCGTACCGGCCGGTGGGAGGCTATTGGTGGTAGTAGGCGGTCCCGCAAGTACCCGGGTCCTAAGCCATGGAGCGCTTTAAAGGTGGTAACCAAGACCTTTTACCCACCTCGGAAGTATGGTGACTATTTGTTGACTAATTGTTACATTCTGATTGTTGACCTCCAGGGTATATAATTATACACCCCCCACAAACACCACAAAACAAGTTTTGGATATTTATTCTCCACTGAAATGAACAGATACTGAAGACATTTTTTTGCTAAAAGTGAGAAAAATGTGAGAATGAAAATAAATTCTACTCGCACAGGAAACATTGCCTAATCAATCTCATTTTTTGAATCTGAAATATGATTATTATAAGCAGAACTTATTATTTTCCCCCCATAATTTTTAATCAGCTTTTAGTCAGTGCATTAAGGCTAGTTTTTGTACACTTTAGCATACATTTATTCACAAACTTAGTGTGTGGATAATCTTTTGCTGTTGTCGTTTTGTTTTCATGGATTTCATGGCTAAATGTGCAGGTTTTTGTTTTTCCCTGCTAAATTCCCTTGAGTGTTAGAAGAATGTCTTGTTTACTTAAAAATGAAATTAAAGGAAGGGAAATATTTGGCAATCATGAAAAAAATAGAAGTAGAGCAGTGTACTCTATAATTAAGGATAATGATCTACAAAGAGTAAACTGAAAGACTGTACTGGAAATTCTTTCTGCTAGTTCAATAGCATTTAACAGATTGGGAAAGGCAATCTCTTAGGTATCCTTGATTTTACATTTTGATCTGTACTTTGTTTATGGTGGAGGAGGAAACAAAGGAGTACTTTGTTTATGCTTTTGAACCATTGGAACCTTCTAATATTGATGAATTGGAACAGATAAAAACAAAAAGAATAAAGAATAATTCATTTATTCTGAAACAGGACTAATACATGAAGTCCAGTATTACTTCTCAATACCAGAGTCACTCTGTACTGGATCTGAGTTGTCATTTAAGGAGAAGAGAATGAAACTTCAGGTAAACTACTATATAATTAAAAACAACAAACCTTTTCCTTCTGAGTTATATAGATAGCATCTGGCTAGCAATATATACTTTTACAGGTTTCTGTTGATTGAGAAAAGATTTGAACAAAATTGTGAAACTTTATGGTGTTTTTTTTTCAACTTGGTACCTAGTAAATCTAATACACATTCAAACATTTATTCGTACACTATCCCCTTTTTACCTCTCTCCTTTCTCAACCAAGTATTTTCCTGAGCATGCACAATTACTATGCACATGCTGGAAAAAATGGCTCCCACATAAAATTGTTTCATCTGTATTGTTACTATTATGCTATTGCTTGCATAAAGCAAGTCTTACTAAAATCCCATAATGACATTTTTATAAAGAAAACATAGCGTAGCAATAAAATATCTGAATATATACACAATACAAGCCACAGTTAAATGTTAACATTAACCAATATACCTGTTCTGTTTACCCACTAGAAATGTAACTATACCAAACAGAGTTTGAATTATATCAAAAAACAAAGCAAAGCCCAGTGATGATGTCAATCATTTTTTTTTTCTATGGAATTTTACAAATTGTCTGAATTCCTTAGCAATTATATATTTTTGCTGTCATTTTGTCAATCGTTCAATTCCAGACCCTTTATATCATCGGTCTCCAATCTTTGTAGTTTGGCAGTCTAGCCCGGGGGGGAGGGGAGGGGATCTGGGTTATATGAGTGGCGGGCTGGCATGCACATGTGCAGCTCGACTTGCACAAGCAGTGGGTCGATGCATGCAAGTGTTTGCTGGCCCACTGTTTGCGTAAATTGAATTGGCCACACATGTGCACTCTGGCCAGCCACTCGTGCAACCCAATTCTGAATAGGCCACGGCCCAGTAGTAGGCTGTGGCCCAGGGATTGGAGACCCCTGCTTTATATTAAGAAAAGTTATAGATGCATTTGAGTCAATTGCTGCAATTTCTACTTTAATATAATTTGTACTTTAATATAGATTACAACTATAGTACATATAGTTCAGTTTGCAGAATCAACGTTATTCTTTTGCTGCTCCTGTGATTTCACCACTGGAATCTGATGCAAAAGGGATATCTAGAATTTAAAAATCCTAAATGTAAGCATTCATTATGAATACTAGCAAAGAATGACAGTTGTTCTACTAAAAATGCACTCTTATTATTTTAGTTTTTCTTCATTTACAGCAGTATCATTTGGAGCAGAACTGAGTTATTTGCTGCTTCTTCTAAAACAGTCCTTTATTTGTCACCATTTATCTATGTACCACTACAATCCTTATAGATTCTAGATAGGATACAGGTAATAATAATAACAGTTTACAATAACAGTAACCAATAATACAGTTAGTTTACTCATTAAAACTAATACAATAGACATAGTTACCAATGGATCCATAGTTAGTCCCTGAAGACTTTCTGGGACAGCCAGGTTTTTTTTTTTTTTTATGTTTTATAAATTTTTATTTTAGAATATACATCAATATCAATACATGAACAGTGAGGGATCTGGATATCATTCATTTGGATACAAGTAATAATAGTAATATTAATATTTGTTACTTTAATCATATTTATGTAATTGTAGTTATACATATTTATGTTAAAATATAGGTGTTCATTATTTAGTTGTTCAGTATTTTAGAACTCCATTCTAATAACAATAACAATATCATTAAAATATACATAGTGACACCATCTTTCAACATCTAATCTTTACATCAAGCTGCTGCTTTTAGTATATTTTATAGAAATATGCATAATAATATTCCCCCATTTCTTGTTTCTGCTTCTGTTCTACCTTCTAATAGAGCCAATCTTGTTTTATAAAGCATTTCTTCTATCCATCATCTCTTGCCCGTTTAAGTATTTCAATTCTTATTCATTTTTTAACTTGCCTGCCAAACTCCTCCCTTGGATCTTTATCACTATCTACTTCTTTTCTGCCTAATCTAAATATTCCTTCCATCTCTACTATCTTTTGCTGCCAAGCCTCCAGAGGATCTGTCCCTATCTTCTTTTCAAGAATATCTTTCTGTTTATCCAATACCATTTTTTGTTCTTTTATTATATACTTTCCCTGAATTATTTCATAAGTCTTTATTGCCTTCTCCTTCTTATCTTCTTGTTTTATTTGTTGATTTATCTTTCCTATCTTTTCCCCTGGTCTTTCCATTATCTCCTCTATTTCCTGGGCTTTTTGATCATCGTTCATTATCCCTTGTTGAACATTTTCTAACTTCCCATCTATGTTATTCATTAGATTCTTTATTTCCCTGCGATTCCCTATCATCATATCATGAATGCTTTGGAACATCTACACCATTTCTTTATGCAACCCACTTATATCCCCCTGATGGAACATCTTTATTTATTTTGATAGGTCCAAATATTGCTCAGTAGTCTATCACAGCCCCAATCTCAATTATCGGTAAGCTCAGAAAGTTGATCTGGAAACTGTTTGCTCAATCCTGACATTGCTCCTCAGAGAATACAGTAATTATAATACTTCATGTCCCACAATTAGTCAATTAGTTCTATTTGGGTCGTTCAAGAATATTTCCAAATGTCTCTTTAAATCCACTCTCTGAGTTCAATCATAACTCTTGGTATTTGAGAGCCACTTTGTTTAAATGTCTTCCATGTTCTCACTATTGGAGCTCCAGTAGTCATGAGATGGATAAGTATAAAGCAGTAGATAGCACAGCAGTTTCCAGGTGTTATTTATTTCCCCTTTCTCCTCTGTCTTATCAGTATTTTTCTCAGGGTTGTAGGAGTATAATGTCTATTCCATTCACCAGTTTATTCAATTTATTTAATATTTATTCAAACTGTCAGATTTTGTGCAACCTTGAAAGTTAAACTGAAAGCGCCACCTACTGATGAATGGAATAGACATTATACTTCTACAACCCTGTGAAAAATACTGATATTTATTCAAACTGATAATCAGAATTCAAACAAGTACTTCCAGCATTTTAAAATGCCTTATTGCCAATAAGAATTAGAAATCCAATCTTTCTATATTTTTAAAAGTTTTGCGCCCTCCTCTTAGAATATTTTCTTTTGGGTCAGTGATTTTTCTCTCTCTAATTATTCGCTGCTTTTCAAAGAGACTCTTTTCCAGGATTTACTTTCTTTAGGGTGAGTTCTAGGTAAAAGAAATAATCTCACCCAGTTCCAGTCACTGTTTATCCACACCACTCCAGCACATTTTTGTGTCTTTGGCTGCCCCAGCTTCAGCTGCCCTACCCATAATGGCTGCCTCTCCTCTTCGTCGGATGAAAGGGAATTAGCCCTGGGTCAAGCAGGAGAGATGCCTCTCTCCGCGACCTGCAGGGCACCCCACCACTCTTTGTCACCCCTATAGGGTGACTTTATTCCCTTATGGGACCCTCCAATGAAGGAATTCGACTTGAGTTCGCAGAGCCCCTGCTCTTCGCATCCGACAGCGCCATTACGTCAACCAGAAGTCCTGGGACAGCCAGATTTTTAACAACTTCGAAAAGGCTATGGTTCCTTGGTTTCTTGGTCCAAATCCTTGGTTTTGGGAGCAGACAGTTCTAAAAGCAGAAGACTGCTATAAAGAACAATTTCTTTTGGGCCCACTCCCACTGCACTTCCTGCTAAATGGGCACCATTAATAGGTGATCTTTAGTTGTCATGATTAGGTGGCAGAATCTCTCAAGAGAAGGCAATCTCTACAGAGTTTTAAAGTTAATAACCAGTGCCTTAAATTGCACTTGAAAACATGCTGGTAGCCAGTGCAGCTTCCAAAGCAATGGTATGATGTGGTAGAAACAAGTGGGCTTTCTGCTACCTAAAATTCTGAGTTTCGTAAAATATCCCATGTTGTCAAATTATAACAAATGATTGCACTTAGTTGATCCTGTTTCAGGTAAGCTCACAAGTGGCTGAAGATGAACTAAGAGTCTTCTAGCTGCAGCTTTCACCTGCTTATTGAACTATAAATTCAAGATAATCTCCACATTGCAGGTTAAAGATGGTACTTCCTGGAATCAGTAGACCTCTGAATTTATATTAATTCTATTTTGCTTGGATTGAGTTCTAGCATGTTTTGCCCCATCCAGATCAGAGCACTGGACCGGGGCTTCTACTGCATTAACCACTGGTCCTGGGAGAGTG
Source organism: Pantherophis guttatus (assembly GCF_059756535.1). Taxonomy (NCBI): domain Eukaryota; kingdom Metazoa; phylum Chordata; class Lepidosauria; order Squamata; family Colubridae; genus Pantherophis; species Pantherophis guttatus. The sequence goes on from NC_142064.1 coordinate 168,717,206, forward strand.
ATGTATAGGTGGGTACCATTAGGATTTTGATGACAACTCACTCCAAATACAATTAGTTATTTTTGCTTTTGCCCTGTAATTCACAGAGGAGTTTATTGTTAGAGCCTTCTAGCTATCCTGAATAAAATTACATTATTTAAAGATTAAATAAGCTAAGCAATGATACCTACATCCTATTGCTTTTTTGGTTCTATATAGTTAATTCCAGTTCCATAGAAGCAAGTAACCTTTTAATAGCTATCACATTGAAAAATAAATGAGAAAAGAAATCCATGATCTTAACTTTTGCAGTATTAATTTAATAATTTGACCTCTGAAAACTCTGTGAGGTAAAATAATTGGCTTTATTAATGAGTGAAATTAAACTTGTAACAGGAATTTTCTCATCATATGACATAGTTGTGTAAAGGTTGAAAATACATAAAGCAAGAAGAGTGATAAAATACAATTTTATGTAGATCATAAAGTTAATTATACAAAATTGTAATAAAAATTTAAATTGAAGAAACATTATTTTTATGAGTTATTACATAAATTTATTTTAAAGTAAACATTTTTTTTCTCCCAAGAAAACTATGAAATAGAGGCATAAATCTGCTTTGTTCCAGAGCTAAGCATTTGAAATGTATTCTGTATTAGTGTGATATCTATAGGTTAGCATGCTTAGTTTGCAATAAAGCTTAGGTGTTATTACTGGTTCAATAAGTGAATGTAATTTAGCTTGAAAGCCTAGAAAAAAACTTAAATCTTTCCATATAAAATGGAGCTATGTAGGTAAGTATTATCTTTGTTCTGTCTTTTAAATGTGCTAGTTACAAGCATGATATGCATCATTATTTTATCTCTCTTCGCTCAGTTCTGTTTTAAGAATGCAGCTTAACTGGTGTTATCAAGAAAGTAATTTCCTTCCTCTCTCATTCATCTTCACCTTTACAAAAATAGCACAAATAGAATAACCTTATAGTAATTTTTCTCCCTAACAACTTCTGGACAGATTGATTGGATCAGTTAATAACTTTCTGTGAAGACAATCCAGTTTTACAAAATATTTTGTTATTTTTAAGTTTTATACTATGGTTGCCTTCCTTTAGTTACTTAATTGATTATGAATTATGGTTTAGTGGGAATGAATTACAGTAATATGTATAATATGTTGATAATTCAGGAATCTCTACGAAGTACACTAGTATATATGAGTTATTTAAAGGCACTTGATGTGTAGTCCTTAGTGGAACTGCATCTACGTGGAGGGAAATACCCAGTAGGATAGTAGATTCTGTCTTAGGACCAGTACTCTTCAATATCTTCATCAATAGTTTAGACGAGGGGATAGAAGGGGAATCATCAAATTTGCAGATGACACCAAGCTAGCAGGAATAGCCAGTATTCCAGAAGGTAGGCTTAAGATACAGGCGATAGCTAACAAAATGAAATTCAATGGAGAAAAGTAAGATTTTACATTTAGGCAAGAAAAACCAAATGCACAGGTATAGAATAGGTGGTACCTGGCTCAATAGTAGTAACTGTGAGAGGTATCTTGGAGTCCTAGTAGACAATCACTTAAATATGAGCCGGCAGTGTGCTGCAGCTGCCAAAAAAGCCAACACAGTCCTAGGCTGCATTAACAGAGGGATAGAATCAGGATCACATGAAGTGTTAATACCACTTTATAATGCTTTGGTAAGACCACACTGGGAATATTGCATTCAGTTTTGGTCGCCACGATATAAAAAAGATTTTGAGACTTTAGAAAGTGTACAGAGAACAACAATAAATATGATTAGAGAATTGGAGGATAAAACATGAAAAAAGGTTGCAGGAATTGGGTACGTCTAGTTTAATGAAAAAAAGAATTAGGGGTGATATGATAGCAGTATCTATCTAAGAAACTGCTATAAAGAAAAGGGGAGTCGTCCTATTCTCCAAAATACCTGAAGGCAAGACAAGAAACAATGGATGGAAACCAGTCAAGGAGAGAACAAACCTAGAACCTTATAAGGAGAAATTTCCTGACAATTAATTAGTGGAATGACTTGCCTCCAGAAGTTGTAGGTGCTCCAACACTGGAAATTTTTAAGGAGAGATTGAACAACCATTTGTATGAAATGGTATAGAGTTTCCTGCTTTAACAGGAGTTTAGACTATAAGATCTCCAAGGTCCCTTCCAACTCTGTTATTCTGTTAAATAAAAACTATGTTTGAAGTTGGTGTTTTGGCTTTGAAAAGCGCTAGTTTTTCTTTTTTCTTTTCTTGTTTTCAAGTAAAAGTAGAAACCCAGTAAACAAATTAGCTGGGATCATCAAGTTTGCTGGGTACCTGTATCTGCAGGGATAGTGGCAGCCATCCATATGACATAAGACATCAAAGAACTGGGAAAAAACAAATTTGAGAAATGAAAGAAGTGAGCTAGTAATATACATAACTTCTAAGATTATTGTGGAAGTCTTTCTTACCACCCTCACTGTAAATCGTTACTACATATTTTTTTTATATCTACTCCTTTTCATGGATTTCAAATATTTGTATAGTTGTAATCAAATTGAAAAATGCAGGTCTAGAATAGGAAATACACACTAAGCATTACAGTTGACCTAAAAGAAATAGGTAAGGTATATTTTGCTTTCTGATTCAAGACTTTCTAGTAGATAATGTTGGCCTTGGACTGCATATTGCTCAGTTAAAGGTTACAGGTTACAATAAAATAAATATTTAGCACTCTCCAGTTTTAGAGCTATATAAATTCCCTTTAGCTCACAAAGATTACAGCATGAAATAACCTATGCTATTCACTATTCAACAGTCAGTTTGTACTGGTATAAACTCTTATTAGTCGGCAAAAGAGATAACTCTTGCTGTTTGTGGCTAACTGGGTGGTCTTCCAAACATTATAATCAGCATACACAATCTTTCTTATCAATGTGCAGTTTGCCACTATAATTTCATCTTATCATGTGATAACAGCAAGGCTTGTGTGAAACTGTCTGCAAATGGTTTCTCAAGTGACCATTATGAATTGCATTTAGATTTGGATTTTCTTTGCAGCTGGGAAGATATTCCCCTGGCAGCTAGCTGTAGTGGTATTCTAATTTTTATTTTATTTCATTTATAAAGGGTGGGGGGATAGGCAACAGACTTCTTTCTCCTCTGTATCAGATTCTTTTTGTTAGAACGAGCCATAACAGCTAAACTGATTTTTTTTTTCAGATTAACAGCCATTTGTATTGGATTAGTTATAAACACATGCATGCTAGAAATAATCATGATGGACATTCAAAATTAGTTTGATGATAGGTAGGCTATGAAAGTATTATGAAAATAGAAATAACAAATATGCATTATTTTATTGGCTGCTTAAATACGAGTTTCGAAATACTGCTGTGAAATGTGTAACCCTAACCCATTTTGCTTCAGCACAAAACTACATTGTTTGTAAAAGGAAACTGAAAATCAAGTTATTAAGTAGAGTGAAATATAGATAATTTTAAGCAAATTAATAAGGTAGCTCCTTTCTAAGATTTCTTTATAAATATGTTCTGGAATGTTGAACATTAATCATGGGGAGAGAGTCTTTTTTCTTTTTTTTTTCCATTCTTCCCTTCTCTTTGGGTCTTCAGTGAAAATAAAGACTAGCCGCCCCCCCTCCCCCCGACAGTACAAAAAAGAGTATATTGACCTGTTTCTTTTATGGTTCTTTTGAGAATGTCCCACTTTTAGTATGCAAGGACTGAGAGGATTTCAGAATTAATGTTCTGGATATCAGAAGACATCTTACCCCCACTTTCAGTTTTTGAAATACATGTCAGTCCTTAAGTTGGGTAGACAGCAGCACTAATCATATTAAGCACAGTCTCTAAACTCATGGGGAATGCATAATTAATTCATTGTTTTAGTTGTGCCCATTTACTGGTCAAAGGCAAGCGGGCCATGCATAGCTTCCCATGTGGATAAAAAGAAGAAAGCCAATGTACTGTTCAGTATGACATTGCTGTTCCCTCTTCCCACTAAATCTTATTTGTTACACCTCTGCCATGAGCCAAAACCATCAAGCAGTTTCCATTAAAGTGCTTGCCACAAAGAGGGCTAATTCAGTGTCAATTAGAAAAATGCTTCAAATGTGGGGAAGGGGTGCAATTAAAAAGAAGCATCTATTGATTTGTTACTAAGTCTCAATCTTACTCCTCTTCTCCCTTCACCATTTTGCAGTCTTGTACTGTACTGTATACTGTTTTTCCCACATTTTCTGTTACTGTTCTAAAATGAAGCATGTTAAGCAATACTCCATGTATGTCAACAAAAAAACACTTGTGTAAAAGAGGTATACTAGTAAATATCTATTAATAAATTCAAAATCTGAAAAGTTGTAAAGATTTTTTCGCAACTGTGTTAACTCTGAACTACTCACTTCATTAAAATTAAAATAAGTAAATAGTGAAATGCATTTAAAAGTAATTAGAAGCAAATAAGGGTATAACTAATAGAGAAATTCAGTTAAAAATAAACAAAGCCAATTGCACAGAGAGGTGGTAGACTATCCTCTCTGAATGCACTTACAGTAAATAAAGGTTAGATGTGATTGGGATATTTTACTTTATATTCCTGTTCTTGGATTTGATGTTCAGAGGTCTGATACCAGTGTTAAAAATAGGAGAGTCATGTTATTTGCTGAAAATTCATTTTTGGAAGAAGATACATGTTTCTGTCCGACCTTTTCTTACTGAGACATAGATATGATAGTTGATGTAATCATTTTAAATTCAGTCTTGTCTTTCTTTCAGGTAAATATAGGAACCATTAAACTGAATCTGCATCTGCATTACCTTTGTAGTGCAGATGGTTCTCCTAATAGGCTGTGGAATGGGTTGATACAGTCTGACCTGCCTAGAGACTGAGTCATAATCTTTTGGCCACGCCTCCACTTCTCTTCGTCAGGCCCTAGTTTTCGACTCAGTCATCTGACGGAGACATCTTTGGCAGTTGTTCTTGAATTAATCCATTCCTGGACCATTACAGCATCAGGTTTTTAAAAAGATTTACAGGCTTGCATGCTGGCCAGGTCAGCCTTGGCTGGTAATGCCGCCACTGCCCTTGGGGGGGCCATTAGGCCTTCTGGCCTTGGCCAGAACCCAGGCCATCCACCTTAAAATGAAGGGAGCACCCTCCCCAACCCCCCCTCCTCTGGCAAGGCTTCTGTACCACCAACTCAGGCGCTCCCACCAATGCAGCCGCTGCTTTACAGAGCCACACGGTGAAACCATCAGCGATGAGGTGGTCTCTTACATGCGTGGGGGCTGCAATTATTCCCATCAACACTGAGGTGGTCCCTTAAAAGTGCCGCCGCCGCCATTAATCCTAGCCTCACGGTGAGGCTTGGCTTCTGAGGGGCGGCTTGCTGGCCCGCTGCCGCTGCTCTCCAAAGCCTTGTGGCGTGATTTTTGGCCTGGATGGCCATTTTCTCCCGCCTCACCGCTACCATCGCCGTTCTCCTGAGCCGTGTGGTAAATTCCATCGCCTGGGAAGTGGCTTGTGAGCCCTTCCCCTTCATCTATTGCTGCCACCACCGCTCTCCAAGTCACGCAGCACGGAGCCTCAGCAGGGAAGCGGCTCTTCAGTGACTGCCGCCACAGCCACAGCTCCCAGCCCTGTGGTGAAGAGGATTGGCCGCTGAAGCCCTCAGCGATCTCCCGCGTGGCACGCCCTCCTCCTTCCATCAGATTCATCGCAGAGCGGCCGCCATTGCCTCTGTAGCCTCCGTGGCAGCCATCTTGGCTCCTGCAACTGCATGGGCGGCCTACATCGTGGGAGCACCAATCAGCCTCTTGCTGCACCTTGGCAAGTATTCCCAATTCTCTGAGCAGGCCCATTATACGAGGGGGGGCCCTTAGGAGCTGGCACCACCCAGGTTTACCCTGGATAAACCGCCCTGCGACAGATTGAATATCTGTCTTGAGTGAGCTGGTCAATTTGGTTCCCAAAACGACCACCACTATCTTCTGTCTCCTCGCCCACTCCAGCCTATTGAACCATCAAAATGGCGGAGATTCCTAGGCCTCAAACCATTTCCGAGGCATCCACCTGCAGAAAGGCTTCATGCAAGTCTAAACATGGCCGCAAGGCCTCTCAGCTCTCCAGTGCAGAACTGAAGGATCTGGAGTGGAGACAGTGGGCCTTGGAAAAGCAGTTTTCTCTGGCAGAACGAAGACAAGCTCAATTCGACACCCTGTCACAGTCTAGTGCTCAGTCTGTTTCCCAGCAACCACAACAGGAGTTGACCAACCCCTCGCCCTAGGCTTCTCTTCCTGAGGGCGCAGGTGGCCTTTCCCAGGGTCTATACCATCTATACCAACCCCACAGGAGCAGGCTACTAACCTGGATCGCTCTAACAAGCAACATCCCTTTGCATGTTCTGCTCTGGTGGAGAATCCCAAGCTTGCCCCAGTTCCAGAGTCTTCTGACCTTCACCTGGGTGATTTGCCTGATAACACCCAATTATTGGTCTCCAGGGCCATTTCCAAAAGTATCACTGCTGGCATTCATAGCCACCGCTCTACGTCCCTGGTATCTGACTACCTTAGCCAGCGGCCCCCACATATCCTTCGGCAAGTCTAACTGACCCCTCTCACCACTCTCCCTCCCACTCGGGGGGCAATATTGACCTGGCATCGGGGAGGAGACTCAGAGGGACCCTGATCTCTCTGATGATGAGAAAGGTGTCCTTCCGGATACCCCAGCTTTCACAGGGCTCTTCCCTTCTGGGCTTTTTAAGTCCTTGTTACACAAGGCAATGGCTACAGCCGATTTACAAGAGGAAGAGCCCACAGCTCAGACCCCTACCCCTGGGCGGGGACATGGGATGTTTTCGGAGCCGGTGTCCTTTAGTCAGCTCCTGCAAGTTCCTTCAGTGGACAGTCCAATTGTGGCCTTGTCCTCTTCGCCTTATATGGCAGGAGATCCTTCTGAGAACCTAAGACCCGAGGATAGGAAATCGATTTATCCTTCAGAAAGACATACCAGGCAGCCACCTGGGCAATTAATTGGCGTCTTTCTTCAATCACTCTACTATCTTATGGGTGCAACAGCCACCCTCCGAGGCCCAGCTACACCAGGATCTTAATAAGATCCTTGCCGCCACGCAATTTTCTGCTGACATGACTCTCAATGACGTGAAATACAGCTCCAGGGCCCTAGCTTCATCGATCACTTCTAGGAGGTTATTGTGGCTCAAATCTTGGCTAGCAGATCTCAGGGCCAAGTGGCGGCTTGCTGCAGCCCCCTATATGGGGACCAAATTATTTGGGGAGGCCCCTGAACCTCATGTAGAGGACAAAGATAAGCGCAAGGTCTTAACTTCTGCAGCTCGGAGGGTGGACAGGCGAGCTACTCCATACTCCTGGTGGCAGCCTTTTAGGTTCAATCCTCAGGAAGGGTTGTCTCAACAGCGGTCTTACCACCAAGGGCAATTTCGCTAGCAAGACAGACAGGCATTTCAGTACAGGGGCTATCAGATCGGATCCCAAAGACGGTCCTTTTGCGGAACTGGCAGCCACCAGTTCTGCAAACAGAAATGACCCCTCCATTCCCCCCATAGGAGGTCAATTGAGCCTCTTTGCAGGCCAGTGGGCACTCACAACCACGGACCCCTGGGTCCTTAGAACCATCAAATTCGGTCTACGCCTGGAGTTCCTCTCCAGCCCTCTGGACCACTTCGTGCCATGCCCTGTCTCCCGCGACTTAGCCAAAGCGAGACCTCATGGAGGATGCCATCCAGCATCTCCTAAACATCAGGGCCATAGAGGCCATTTCACCAGGCCAAAGGAGATAAGGGTACTATTCCATAAGCAATAAATGAAGAAATAGGGCGTTGGTGCTACCTAAGCGCTGATTTTCTTCGGCTGCGGAATGGTCCAACCCCACCCATCATCGTGTGGGCCTGGAGCCGGGGCCTTACTAATGCTCTGGCTTAGATTCTCTTTCAGGTCTTCCATCACCAAAACTGGGGCCTGACGGAGAGACGTGGAGGTGTGGCCAAAAGATTATGACTCAGTCTCCAGGCAGATCAGACCATTCTGCAGCCGAAGAGAATCAGCGCTTAGGTAGGACCAACGCCCTATTTCTTCATTTATTGCTTTTTTAGTTTTGAAGTGAGGGCAGCATTGTATTATAAGGCATATGTACTTAAATTTTCTAGTATTGCAGCAAATGAAAAAGCTCTTGAATGTATGGGAATGTTAGAGGCTGAAAAAATTATTTTGATGTATCTCTTGGGTAACTTTTATTTGCTTGTATTGGTTCCTTTAATAGATTGGTAGTTGATTAAACAAGAGAAGTGCTCGTAATGAAGAGATGCAAAAAGTATGATTCTCCTTCCCTGATTTTTATTGGAACCATTACTTTTAAACTTGTTCCAAATGATTGCAATTGAGAATTTAGGATATGTTTATTCACAATCAGTTTGCTTTTCTGTCTCTCTCTCTCTCTCTCTCTCCATCCATCCATCCATCCATTTATCTCAATACAAGTGCTCTTGGAAATTTAACTGATGCTTGAGGCTGTCCTTAGATTTTTCTTTTCTTTTCTTTTGGCTGGAAGCTTCAAGTCTTCTATGTTGTTGTCAAACTATAGTTGTCAACATAAATATCTTCTGAGCCTCGGAATCCTCATAGTGGGAGATCTATATTGTCTGGTCAAGCAGTGGAATAAGGAAGATACTTCAAGTTCTCTTGAAGTTGGGTATTCTGGGATATATTGGATTTGGGTTGTCCTCTAGATACTGTTCAGTGGGTAACCTTGAGAACAAAGCCAGATGAACACTAATAATGCCCACCAACTTTAAATCGCTTTAAAAATTGATTTGACAAATGCATGGAGATGTCAAAGTCTAAAAGACATGGTGAACTATCATATTACCATTGATATGAGAGGCATGGGTGGTAGTGGTGGTCTTTCGATTGGCATATTGTTGGTTAATGTGGGAATACAAAGCTGAATTAAATGAATCTTGGATCTGAGGCAAATCATACCTTTTTTTCTGGTATGATTATTTGTATCCAGTCAGTATCTATAGTATCCATATCAGGATAAAGGCTATGAAAAATGAAGTTATTTGGTAATATATGCAAAATCCAAGTTAAAAATGCAATGAGTGGTAATGTATGAAATGCCATTTTCATGGTGCTAGTTGTGCAAAGTTTCCCGCATAATTTGGCAACTACATACATTGACAGAGCATTATGCAGTATCTACTATATTGTTCATTATATTCACTGCATATTATCCACAGTGTTAAGAGAATGTATCCAACTACTTCACGGTTGAGCACATTTACCATTAAATTTGCCATAATAACATGATCTATAGTAACAAAAGCATGCAAGACAATATTGTATGAAATACTCGTTGACTTTAGCATAACAGCTGCTTCCACACACTAGAGATACAGTGGGCGCCAAAGCTCTGCCTGATCAAGGAATTGTTATTAACTTCACTTGAGGGACCAGCTTCATAAGTAAATGCCTATGGTATATTCAACCGTCTTCTCTTTTAACGTGAATGGGAAAGCCAAATTCTGGTAGTTTTGTGTGTGTGGTGGAGATGCTGTTGAGGTTGTACAGTAGAAAAAACTGTTTTAAATGAAAGCAAAGTTCTGTTTTTCCAGTAATGCTACAAGGTCTTATGCAGTTTCGGAAGGAATTTAATTGGCAATAGCTATTCTAATTTTTTATTGAGATGTCTTTGTTGTAAATAAAAAATATACATTTCACAAAGATAGTGTGGTCTAGAAAATATTGATTAAGCATCCACATAATTAAACTGTCTCATCTATCTATCTGAACACACTTAAAAGTATAGCGATGATAGTAGATTTTAGGAAGAGACCTCCTATTCTACCACCTCTTACAATATTAAGCAAGACAGTATCAACAGTAGAAACCTTCACGTTTATGGGTTCTATAATCTCCCAGGTCTTGAAATGGACACCTAACATTAGAGCCATCATTAAAAAGACACAATAAAGAATGTTCTTCTTCAGCTCAGAAAGCTCAGACTGTTGATACAGTTCTGCAGAGTAATTCTTGAGTCTGTCATTTGTACTTCTGTAACTGTCTGGTTTGGTACAGCAACTAACTGGGTCAGGCACAGACATCAATGGGCAGTTAGGACTGCATAAAAAACAATTGCCAACTTGCCTTCCATTGAGGACCTGTATACTGCACGAACCAGAAAATATCTACAGACTCCTCACATCCTAGACATAAACTATAACAACTTTTATAGGACACCGCTATAGGGCATGCCAAAACAGCTAGGCTCAAGGACAATTTTTTTCCTCATGCCATCATTAAACATATAATTCCCACAGCACTGTTTTATGCCTAATGATATTTACCCATATAGTAGGGCTGTATTGCTATTATTCTTCTTAACTTTCTTATTACCTACTCCTATTGGTATCTTATGATTATCACTTTGTTGGTTGTTTCTTATGATTTATGATTTATCACTTTTTTGCTTGTGTGTACACTGAGAACTTATGTACCAGTCAGATTCTTTGTGCGTTCAATCACACTTGTTCTAATTCTGTCTTAAGGTGCTGTTAACAGATCAAACATTTTTAATTTCCAAAAGGAGACACCATAATTTACAAAATTCAATTAGTGCAGTTTTATAAAATGCATGTAAATATGGGGGTATACTCAGTGGTGAAATCTGAATTGGTTTACTACCGGTTCGCTGGCTGTGCATGCGCAGTGCGCACCACGCACCAAATGTGAGGGGTGCCCACACAGTGCACGCCAAAAAGAGGCATGCGATAAGTAGAACAGCACGTGGGAGGGTGATCAGCTGTGGCGCGCAATCTTTATTTTTACTTTTAAAAGCATTGCTTTTAAAAGTAAAAAAAAAGCCTCTGAGCGCTGCTCAGCTGTAATCGTCAGAGGCTTTTTTTACCTTTTAAAAGCATTTTTTCTACAACCTCTTTGGCCGAAGAGGTTGTAAAAAAAATGCTTTTAAAAGGCTCTGATGATCCCAGCTGAGCCGCGTGATCATCGGACGAAGAAGTTGTAGAAAAAATGCTTTTGTGACGGGATAAGCAAAAAATAGCAGTGTGAATATTGCTACTTGTAACCAACCAGCCGAAACATTCTAAATACTTTATTTTAGTATTTGGAATTGGAACTATATATACAAGTAATATTCCGATAACTGTAGATGTCTAAAATACATATTGCTGATTATACAGTATATGGTCTTATTATATCTGTAGATTACATTTCTTGCTATTTCTGTTTTTAAAAAACAAAGGAAATACATGATCAAGACATTTGGGGCTCCCCTTGAAGAGCACTTGGAGGCTCCAACTGGTCCAGAATGTGGCCGCGCAGGTGGTTATGGACGCAACCCGTGGTGCCCACGTGACACCCCTCCTGCGCGAGCTGCACTGGCTCCCAGTGGTCTTCCGGATGCGATTCAAGGTGCTGGTTACCACCTTTAAAGCGCTCCATGGCATAGGACCCGGGTACCTTTGAGACCGACTTCTGCCACCAATAGCCTCCCACCGGCCAGTCCACTCCCACAGAGAGGGTCTCCTCAGGGTGCCATTGGCCAGGTTATGTCGGCCGGCGACACCCAGGGGAACGGTCTTCTCTGTGGGAGCCCCTGCCCTGTGGAACGAACTGCCCCTGGAAATGCATAAGACCTCCGACCTCCGTGTATTTTGCTGTGCCCTCAAGACCCCGCTGTTCCGCCAGGCCGGGCTATCAATGTAATGATTTTAAATTAGGTGTTTTAAATTTTGGAGGTTTTAAATTTGAGCCGAAACTATTTAATAACTTTAATTATTTTTAATTGATGTTTGTCTTTGTGCTTTTAATAGGCTGTACACCGCCCTGAGTCCTCCGGGAGAAGGGTGGTATAGAAATAAAATTATTATTATTATTATTATTATTATTATTATTATTATTATTATTATTATTATTATTATTATTATTATTATTATTATTATTATTATTATTATTATTATTATTTGTATAATATTTAATTCAGTAGTAGTTCAGTTACTAGATCATAAAAACTTTCTAATGTCTTCTGGATTAATTCATTATGTCCTATATATGAACTTTTCTGCTTCATCTGAAAATGGTTGGTTTTCTTCCATGAAAATATATCATTTGTTATAATTGTGTCCAGGTGAATCCAGGTATCTAAAATGGCAGATTTAAGCACATTCATATATAGGTCTTCCACAATTGTAAGAAATTATGCAAATCCTACCTTCCCTCATCACTGGTCATTACCGGCCAGTATCTGATAGGAGTTTGAGTACAATAAGTTTTGAAAAACCACACAGTTACCTTTCTTGCCAGGTAAGATATTTGAAGGTAGAGTTTTTCTGAACACACTGGTGCTTTTTACTAATAATTCATTTTTAATAAGTGCCAATAGTTTGTAAAACAAAAATTTTGCTTTCTTTTCATCATATCCCTTTCTTTTCCTCGCTAATAATAGATAACACAATATTGTTTTTCCAAGATGCAGAATTTTGATAATTTATTTTAATGTAACAGATACACAGTTGTTGGTAATTTAGTGTATTCATAATTTAAAGTAAATCTTCAAAGGATTACATTTTTGCAGTCTGATCATAAAAATAGTTTTTAAAGTAATGTTAAATATAACTTTTTTCTATCATCACTATTTTTCAGAACATTTACTTCTTTTTTCACCCAATATAATGAAATTCCAAGCACATGTTTTAAACTGCAAACTTGATAGAAAATAAAATAAAATAACTAGCAGTACTTGTTAGAACAATTTTCTTAAATAGAGGTGATTTGACACTTTATTGTCTTGGGGGAATCTGATCAGAGTAGTATTTTAAAAATAAGATGTGATGTTTAGAAAGTAATTCTTACCCCTACTCTGTGTGGTGGCATTGTTTTCTATGACTTTAGCTAGTTGAAATTGCACCCTTAAGCAAGAATGAAAATACTATGCAATGTGAAAAATAAGCCCAAAGAGAGAGCTTATTCATTTGTTGAATTGCTGACCCTTAAATGAACATTTTACCGTAATTGACTATCTGATGATATATATTTAAGTCATAATCCTGAAGATTTATTTTATATTGATTTTTGCTCATTTGCTATACTGTACTTATAGTAAAATATTTGCATGCTTCTTAAATTAAAATAAAATATAATTGTAATAAACTAGGTAAAAATTATTTTGTCAAACTTTTATGTTGAAAAATATATTTGTTTTTGTGAAAATTATCTTTTTTATTCCTAATCTGTACATTAAGAATGATAGTTATAATGACAACAAAAACCCTACCTTTGTTACTATTAGTGGGAAATAAGGAATGGATTGACTTCTGTCCTATTACATGAAACTAATATTTTGGAAAAAATCTGAAACTCTCCAGATGTTATCATCAATTTCTTTCCTTTTCAGGCTCTTTTGAATCAGTTAAAAAGCTATACTTCCTAATGATCTTTACATTACTTTATTCAATTATCATATAAATATAATTTTCTTGTATAAACTTATTTAAAGCAAATATAACTCAGCACAGAATTTGCTTTCATTTTTAACATTCTTCTATTTTGTGTAGTAATAAAATTCCACTTTATTTTTAGTTGTTTAATTTAAATAACTGTGAACATGTTTTACTATCAACAATATTTAATCTTTTATAATTATTAAATCTTTGGAAAAGTAGATTTATTTTATACAGAAGTACTGAGCAGAAAAATAATAATCCTAATATTTTTAAAATATAAAGGCTCTGAACATACATCAGTAACAGTAGTGGAAGGCTAAGACTGTAATGCAGTACATACTAAATTTAAAAATTGTCCCATTGAAATAATAAATTTTCTTTTAGGTAGACATATTTAAGATTCTATAGTAAGCTGAATGACATTTACCACATCTTAATGGAATGTTGTATATATTTCTGCGATCTTCTGATTCCATACAAGTCCTACATTTTATAATCAGGAAGTTAAACCTGAATAGTGTTAAACTTCTTTTTAAATTGCACAGAATCTCAATACCTTTTTTCAATGTTTTTGAATTGATTTCTAAAAAGTAAATTTTAACTTCTTAAGCATAATTGCAATATATTTTGAAACTTCTAAAATATTAGCTTCTTTGGAAAGATATGGTAAGCAAAATTACAACTTTATATTTGTCTGATTTACTCTGTAAAATTTAATTTCAAGTTTACAGGTTGGTGTATGAAAAGTTCTAGGTGTATTTTTTTATGAAATAGAAGATAATATATATTTATCTTCAAGAAAAAAAGTAGTCCTGCCCTACAAAATTCTAAATAATATATATTCTATTTAGTAATCTGTGTAAAATTTTTTATATCCAAATGATTGCACTCATATGTAAAAGATTTAAAGAAATTTGTCAAATGTTATAATACTATTAAAGGCTTACCATGATTTTTTTGTTGAAATAAACACTAATTTGACATATTTTCATCTTGAAAATTAACCCTGTGTAATTCAGTGTAATCTTAATATTCAAGGGTTTTCTTTCCATTACTTTCTCAGTAATATTCATTTTAAAACCCTTCCAGAAATGAGCAGAAAAACTGGTGGGTCAAATCTGATTCATCACAATAACTCAATATGTAACTTACTGTGATATGTAATAACTCAATATTTAATTTATTAAATTTGTTTGCCGCCCATCTTGATGCAAGACAACTCTAATAAGACTACTGTTCATAAGAATTATGAGGATAATTTGTAAAATAATTGATGGAAATTTTGAGGGAGGAAGGAGTCTGAAAGTGCTTTCTGATTTTTAAGTTTTCAACGAAGTACTTTGTTTTGGTGAAAATGTAGTATTTGGGTACAAGCCTCTTACTGTTTCTATAACCATTGTTTTAATATTTATTTAATGAGCTCATGTGGAGTAAAAAGCCATGTTTCCCACATTTTCAGACAGAAAAAAGTTAATATATTTAATTTTTTTAAGTATTAGAACTGTTTGTAGTGTATATTGTGTTGAAAGCAGTTTTGAAAATTGCGAATACATTGTAGCCAGTATTTTTCCTACCTTATACATTTTCTAATTCTAATTTAGAATTAATCACATAAAGGTTACACAAAACCTTTATGACAGATACAAATAGAGGGACTCCTGCCATCCCTAATTTTATTAAGATGATTATGTATATAGCAAATCATAGTTTGAAAACAAATTTTACCAATAAAATATGGATATTGATGATAGCATTATCTGACTAAAAATAGAAATAACTAATAATAAAAATAAATAATACTAATACTAATAATAAAAATAAAAATAAATCTAATTCCCATAACATTGTCTTATGACCTAGGATGTCAACTCACGTAGTAGGGCTTTATTACTATTATCCTTCTTTCCTACCTTTCCTATTATGGTATCTATTCCTTCAGCATCTTATCTATAACTTTGTTGTTTGTATCTTATGATTTGTGTTGATTGCTTTATTTAGTATCCTATGACTATCAATGTTATATGTTATATCTTTTGATCTATTATTGTATTTTAAGATCATGATTTATCATTTGTTGCTTGCATATACACTGAGAAACTTATGCAATGGAGACAAATTCCTTGTGTATCCAATCATACTTGGCCAATAAAGAATTTTGTCCTATCCTATCCTATCCTATCCTATCCTATCCTATCCTATCCTATCCTATCCTATCCTATCCTATCCTATCCTATCCTATCCTATCCTATTCATAAAATAAGATGCACCTTGAAACTAGAATTATCTAGAATTCTATGTATAGAATTATCTATACATTTATTTCAACCCAGAACTACAAATATTCTCCCTTATTGGTACTATACATTTTGTAATTTATGAAACTCTAAGTTAATACAATAGGTTACTTATTATAGCTTCATCAGTTCACCTGTTTCCTCAAATATTGGATATTTTTTGTTTTCATCTGCATTATATTGCACCCTCCAATTCATTGCAGTTTGATCAGCTCTAAGGAAAAACTATGCTGCAGAACAATTTGTAATAAATACACTGTATATTGCCTATTTATCTTGAAATCTTCTAATATTTCCTTTAGCACAGGAAACATATAATTCGGAAAAGCAATAAAGTCTGGAAAAGTTTCTGGAAACATTAACAAATATTTGACTACAAGTAACTGCAAAATTGTATGTCCTAGTGAGCTTTGATGGGGCCTTTGGAATTCCTTTCTTTCCAAAGAATACAGATTTAAAAGCAAGGTCAGATTCTGAAAAGAAATATGATGATAGAAGTCTTTGCTACTGAAGGGTAGGACAGCAGCCCAGTAACATTTAAAAAGCCCTCTCTGTGATTTGTTATGCAGTTCTGACACTGGGTTTAGATATTGTTCCAGCAATTAACAAGCCTCTATTGAAGCATTTTGTACCATGGATTCCTAAGATTTAGCTACAGGCAATTCCCAATGACCCTGATGATTCTCTTTTCATGGTAAGCTACTACTCTCAAGTAGCCCTTTTGAGTGTTCCAGTGAGCACTTCTGTGTCAAGTGGCTGCTTGAACTTCTGCAATTTCTAAGCATTGTGTGATGTCTCCTATAGCATCTCCTCTGTGAGTTTTGAAACTCACAGTCTAAATTATGGCTCAGGATCTTCTGGCTTACTAAGGGAGGGTTGGGGCCTGGCCTGGAAAGTATATAATTTTGCTTCTAAAGCACTGCTATTCAAGTGGAGGAAAGTACACCACTTAGTTCTTTATCTTCCTATAATGCCTTCGTTTTTAATTTGTTATGCAAAGTGATTGTTTGAAATATTAGATCAATTATTATTTTGGTGATTCATATTTCAAATATACCGGTATACCTGTATGCTGAATGGCTTTTAAAATTACATAGTCAATGATATATAGCCTGTTGATATAGTGAAACAAATGTAGAAAGTTGGAGCTGTTGTGTAAGGCACAATATTTGTGTATGCATTCTCTCCTTCCTGCAGATGACATCAGTATTTTTTCAGCCTTTCAGCAGTCATTCCATAGTTCCATGGATCTCTATCATCCATGTGAATTAACAAGCCTATGTTGTGTTGTCTCCATTTGATGTGGATACAAAGTGACAAGCAGGAGAGTAGTGGTGATCTCAGCAGTTGGCAGGAGCAAAGTCAAATGGTAGAGACCACAGGTACAGCTGCTGAAAGCTGTCAGAATGTTGTCTGCTTTCCTACTTAAATGATCTTCAGTGATGATCTCCCTTCAAAGCTGGAGACCTTTCAGAATCCCAACATGTGCTCTCCTTAAGTTTCTGAGCAGAATCACGTGGTGTTTTTCCTGGAAGCATGGCCAAGATTTGATTTTTTTTTCTACTTTGCATGAAAACATCTGTGCTTTCATTCGTTCAACATTCTGAACTTTGCTCACTCCATGTCCCTAATATTTATCCATTTTTTTCCCTTGGGCATGGCTTTCCAATCCTTTCCTTTTTTTATTAATTAGGTGAAATAAATAACAGAAAAGCAAAACCATACAAACACCCACATACATGTCTACAATAAACTTTACACTAGAGGGAGGTTGAAGTGAAAATATTATTACAAAAGAGCACACATTTTCAAAAGGCAAATCAGACAAACAAAAAATACAGGAAAGAGCATGCTAGTATAGTAGCCTCTAGCTACTTCTTTTTTTCTAACTGGTAATTGCTACTTAAATGGTTTTATATGCTTTGGACAACTGTGATTGTAACTCATTTCAATTTGGATTATTTAAACTATTTCTGTTTTTCTTAAAAATATCATATTCTATGGTTGCATAATATTCATTTGTTCATTCATCACATTTATGTGGCCGCCTATCACACAAAATATGACTCTGGGAGGCATACAGTAAGAACAGTGATATAAAACAGCAATATAAAAAACAATCAATGGATCCAAACAATTAAAAATTGTGAGTAAAAGGCAAAAAAAAAATATTAACAGTAATGGAGCCATCTGAGGAATTCATCAGTCCCTTGGGGCGCTCAGGCCTAATGGCATAACCAGGTTTTGAGGGACTTCTGAAAAATCAACAGAGATGGAGCCAACTTTACTTCAGGGAAGATGTTTCCTAAGATGAGTGCCATAGGAAAAAAGGCCTTTCTCCTGCATCCCATCAAATGCGGCTCTGTGGCAGACAGGACTGTAGTATACCTCTTCTGTCGGATCTGATCTGATGGGCAGATGTAGTCAGGGAGATTGATTCTTGCTACTGTCAGATATATCTTAATAAATTGTGGAATTTTTCATTTATTTCCTCTGGGATAATACCTAATAAACTATTTGTGGTTTTAAATTGAACTTTATTTTCAGAACTTTCTAGATGTTTTGGTATATTTCTTTCCAGTTCTTTTATGTCTTTTTGCATAACCACCATGTACTGTAAAATGCTCCTTTGTTGTGACATTTCCAACATTTATTGTTGTATGATTTGTTCATCTTGGTAATCTAAGAGAGGGAGGGGGGAGAGAGAGAAAGAGAGAATTTCTTTTAAAAGCATTTCTTATCTATCATGTATAAAATATATTCTATTCTGTTTTACCTCTTGTTCAGTGACAAATTCTGATTTGGTGGCAATTAACAGAAAGTTATTTCCATAAAGAACCTCAATATACCAATTCATGAATTATTTAAATGTGTATTGTTTCATGAATACTCAGTGATCTTTACTATAAGCATTCCACTGAAAATAGTGGAAACAGTTCATCATAACACTGTTCTTATTTGTGTTAATACTAAGAACAGAGTTAATGAATCAATCCTGTCCTCGCTACACTGCAATTTGTAAAGATTTGGATTCATTGTGGTTATTTCTTATTCTGGAGGTTCACCTAAATCAATCAACACTGTTTCCTATCAATGAATTATCTATAACTTTACAGCCTATCAATATTTAGGGATTCTCTTTTCTGAATCCTATGTACTTTAAAATTTTAGCTGTCCATGTGCATATAGCATGCTTTACTACTCTATTATCAAATATTCTTTCAAATATTCATTAATAACGTTACTCCTTTTACTGCTTTTACTATTCTAGTGGAAGTCTACAATACACTTTTTTTCCCTAGATTCTGCTACTATATTTCAAGAGCAAGAAATTCTGATCCATTATCATCTGTCATATCTAAGAAATGTTTGATTTTTGCTTTTTCACCTGACAAGACCATATACATGGCATGATCTTCTCTTTAGATTAAGTTTAGGATATTAATAAGTCTTGCTGGTGAAAGCTGAATTGAATGAATAATGCCTCCAGAGGAAGGTGTTCTTTTACCTATATTTCTTGCTGTATCTGATAAATTGTATAAATAAATGGAAGTATTACTTGAATCCGGTGAAATAGAAATGTATACATTTTCCTTCTAGAAACTGGATTAATTAAAGGCTTTTTTTTTCTTGCTACCGTTTCTTATTTACACACTTCATTTATCAGGTGAAATTTCTATAGCATAAAAATAGCTAAGCTATTTTCTGAATAGAAATTCATCTCTCAATTTCCCTGCAAATCTTTAATCTAGATTTCATTTGGAGGATGCACCTATAGTATGTAATTTAGTTAAGGAAAGATGAAATGCAGCCTAGGCTGCAAGAATTATACTTTATGTACTATCCCCGTATTTTGGGGGCATGTAGAAAATGAAATAGAGGCAAAAATCATAACCAGATTCTCCTTCTTACAAAATTCCCATAAAGCACATGCCAGTTGCCTCTTTTGCCTTCTGTGTAGAGAGGCAAGCATTTCTAATATGGTGTTTGCTTCCCTCGGTGCCAGAGAAATGGTAATATATTTGTTGATGACAAAACCAACAGGTGCCAAGGCTGTTGGGTACTGAAGCTATTTGGCTCTTTGCCTACAGTAACACAGTGGATATATTGAATGTCTCTAGCTTTTGTGTGTTTCTGTGTTCTTTTGAGCAATGGGATAACCCAGTTGAAATACATACTTAAACTCCAGAGAGATTAAATATGTTTCCTTTCTTTTACAGTTCAGAATTTTACAGTTTCTTTGTTTGGGGATTCTCAGATTGCTTAATGATTTGTTCCCTCCTTTTTTGTCCAGATGTGTATAATGGCTGTATTTTAATCTTACTAGGTTTGCTAATTTTATTACTCAACATATGGTATAGTCCTTAATTTTTTTCCATCCATTGTATCAGTCTTTTGCTTTAGGGGCCCAGTAAAACATGATGGGAGTCTTACTTTAATTGGATTTCATGAATTTAACCTTTAATCTTTTTTTGTCAAGTTTCAAGGTAGCAGGACTTAAGTTTCATTTTAACTCTATTTGAAAAAAATATTCTCAAGAAGCTATTTAGATATGGATATCACAATTTTAATGTGGTTTTCAGATGTCATAACCTTAGAATTAAGTGCAACAGTTTTTCTGTTTAAATACAGTAGTTTATGAGTTTATTATAATTGACTATGACATACAACCATTGCCAAAATGTAGATAGCATTTTTGAAAAATATGTTTAAAGATTTTTTTAACCAAATAAAATAATAATAAGCTAGAGTCAGTCTTTTAAAAGAGCAAAGGCCAATTCCTGGATTATTTCCTCCCCTGTATTTCCAACTTTTTTTCCTTGTCCTTCTAGTTAGAGACTGAGCAAGGCATAAAACAAGTGAGCTGTGTAAGAAGGACCAGTAATAAGCAGGGTTCCATTTTGCATATCTTTGTTAACAGTTTTATACTTGGTAAGCAACTACAAAACATATTCTCAAGACACTTTGTAAATTTAAAGAAACTTATCTGCTTATCCCTTATCACATATCAATCTGAATAAAAAATAAATCCTAATATGGTTTAACACAGAGACCCCCAACCTTTGGGCACCAGGGACCAGTTTTTCCGTGGACCAGAGGGGCTGTGATTTCGTGGACTGCTTGCAGCCCGCAGATGGGGCTTCATTGCTTGCACAACCTGGTTTCTGGCATACTGTGGCCCAGTGCCGGTCCATAGACCGGGGGTTGAAGACCCCTGGTTTGGAAACTCAGCCAGTACATGTATCAGTAAAAATGTTATACCATACTCTCCATGCTCTTTATCATGTCTGCATCACATCAAGGTCACGAACTCATCTTCTTGTCCTGTCATATAAAGATTAATGCCACTGGTGCCATAATTCTGGATGTTCTTGAATTTAATTAAGAGGAAATCTATTAACAGTGATTCACTCTATGGAATTTATATTCTTTATTCCCAGGATTTCTACATGGCATTTTTGAATGTCTTCTTAAACTCTTCATAATTACTTTGTTTTTATCTGTCTGATTCCTCCTTCATAATCACTTTGGTTTTCATCAGCTGGACTCAGATGCTATGTGGACCAATGATTTTCATAATAGCAATCCATTTTAAATATTCTTTTTAATGGTCTATCCTTGCTACATTCCAGTTGAGATTGATTTCCCTTATCACCTGTGTTGTCCCCTAGCTGAACACTCTTTACAAAGAGTAAGCCAGTATCTAATCTCCACTTTGAAAGGAAGATGATTGAGAAGATGGTTGCACAGTAATTTCAGAGGACCTTCAAGGAGATGGATTATCTGACTCTCACTCTGAGTATGGGACAGAAACAGCATTGAATAATCTCTGGCGAGGGCAGAACAAAAGTTATGCATCTTATGCAACCATTCTTGCCCTACTTAACTTCTTCACAGAACTTTCAATACCAATACCATCAACTATGGATTAGCTCTGAGGACTGGGGATGGATAGCAGTGTGCTGGTTCACCTCCTTCCTCCAGGCCAATATCACTTGGCAGTGATTTGGGAGGAGAGATCCTGTCCCTGGTCCCTGCCACAGGGTTCAGTATTTAAAGCTGCTAGGTGAGCTAATTTGTTGTCATATCATCAGTATGTTGATGACTGCCAATTATGCATTTCTGTCCCTGACGAATTAAGCAGTGCTGTGAATGTTGTATGAGAGTCTGGATGGGGAGCAAAGTCTTCATCTCAACCCTAGCGAGACTGAGTGGCTTTGGGTTTTGTGGCCTTCAGGTTCTAGGAATATGCCATTTGATGTTAGATGAGGGGTACTGCCCCAGAAAAACCTAGTGTGCAGTTTGGAGGTCCTTCTGGACTCACGACTCCTGCTTGAAAAGCAAGTGGCAATGATGGCTGGAAGACCCTTTACATCCTGCCCCCAGGGTAAACTCTGCTCCCACCCTCCTAACCTTCCAAAAGGGTCTGAAGACCTGGCTCTGCCAGCTGGCTTGGGAGCCAATTGGTAGTATCACGCTGGAGGTGGTTGATGGACCAATAACAGATCCCATCTCACCCCTACTCCATTCTTCTCCATCTTTTAATTATAATTTGTAATTTAATTTTTAATTAATGCTATTAGAAATTTTTATTTTTATTGTTTTATTGCTTTTAATGTTGCAAGCCACCTGGAATCATCTTCTGGCAAAAGTGGGCAGCAAACAAATTTAATAAATAAATCAAAAAAATAAACAGCCCCTATAGCCCCAAGTGAAGTAAGTAAGAAAAATGTTCCTAGCGTGTCTTTCGATGAAAAAAATATTTCCCCATTCCTTTGCCTTCTGAGGGAAATCAACTGCCTCTGAGAGAGCAAATTAAGAAACTATAGTTTAAACCCATCCTTCCAAACCTAGATTAGAATTTATGTTTTGATGCAAGTTCAAATTCCTAGCTATGTTGAATAGAACGAACGGAGTGCTCAAGGGATAGTTGCTGTTTCACTCACAATTCTAAATAAACAGATTCAGAATTGTTGGAATACAGCCTGCTACATGCTTATTTTCATTTCAGTAACCTAATATTCAACAAAACACTGACTGTGCGCATTAAGACTATTTTTCCCATAAGAATAACTATGCCCTACAATGACATTTTTGTGGTCATTTTTTGTTCTTACCATAGCTAGTACTTTCGTGTGCATGATAAAAAAATAAATTATAATTTAAATTTTGTTGGCCCAAATTTCACTGTTTGAAAATAAACACTTAATTCGTCTACATTACAAAGGCATTGTGTCTTAGATAATTCAGTAGAAAGGTCTGACGTTTAATTCTAATAGCATTTCTGAAGTGTGTGTGTACCCATCTGTCTTCTCAGTTTGAAAATCACATAATTTTGCTTTGCTACTAGCATATCTTTTGTATTTCCTCTATGAAATTGGGATAATTAACCCCCTGCAAGGATACTCAAAACTAATTTTAGTGGTGCTTTATGTTGCTTTGAAGATGTGAAAAATTGTTAATGTATGCCAGTGTCTTCATTTAAAGAATAAAATGTTTAACTCCAGCATAGTGTGGAACATTTAGCAGCTTCCATGAATTATAGATTGTGAATGCTAGAAAAATTAATTGTACAAAGTATTTAAGTTATTTAATGTATTTATATCTTTCAGCTCAAACCTTTCCACAGGCATCTTACAACTGGATTCATTAGTTATTGCAAGAACATGCTTTCAATGATTGATAGCTCAATCTACCTTCAGTGTTTCCAGTCCAAACTCTAATGACTATTAGCCATATCTGTAGGCATTTTGCTTATACTGTTCACTTCAAGCTACTTTCCATTTCATCTTTAGATAAAGATGTGCCTGCTTATGAAATTTTGTTACGAAACAAAATGGAGAGGCTATTAATTTGAAGCTAAGTAGTGTTCAGATTTATTCTACTTCTGATAGGAGTTTATCAGAGCTGCAAAGTAGACTAAGAATTAAAAAGCACCACCACCAGAAGATGACAATGGCAAACCAATTCTGTTCAGTACTGTTGGCAAGAAAGCTGCATGACCATATCTGGAATGGAATTTGATTTGATGGACTAAACTTTACTTTCATTTAGGTGTGGTTTACACTTTTCTTCAAAGTCCTTCAGATAAATTAAAGGCAGTAATTTAGCAGGGTCATAGAAGTTTGCTGAATACAGAGGAAAGCTCCTGGCCTCAACGACAGCAATAGAGAGTAAAAAGGAGCATTTACAGAATGTTGGTTTTTGTGATACAGTATGTGTCTTTAAAGTTAGTCCTTGATCAACTATTTCTGGCTAAGCAATCTGGAATTTTTTACATAATCATCTGATATTAAATAACTTTATTTAAAGAGAATTTTAGATTTTATAAACCTCGTCAAACTTTTATAAAAGTAGAACATGTAGCTATTAGAAACTTTATTTATGTTTCAATGCTGAAATTAGATAAGATTTTAAACCTTATAAAAATATTTCTATACCTTGAGCAATAGCATATATTTTTCTTCATCTAATTTTTCAGTATAAATTCAATTTATTTAAGCTGTTTAGAATTAACCTACCTAGTTTCTCTGCTTAACAATATGTTTATTGTTAAAAAATAGGAAAAGAAAAGCTATGTACGCCCTCAGATTACAGTAATTCTGCCGGTAAAAAATTTGAAACACAATACAAGTGAAAAGCAACACTGGTCATTATTAACATTAGGAGTAGTTCAGAGCAAACACAGAGAGGATAAAATGGTCTAATATATCCAAGGCAGCAATCTCTATTTCTTAAAAATAATAATCAAAAGAAACCCCAATCTCACTTTAAAATACTCAGAAAAATTAATATCACAAGTAGAGACTCAATATTTTTAGCATATGAGAATTTAGGTGCAGAGCAGATCCGCAGTTTAATAGATAATGTTGTTTGACAACTATTCTACATTACTCAGATGGTTTTGGAAAAAAAATATTTTTGAATGGGTATTCCCCAAAACTATTATAAATACTTTAAAATTGAGGATTCACAATTCCTAGTATCATACAAGTCCACCCTACTAGTTCCTTCTACTGTAATAATACAAAATGTAGAAAACCAGGGAAAGCAGTGGACAAATAAAGCAGGAAATGACAGAAAAGAATAGGAAATATAGTAAAAACTAACGTACATCAACACCATTTACTATACATCTTCTGTCCTTGCAAAGCAATTTTGCTTCTACATCATCTTCACAAAGATTATGTATATCATATTTTCTTCTTTAAACTTCTCATCTCTCTTTGAATATCTCATCAACATAATTTCTCCACAATTTTCTCCATCATTCCCTTCCCCTCAACCTTTCCACGTTTCCTATATTGATTTTACAAAGCTGACTTTATTATTTTTCTCTAAGTGACCAGTCTGCTTCTTTTTTTTCTTTTATTCACTCACTTCTTACTCATTCTTTTTTTTAGTCTACTTTCATTCAGCAGGATGGGAGGATGGGGGTGTTATCTCACACAAACACACACACACTTCTTTAGTGTTACGTTTCCAATGCATCTACTTTCAGGTCCAAATAACAAACTACCAAAAGAATTCTCTTAGACATAGCCATTTTTGTTTCACTCAACAAACATTCATTCTTTACCCGGAGAAGATAAGCTGCTTCTCCTTTCTACCAGTATTTGCATGACTTAAATTTTCTGTACCCATTTTCCTGTCTTCGGTAAACATTCTACAAAGGTACACAAATTTATCAACCTGCTCTACTTTTCATCATTTATAACCTGCAGTTTTTCATTCCATTTTCCATGTCAGTCATAACTGGCTTGGAGATCATTTTTTTTTTATTAATTTGCAAAGCCACTGTTTCTACTAAATGAACAATGTTTGTTCTATGCTGAAAGAAGTCAAGCATCAATTTTCTGAAAAGTTGAAATCCTTTGTGTAGTATTAAGTGTGAGTTTTGTTATAGTTTGCTGTATCATTAGGATTTCACCTAACTTTGAATGTGCTGTAATTATTTTATTTATTTATTTATTTATTTTTAAAAGCCCTTCTTTTTTCTTAACCTTCTCAATTGGAAGGATATTTTGATAAACTTTTTGCATATTCCATATAGCCATTAATTATATGACACTTTAGAGGTACCTGTTACTTTTATGTTTGAATACAAGTGTTAAAGGCAGAATATACAATAATGCAAAGTACTTGAATCAGGTAATACTTGAATCAGAGGCGTGTTTCTGTATCTAACAGGAAATGCTATCTAATGCTATAAGAATAGAGCAAACCCTGGGTGCACTATAGCCTCTCATCTTTCAAAATGTTCCTTAAACAGAAAAGCTTTGTGAATGTTACTTGATTATGTAACTGACTTAGCCTACATATTCACATATAAACTAATTCCAAGCTTGTCGCCATAAGCGTATAGTGCATATGCTTGTTAATGCATCTCGAAACTATTTCATTTAGATCATTTATACATAATGTTGTATATTTTGGGTAAGAACTACAGCAAAGCTTTAACTCTTTAATTGGAAAAATACCGAGTTAATATTTTACCAAATTGACTGGGGACAGAGTAGTTTCTTTCTATTTGAGAAGATCAAATAATTGCAGATTTTTGTGTAAATATTGTACATAGGTTGTGGCTATTTAATTTTTAGTCCGAGTGAAAGCCTAAGCGACCTACAATCTATGGTATTCTGTTTCAGTTTAGCATACGGTACCTTAGATGCATGTTGAACTTGTTTTTAATTTGATGCTAATTTGAAGTGGAAAATAATGAACAAATTTATAAATAGAAAAATTAGTTGCATTGAATATGTTTTTAGCTGCCTAAAAGTTTCAAAAAAGACCAACTTCTAATCCCATTCGTTCTGCTTTATGTTCGTATCTTGAGGACAGGCAGGTGTTAGGTGCAGTTTCTGAAATCAAACATTCTCTACTATTCCTACTCCCAAAAGACTTCCAAGATTTTCCTTTGATGAAATAGTATAGGATGTTTTCAAGATTTGCTCAGTCTGTGTTGTAGACTTTTGTTTCCCATAATGATTAGTCAAAACACAAAAAAATAGTCTTAATATATAGGCAGAAAGTAATCTTAAAGATATTAAAAATAATTTTAAAAAATAAGTAAAATCTCCTTTGAATCCTATCACTTTATGGACATTTTTATGCACTTTTTTTCTCCCACAAGAAAATTAGTTTGTCATATCCTTTTGTCTGGAAAATTGATCCTTCTGATGAATTTCAAAAAAGATCTAAACCTATTTAGCACAAACCTGTGCTATCTATATATTTTGTCAAAAGATTTTTCAGCATCTAATGACAAAATTACAAATAGATCTTTATTTTTATTGAAGTGTAGTAAATATGCAACTAATCTAATATTGTTTGCTGCTTACCTAGTTTTTATAAATTCTGCTTGTTAATTCTTAATAATGAACAATATCACTTACTGTAATCTAGTTGATGGCTATTAATTCATGATTGCTGTTAAGTTTCATCAACATTAATCAGTGAGATTGGATGATAATTAGCACATTGAGTATGATCTTTACCTGATTTTGGTGTAATTGCAATATATACCTGATTAAATGTCTGTGATAATATTCCCTTATCAAATATCTCACTATTTAATTTTTTTAAGGAAAGCAACTTTTTAGATTTAGCCAGAAATTAGACAAAGATAAGATTTTGTTCCTCTCATGTTAGAATTCAGGGTTATCTAATGAAATGAGTTAATGAAAGATCCAAAACAAAGAGAGTATTCACACAGTGCTTACATACAGAATTCTGTACATTGGGAATCCTTTGAAAATGATTTGGAAGAAAGCTTTTAGAGTACACAAGAATGCCATTACTGCACCTCTAGCAGCATTTTTTTTTTTTCAAATTTGCATGGAACTATGAAAAAAAAAATGAGCTGTTTTAAATGAGTACTGCACTTGGGTGTTCCAGATTCCAAAACATGTTTACCAAATCATTTTCAAAGGATGCACAGCCCTAAAAATCAATATTACAATAAGACATTAATTTGAGTAACTTTAAACTATAATTATACAGTATCATAGAACATAGAGCATTACTTTTTCAGTAGAACTTTTTTTGTAAAAGCTGTATATTACAATTTCATCTTTTTTTTTACCCTTGCTGACCAACATGACCAGGAAGGTACTGTTGTCCAGCTTGTTTAGTTCCCCTGTTGGCTTCAGTATTAGTCACAGTAGAAAGAGAAAGCCATAGTAATTAAATCTTTGATCTGATTCAGTTTTTCTTATATTCTTATTGTGCTATAGATTCAGTCCTTTCATTAGCAAATAAGTCATGAATCTTTTACATATGTCACAATTATTTTTTATTTCTCTCTTTCTCCTGTATATCTTTTTTCTCTACTTCACTGAATAGATATATAAGTATTACTTTCTTTTTAGAGTGACTCACCAAACATTTAACAGCCACCAAAAGAGAAAATTGTGGCAATGTCTTAAATTGTCCCATAACCTATTTGTGAGTCATGACCCACCATCTGAAAAACACTGAGCAAGAGAGCTCTTTAATCTGGCTCTAAATCTGATTGATATTCAAGCATCAGTTTTATATTTGTATGTAAAATCTGACATTTTCACACAGTTCTAATTCTTTCATAAACATGATAAGTGAAGGCCAGTCCAGAAAAAAACTGATGAGAAACATATGATTGTTCCTAACATTAAACAATAAAATAGCAGTTGACCTCACACTTTTAGAACCACAAAATGTAATTAGGTTGTCAATTCAATGAAAGCTATGTAATGGGAATGATCTTTTACAGAAATTTACCCACAAGTCATATTTAATGTGGTTTTTCTCAACATCATGATTTAAATATTTATTTCTACTGATTCCAAAAGTTCCGTATACTCTTAATATTACAGCTAAGTTATGAGTGTTAATGCTCTATCACTGTATATTTAATTCTCTCTACATCCTCCTCCTGTTGAAATTGCCAGAATTGTAAGAAAGGTAATATTCTGCTTCGGTCAAATTAAATGATGCATTCAGGCTTCCTGAGGAAATAGTTTTTATAAGCAGCTAAAATATTTATTTATCCAGGTTTCATCTTACAGGGTTTCTTTATTTTCTAAAACAAGCAAAACTATCAAGTCTCTAATGATCTAATCTAAAACCAAGTCTTACCTCCTGCTTGGAACTGGAAATGAATGACATTTGAACTACATTCTTGAGAAAAATTAGAGGGGTACTTTTGTCCCCAAACATCTGGGGGGAGGTATAGAAAATCTGATAACTGATACTTTGCTGACATTATTTGGATCTGAAGTGATTGTATAAACACTTTTTCTTAGATACTGTCTATTTATAAAAATTACTTTTAAGTATCACAGAAAGACAAATTAAGGAAACATGTTAGGAACTAGGTTTAATATACAGTATCTGTACAAACTTTCCTCTCAGCCACTATACCCACCTAGAGAAAATGGACCAATGATACTGGATAGTCCCAAGGAATATCTTACTTTTAATTCCTAAACCTGAAGAATTTTAGCAGCTGAATTATTTAAAAAGCCAAATTGTATCTTTTGCATTATGAAACAAGATCTTGAGTACTTTCGTGTATAGAAACATAAAAAAGATGTGCTGGATTAGATTTAGACCCATTTAATCTAGCATTTTTGTTCCCACTGTGGTCAACAAAATGCTTCTGTAAGAGCATAATCCTTCTATGAAGACAGGAATATTCTCAAAACATCTGGTGTTTAAAGGAATACTGAAGCTAAAAACAAAAATGTGATTTGGAACAATTTATAGCCATATCCTACGTGAATACTCTATTAGAGTTGAGGCTATCATCTTATTTAATAGTAAAGACACGTATATATTTCTCTTTTTTCCTTCTCAATCGCTTATCATTCAACTACACTGGAATGCTTCTTTTATTGTGGACACATTCCATCTATTTATGAATAATAAAATATTTTCTTGGTGTGACTAGTTGGAGATGTGAGGGTCAAAATTATTCCTAATGGAATAACTGATATAGAAATCGGTCTGTCTGTGTCTGTCAATCTAATCTAATCTAATCTAATCTTTTCCCCAGTAGAATAATTAATAAAAATAGTTGCTTTAATCAGTTTTTGTCTTCAGCATTTGAGTATTGTAACATTGTACCATTTTTCATAAAACTGAAAACAATTATACATATTGTCTAAATGTTGATAGTTTGTTATGATTCCTTAAAGTTTTTATTACTACTAACAATATTCTTTTTTGCTGAACTATGAAATATTAAATACCAGTCCTATCCACCTCAGATTAGTTCTTTCAAGGATCACTCTTCTTTCTAAGAAAAATAAGGCCCATATATTTTAATACTTTTTCATTGCCAGTGCAAACATAACCTTTGCCATTTTGTTTTCTTGATTCCCACCCTGTATCTGGTTGGCATCAGTTAAAACTACTACCATTACAATTCCTGCACTGATTTGCTTGTCTGTCCCATTTGAAAGATAATGAATTGTGCATAGAAAATAATGTTTGTTAGCAGTGACCGAAAGCATAGTATGAGTTAGCTGATACCTCACTTATTTTCTTCTGTCAGCAACTCTGAACATCTGCCTATTGTGAATGCAAGCCTTACTGCTTTCAGACAACAAAAATATGTTTCTTTTATGTTTAAGGTCTTCTGTTAAAGGAACGATCACAAGGTCATCCTTGAAATTCATATGAATAATTTCATAAAAAGGATTGATACCTACTGAAACCTGTTACTAATTATTTTATATTGTTTTCATGAATAAATAAAAATGATAAGACATTTTTGTATCCCCAGGTTTTGCTTTAATAGCTATGGATATGTTTTCTTTGCAAAATGAATTCACAGGATTATATTAGGCTGAGCTGCCATGTTAATCCCTCTGACTGGAGTGGAAAAAGATTCTCATGAATCAGTAGTAGCAGTGGCATTTGCTAGAATGAATGACTTTTGATAGGCCTTAAATTTTGGTGATCTTAAATTGCTGCAGTATTAATCTTTAAAACAAATGACTTGCAATTAACAATGATTGTGCACTTTTATTTAAAAAAATAGGCAGAAGAAATAAGGATGTTTTTATGGAAGTATTATCAGATTTGTCAAAAGCTCTGAGGAAAATGGATTTTGTGGGCTTATTTTCAAAGTTTTTGTTCATGCAGTTTCCCTGCCCTTTAAGGAAATGTAGGAAAAGTTATATGTAAAATAAAATGGCATTATTTCAGTTGTACCTTGAATTTTTTTTTTTCATGAAGACCAGGCATCTGCAAAAATAATTCATTCTATCAACAGTTCGAATGCATCTCTTAAAATTGTTTTCTTTTTCTTCTTTCTTTTGTAGTTCTTTGAGGTTCCATTTGATGCAAATATGAACAGGACAAAAAACAGACCTCTAGTACAAGGACAGATCAGGTAAGGTTGCACATATGCTTTCTTTAAGTAGAAATGAATCTCACTGTTGCTGTATGTATTTCCCCCATTTTCAATCTTTCTTTATGCTTAGTTAAATAAAGATTAAAAGATATGGAAAGAAATCATTTTGAATGCTTTGATGATTCTGACACTTATAATGCCACCCAGAAAATACATCAACTTGCCTTCATCATGTTCATATGTGATATAAGAGCCATTATAAATATGCTTATTAAGAGTTACAGACTTCAACATTTTCGTATAAAAATAAACATTAGAAGCAAAATGCTGATGCTACTAGGACTTGTGAATTTCCAGAAAAATTAAACTCTCCTGCATTAAATCTTAAAAGAAATGTACCTTAACCAACACAAGTAAATAGGCTTGTGCTCTTTAAATATTTGGGATACAAACCATTTAATACCTGATCACTGGTTTATGATATTCTAGTAGAATAGAAGCACAATACGTTTCCTACTGCCAGAGACATAATCACAAGGGATTTACCTTATTAGAATGATTCAGAACCTCTGGCAGTTTCTGAAATAAATAATATATAATTGTGATTGCCATGAATTAAGGATAACATTTTGGGGCCAAAATGTATGCATGCACAATTATTCACAAGTAGCATAAAACATTGCTATTACTATTATGGACAGTGCTATGCCAAATCACAGCCATATCCCAGTACTTGGAACTAGCTGAGAATGTGCTATTTCCTATCTACTGGACATGTTACCTTGCATTCTGAGCTTGGTGGTTTTCTTGCAGACGTTTCATTACCAAACTAGGTAGCATCATCATACACTGTATGACCTACCATCATAAGGCTGATTATGTTACCTAGTGATAATACCAAGAAAACCACCAAGTTCAAAGAGCACCAAGGATCCCACAATTTAACCTTGAACTACAAATATTCACTTCTATTGGTACCTGCATTCTCTTCATGCCTCAAATCTTAATTGTGTCATTTTACACATGCATATTACATTTAATGGTAGAGTAAACTTTTCATTTAAAATATTACATCTCTGCAAATGAAGTGTGACTTCTGATGACTGAATGTGTATCAAAACTTGCTCATTTTTTGATCTAAAGACCTTGAGAGTATGCTGCTAAATACAATATATGAAATATAGTTATATCCTCCTATAAATCATTGTAACACTTTTTGCCAAGATTTTACAAAAAATAATTCTTAAATATGTCTCATCTTTTGTGCATACACTTTTCTCTGTGTATACATATAAATAAAAAGTCAAGGTCCCAGGAGGCTTCTGTTTGAACATAAAGCAACCTTGATTTCTGCTTGTGTGTCTGTTCAGTTTCTTAAAGGATTCAGTTCCAAGTTCTAGGGGGATGGAGAATGCTGCACCTTATTTGCAAACTTTAAACTAAAGCCCTTATTCATAAACTATTCAACAAACAATTTTCAGATAGCATTTCCATGATTTGTGCCAAGGATTATTTATAACAAAATTATGTTTTCCCTTAGGCATCTGTGAACAGTTGGTCCTATTTATTTCTGTGTTTTATCCATCATCTTTGGAGGATTGAAGAAAAGTGATGGATGAAATTACACGAAAATTGAAACAAAATAGTAAAGCAAGCCCTGGGGGTAAACTCACCCTCATTGTAAATAGAGTACTTTAGTAAACTTGTTCTGATTTGTTCTGTGAGGTGGTGCTAATTATAGATTTCTAAGTTCAGTTAATTTTATTTTAAAAACATCATGAGGAAAATTTTAATGAGAACATCTGTTGAGCACACAGTAAGCCAAAAATTGAGCCCAGCCAAAATTCAGTGAAATGGATCTATACCCTTCACTCTAGTCTTTGAATTTGGTTAGGTAACTATATATGAAATAAAACTCCTCCTTTCTCATTCCCAGATAAAATTAAAGGTTTTTTTTTTCTCATCTGAATTACATTCACAGTAACTCACATGGGCGATCCAGTATGTATTTCTCACAGAAAAATGCTCTAAAATACATTAAGGGACAGAGCTCTCAATTGCTAAAGTACATATATAAAATGCCTGTTTCCCCACATAATTATTTAGGTGAAATTGGAAGGATTTGAAAGATACACCATTTGGCCAAAATATTTTTTTTTAAAAAGAAACTATATACTGTATTTAAATTGTCCTATTTGCCCTGCCTGTTGTAATCATTGAGGGGGGCAATCCCCCAAGCAATCACACAACCATCCATGTATTTATAGATAGTTTAATGATCTTTAAAATATCACAAAGCTTTAAATGATAAATGCCTATAAATTTCATGTTAACTTTCAACTGCCACTATTTCTTCAGCTGGCCGAAAGTATGACTAGCACGAGATCCATCTTATTGTGGGGTTTGTCCTATTTGAAACTTCCGTCATTATTATTATTATTATTATTATTATTATTATTATTATTATTATTATTATTATTATTATTATTATTATTATTAAATTTCTTCTACAGTTAACACCGAAGGCAAATCAAAACTACACAGAGATAGTTGTATTGGAAAAGCTGGTATCGTGTATTCTGGGAATCATTCCAAACATGTTTGGGGCATGCATAAGGAATTTTGCATGCCTTCAAAGCATTGTTGGGGGGGTGTTTTGTGATACATTTGACTTTCATCAAGTTTAATGATGGGCTAGTCTATTCTTGTTCTTTTAATTTAACTTTTTGATGCTGTAAATACAGAGACAACTACTTACTGAAAAAAATGTTTTGAAGTCTATTGATTTTACATAAGATACTAAACTATGCAATTGTCACTGATCAAAACATTTTAAGAATCATGAATGTACAGATCACCTTTGATAGCCTTCTCAAATATATATATTTGTTGCTGTCTTCAGAACAATAGAGGGAGGAGTTTTCACTGTTAGCAAGGTCTCATTTTTCCATAATTTCACATGTTCATATGTCTCTTTTCTCTCACAACCTATCAAACTTTTTAGACAAAAACAGTTTGTTTCCGTCTGTTCTGATTTTATGTTTAATGCATAAATGGATGCATCTTGATTGAATCCACTCTCTACAACTATTAAATCCATTGGATTTTTAAATTATTTATGCAAATTATTGTGCAATCGAGCTTCAATTATTTTGTTTTTGTTTATAATAGAGCTATAATGGACCAAACTTTGAAACTATTTTAGATTTAATGTTATGTTACTTTGTTTGTTTGTTTGTTTTGAATATAGCTACCTTTTTTGATATAGCCATGATAAATATTATGAAGAATAAATATAAAATAACATTGGACCACATTTCCCTGTCATGATAAGCTATAATTTGGGAAAGAGATCTTGTTAATTGTTCCAACCAGAAATTGCCCCAAGGCTGAGGAAATTGTTCAAGTTATTTATTCTTCCACAGCTTGTGAAATGAGTCACTGTAAGTATGAGAGTTTTGGCACAACTCCACCACATGACATCAAGGAAGCCAGTTGGATGTAGCAGTAACAAATGTGATCCTTATGAAAGCATTACACTCCTAATTATTATTAGGATAGTAAATCCATCACTTCTGACTGGGTGACAAAGAAACATTTATATTTGCTAGGCATATTTTATCCTCAAGTAGTTTTGACAATGTATCATAGACATTTGATAGTTTGTTAAAGTAATTCCATTCAGCACCCAGTCTCAGTTTACCATCTTGGTAAATTTCCTTTCCACTCTGCATATGATCCTCTGACAAACTAGGATTGTGAGTTTGCATGACATAATAAAATTCAAATCTATCTAAAGAAAGTACAACTCAACTTAGTTGAGAAAGAAAGTGCAACTCAAATCTATCTAAAGAAAGTGCAACTTATGTGTTTTTCAAACCTTTTTTTTTTAGACTTTTACCATTGAATTTGTATGGCACTTGAAACGCAAAGGATTTCCGATAGACCTACTTTATGTGCCAAAAGGTTGACATCTAATCATATATATTGTTTATATATATACACATATATATTTGTGTTTCTGAATAAAAACAAAAGCATGATTATTGTGCCATGTAACCTTTTGTATTAAATAATAAATAGCTTTTTCACAGTGTCAAATATCTCATTCTTCATTGGACAGTTCATTGCAAGTGCTACTTGCATGGCATGACAGACCTCTCTTATCATATGAATAATGTCTGCCATTATTACCCTAATACAAATAGAGCAATCTCAACTGCTAAACTTCACCTCTTGTTCATTTCAAGTCATTGGGACGTACTTGCACTGCCAGATACTTAAGCACAATTCACAGAGGACTTTCAAATGTCACATGTCTCATAAATATATGTTAGTGAGTAACTGGCTCCGAACTGAAGCTGCAAATATTTTTGTTTAATTTCATGCTTGTTAAAGGGGGGGGGCGTTGCTCCCTTTTAAAATGGTGTAGTTCTAAAGAGACAATGCCGCAGTGTTTTCTTCAAATGTTTATCCTGGACATTGGTAATGTTTATAAAATTAAGTATATTCCATCCTGCTGAGTTTCTTTTCTTCTGTACGTTTTCTCTTAAAAGAAAGAAGCTGACATTGGCTGAACGTGGTAAATTTAATAAGGTACCTTTATATTTTGACATGTCCAACTACTTGTGAAAATGTTCCCCTTGCATTCTAAGCTGTGGGATACCTATTCGCTCCTCTCATTTAGGTAGTTGCATAACAGTCAGTGAAAAGAAAATCCTTGAGCTAGAACATAGTTTAGAGGAGATAAAACCTACATCAAAGGGTGACTAATGGAATGTTATAATGCCTACTGTCTGGAGCAGCAGTGGCTATTTAACTCCACCGTCTGCAGATTATTTGGTTTATGCACAATACAAGATCTGTATGCTTTCTCAGATCAGAATTTATAATTCTGGGGTGTAAATTTCTGCTGTGCATTTTTTAAAAAAAAATTATGTGCAAGAATAAAACTCATATGTGCAAAGTGGCTTTACTTTAATGTTTGCAGAAGTCATTGTCTATTCAGTGCACTGTTTCTCTTGGTTATACTCTCTGGAAAATGACTGCTGCAAGTTGGTAGGGACATTCCATTATAAGCAATTGCATGTGTTAAATAGAAATCCTACGGAAACATTTGACCCTCACGCTTTGCTGCTTTTCAATTCAACTGTGAGGCCTTTGCCATGGTATTATTTATCAAGGCCTTTAATTGCATGTGGGACAGTTGATAAATTTAAGTGCATTGTGCATCACATCCAGTTAGGAAACATCCCAGATGCTCATATATAAGCCAGGAGTCATGGTGCATTTGAGTAAATAGCCCTCCATCTGCTTCTGAAGACCACTGCTGAGGAGTAATACACACTCCTAATGGAGTTGTCTTAGCCTACTATGTCACAACACAGCAGGGGCTAGAACCTAGCTATTTGAATAAGGACAACAATTGTATCCTATAATCCTTTTCACTGTGACCTCCAATATAAGTAAACTTTTGGGATGTACCATTTTTGCCATTTCAATTTTCTTGAGAAATAATGGAGGGCAACTTTTTTCACTTCAAAAGCAATCATGACAAAGTAGAATCTTAGATTATAGTCTGTTGTGATATTCAACTAAAAATAGTTGTATGGTAGATACATCAATATTAGATATTTGTTACTTAACCTGGCTAAACAGATGTCAGTAGGAAAATGTGCACACGTTATTTTTTTTTCACCCTGATGCAACTATTGTAGTGTGAGATTGTTTATTAAGATGACTTAAATATTTTCTGCATTTGGGGAAATGATGAACAGTATGAGAGTCAAAATCCTGTCCAGTCCCTAAAGTACCATTCATGTTTGAAATAGTTGAACAGATGCCTTCTATTGATGGACGATTGGGCACTTTTGTGTAAAGTGGGCATGGCAGAAAACTAAGAGAAGAGGGAGAAAGGAGTGAGAGAAGAAGTAACAGAGTAAGGAGATAGTATGTATAAAAGAAATAAAAAGAGAAACATTGGTGGTCCATTCAAAAAAGTAAACTATTATTTTACAAGTAAGCAGAGAATTTCTAAACAATAACTATAATCATATTATCTGTTCATACTATGTTATTGTTCAACAAAGTTTTAATTATTCATAATCTTCTGTTCCTGTCAATAAATGTGATAGAATATATTTCTTAACTCCATACAGCATACTATATCAGAAGAAAAACCAATAAGAGAGGAGATAATCTTAATATAAGAACCTATTATTATTATTATTAGTAGTAGTAGTAGTAGTAGTAGTAGTAGTAGTAGTATTGTGGTACTGAGGTAGCAAGGTTTTAAACATTAAAAGATATGTTTATCTTTTAAACATAAAGATAGATATGTTTATCTATCTTTACACCTAAACACTAAGAAACTGCTTATTTTAAGATTTGTTGGCATAAAATGTTTTGTTACTGTGAAAAGTTAGTTTCTAAAATTCAAGGGGAAATCCAACATTAGATTTCCCTCTCCTAAATGGAACCTGTATTTGACATTGGAGAGAAAAATTCAAAGATAACCTCTGTAATGTTATACTAGAGGTTATATGTTTGCATTTTATAGTATGAAATAATATGATATGAATTTTGGCAATTCACCATTAAAAGCATCAATCAAACAAATTTAAGAAAACTGGTTCTGTGATTTTATGGAAGACCCAGTAATGGTTTTAAAAATCTTACTGGGGATAGAGATAATGTAAATGAATATGATTTGCATGAATATATTTGCTAAGAAAACATTGGTAGGTTAGCATAACAGTAGCTGTTACACTAGTAAAAATAAAATCAAGTCAAATCATTTCTTTATAACGGCAGAATATCATTATAGAATACACAATAGAATACACCATGTCATATGTAGCAATTATAAGTGATGAATGTTTGAATCAAAAATCTACCTCAGAGGCATGAAATGTAACATCAGAGTCTCTCAAAATATAGTTTTACATAACCATTTGTTTCATGGTGATCAATTTGAAAGTCCCTTAAAATACATAGCCGTTTTTACAAAAGACTAAAAAGTATAAAGAGTTTCTTACCAAGTAAACTTCTAGACATCAACATTCATTCTAATAATATCATTAAAGTCATTTCCTCATATAATAATTATGAATGTGAAAAGTTCTTGTTTTCACCCACAATGTTACTGTGTTGTGTGAATTAAGGCAGCCCTGGGGGGGTATGCTGTGGTTTGCAATGGAAGATTGTAGCATAAGCTTTGTGTGTGTCAAAACTCAGAAGAATGTTCACATCAGAAGATGCAGTTCCCTCTATTGAATTCTTAGGCAAGATCTAAGAAAGATGCTCTAAATGGCTTCTTGGTTTTTTTTAATAGCCGTTGGGAACTAGAGACAAGGCATCCTAGGCAGATAATTCTGTCAACATTAAGCAGAAATAAACTGATCTTCACTGGGCTTGGAAACTATGCTGGGTCAAGTCTACATAACAGTTGGAAGAGAAAGAGGTTAAGAGAACTAGAGCTGGGGGCAAAACTGGGGAGTTGACCCCCTGACAGCAGACAATGGCAAAGTGCTTCCTCAAGAAATGTGCAAAGGTATGCCTACAAATCTGCCATGAGTAAAAAAAGACTTGACTTTTTATTATGGAAATAACAAGCAAAAATATGTATTTCTTAAAACTCAGAGGCCAGAAAGCAACTGGATATATATTCTCAAAAATATCCATTTGCTTAGGTTAAATAATAAAATTTATCTGAGAATAGACTCTCCTTATGGAGCCTATTAAATTTATTTACATTTGTATTTATACATTTTGCTTTAAGGCAATTCAACTCTCTGGCACTCTGGCTCTGTTTTTAATCTTGTAAGACTTTATCTAACCAACAGTGGCCCGTTATTCAACATGTGCCAAGTAGTTTCAAAAATGACACTACTCAGCAAGACCATTACCAAACTGTCTCGGATGCTAAATGGCTTGCAACTCAAATTCTATTTGCAGTAAGTCACGTAAAAAGTGCATTTCTTCTGTAAATGGTTGAGTTTATTAGGCCTTTAAACAAGGGACAGCTTACATATTATCAACTTGGCAAGTCAGATACCAGGGTTTACACTTTAATTAGGCATTGCTAGCATAGTCATTGCTGCAGAGTTTGCATTCCAGAGACTAAGATACACAAAGAACTCTCTCACCCATTTTATTGGAATCTACTTGATAAAAAAAAATCACAGTTTATATTCTAATATTTTTTTCTGAAAGGGGCGTATCTGGGTAATAGGATTTGTATATTCATTTCCATGCTGGTTTGCTTTACCTTAAATTTCAAATTATCTGTTCGGGGTCCCTGCACAAATATTTAAAAGCATGAACACCTCTTTCAGAAAAGGTAATAATGTGCAAAAAACAGAAACCATTGAAACCTAAATGTAGGAAAGGAATAGAAAATAGACATCCTGCCATAAAAAATAACATTGAAGGGAGATGGTGAAATTGTCACTCTAGTATAAGATAATATATGTTGTTATTATTTCTTATGCCATCCTTCAATTATAGTTTGAGATACTTAATAACTGAATGATGAATGAATATATTCATTATCAATAGCTGTAATATTATATATTATTGGTTATGATATTGTTATCTAAGAGCAAGTAGGTTCAGTATTTTAGGGCAGAACTGCCGATTTGTACTCCAACCATTCTTCTTTCTATTTTTTAATTTCTTTCTGTCTTTCCATTTTTGGGATTCAATCAAATAACCAACCATATTGGACATGGATAGGATATAAATAAGATGCATGCTATTAATACATAGTTTATTCTGCGGTTGTGAATAAGAATTCATGTACATATCAGTAATTTTATAGGAAGGTCCTTGTTGTTGCATTCTCAGAATTATGATGCCTTATAGAGCTGAGTATCCCAACCTTTGTGGATCGGTGGGGGGGAGAGGCAAATGGAGAGCACATGCTCACCTGTCACTTGCACAAGTAGGGATGTGTGTGCATGTGCTTGCCCATTGCTTCCGCGTCCAAGTTCTGAATGGCTCACAGCCCAGGAATTGGGGATCCTTATTATAGAAGATCCTCTACATATGAGATGATGAGATAAAACTAAGTTCAGGGGATGTTTAGATTACAGGTAGTCCTCAATGTACAAGCATTCATTTAGTGACTGTTCAAAGTTACAACAGTACTGAAAATGTGACTTACGACCATTCTTCACACTAATGACCACTGTAGCATCGCCATGGTCATGCGCTCACTGGGCAACTAGCATGTCTTTAGAACCGTTGCAGTGTCCCAGGGTCCTGTGATCACCTTGTGACCTTCTGACAAGCAGAATCAATGGGAGAACCAGATTCACTTAACACCCGTGTTACTAATTTAACAACTGCAGTTATTCACTTAACAAACCGGCAAGAAAGTTTAGAAAATGGGGCAAAATTCATTTAACAACTTTTTGCTTCGCAACAAAAATTTTGGGCTCAATTGTGGTCCTAAGTCGAGGACTACTGTGTTTCAAATAGAACTCTGGGTGATTCTGAGTTGTAACTGTTGTACATAATTTCATCTAAGAATAACATTGAAATAATGAAAAACCTTTCTACACAAATGAAACAGTAATGAATGTAGGTCTCATTGCATTGATGTCATTCTTCTCCTCCCTTTCCAACTGGAAAAAATATATTTGAAAATAAGAATTTGATTCTCTGCAGAATACGTGCTTGAAGGAAAAGAAGGACTTACGTACTTTTAACATGCTGTTTCTGTTCTCATATCTTATTTTGTAAGTTTAGTGCAGTAGAGATTCTCATGAGAACTGTTAAAATAATAAAATAAAGTTAAATTAATTGTTCTTTTCACTATTTAATTTTTCTAAATATCTTTTGATTGATTGCTTTGTAGTCAGTCACTGTAATTTGATAATTTCGTTGCCCTTCTAAATCACCAGTAATGGCAGCTTTACGGGAGGTGTATAAATAAATAGAAACGATAGAAAAATCTAAGAACAGCATGAAAAACAAGAAACAATAATAGCAATAGTAATTATAGCAAAATTAAAAAATACAAGTACAAAAATACAGATGCAAACATACAATCTCATATTTTTATAAAAAAGAAATGAAGTATTCTTAAAAATGGTTGTAATGTTGTAAAAATGAAAGAGATGAGGCTATTTTTCAAGAAATAAGTGACTGCTTTAAACTAGGCTGATTTGTTTATAAAGTTGCTAACGTCTGTAATTCTGGGCAAAGGAAATGGAACATCTGCAACTGAGATTGGTTAAGGTCTGGGAAAACTAATTGCCTTTAGTTTGGTTAAGATGCAGGGTCAATTACATTTTCAAACAACAGCTTATATGCTCTTTGACAGCAAAGCTGGGATGTCGTATATTATCTGTTCCCTTGTTTAGAGAGAAAGAAATGAATTTACATAGCTATGTGATATTTTAATGTAGCCAGTACAAATTTCTTTGCGAAGAAAGGGAAGCTGGCAACTTTGGACTAAAAGTGCCATGTCAGGAATCCAAGAGATATTTGTTTCTTTCAGCCACATTTCTGTCAGTTGAATTGGTTTTTAATAGCAGTAATCTAAAGAAGTGGCTTTTAAAAGATGGTTTCTTACAAGATCTACTCCTGATGTAACAGAGTGAAACCGATTACCTCTCTTTCCTTTAACCCCCACTATCCACAAAAACTATTCCTGGGGGTTGGGAAACAATTTAATGGTAAGCAAGCTACAGTGGGAAGCAGAAAAGTCACTACTATGTGAGCAAAGGTATGTCCATGAAAGGTTGGCTATTACTCGGAATTTCTTAATTTTTATTCATGTGTTTTCTGAATAAAAATTCAAAACGGTTCATTTTGTAGCCTTTACACTAAGAGTTTTTAATTTATAAAAAAGCCAATATAATATATATTACATTTATAATATATTGCTTCAGAAATCAGTTATTAAATGGTAAACCTTTTTGTATGGAAAACAGTGCTAATGCAATGTGTTTGATTCTATTAAAAAAACTGAATAGGGAATTTAATATCTTTTTTTTTTCTGGACTTGATTTTATCTTTAAAAGGCTTCTTGCAGTACTAGACACTTTTTAAAAAATGATTTTATGTACAACTTTATAAGCTTACTTTTGATCCAAATCAGATAGATAGACAATGAATGGATAGATACACACACTTGAATTCATATAAGTGCGTGTGTGTGTGTGTGTGTGTGTGTATGTGTATCTATGAGTATATACCTCACTTGTTTCATGGAATAATTAAGGTGCTGAAATATTTCATATTTGTGGGTGGGTAAATATTGGGGACCCCATTCATGGTTTTGCTGTCATAGATCCTTGAGGCATATGATTTTGCAGTAGAGTAGGGGAGTTAAAAATTAGATTTCCATTTTCCCACTACTATTATGCCATTATTCCAGACTGCTTCTTTGTTGCAATTACTTTAAATCATCAGCGAGAGGTAAAATAATGACTGTCATGAACTCAAATAGCCCATAGTCTACAAAACAACTTTTTGGGGAAGGTTGGTAATGAGAGTGGGAATTCTTATTTAACGCTGTCTTCTAGCTAATAGTTTCTGAGAATGAAAAATGAAACAAACACATTTGCTGTTCTAAACTACAAGAAAATCTAAAAATCTGATATGAAATTGAAAAGCTTTAGATTAGTTTTTTCATCTTGTTTACTTCATGAGGTTATACTTAATGCATGAAGAAAAACGGGACTGCAAGAAGATGATACTTTTATCTTGTATTGTTAGTTAGGTTAATGTTCTCTAACTTCACATATGAAAACAGTCTCTCTATTCCCTCAACCCAACTCACTTTATAGAGTTGTTATTATGGGAAAAAAGGAGGAGGAAGGAATATTAAGTATGCTTGCTGCCTCGAGTTATTTTTAAAAATAATAAAGGTGGGAACATAGATTATAGAACATAAACTAATCTAAAAGAATGCTAAATCCTGTAGTTGGAATTTTATTAAAAACTGG
This sequence comes from Pantherophis guttatus, assembly GCF_059756535.1. NCBI lineage: Eukaryota > Metazoa > Chordata > Lepidosauria > Squamata > Colubridae > Pantherophis > Pantherophis guttatus. Next base: position 168,760,298 of record NC_142064.1, read on the forward strand.
TATATTAATAGAGCACAAATTGTTGTACACACTGCCCCTGATCATCTGAAATTTGGAGGTGTTCAGTACTGTATTAAAAGAAAAATATAATATAACAAAAATGAGTATAATTTGGCTCTTCAGTTTCCTCAGAACTTGAGAAATACATTTCTACAATAATTTCAATGTTCTGCTATGTCTATTTGTATTAACACTGTACAGAAGCATTCATATTATTTAGCTACCACACTATCCAAATGTAACTGAAAGTATATATTCAATTAACAATTCTTAAAGTGTCTTTGTTTTTACTCAAAAGCATTTGTGAAGATACAGTGCAAATAAGTCTTTTTGTAGAAGATTTTAGCCTTTATTATGCTTCTTCCATCTCAGCCAGATGATTTCAATATAAGTCAAGAATACTTCAGTAGATCATTGATGAGATTGGGTTCCCTCATACAGTATCAGAGTTATTAGCAGTTCAACTAATCTTCTTTTCTAAGTCTTTGCACATCAAAGGCATTTCTGCTTTCCAAACAATTGAAGTTATTAAGGCATTATCAGGAGATTAAATATTATGATGTTTGTCAAAATTCCTTCCCTAAGTGCTTTTAAGCATAAAGGCCTTTACTTTACTTAATGATTTTTTTGTGGATTCCACATTACTCCTTAACAAAATAAAGGATCTTGTTAGCTATTCTATTATAATGAATGTAAATGGGAATGTATTGGCTGCATTGTATGTCACTTTATCTGTTGACCTGACTTCATTAATCACAAAGATTTTACAAGGTGAGGAAAACCATTGTTCCTTAATATAGGGGTGATGCTTCTGAGTTCATTGGTTTATCTTCCTCTCTACAGGTATCTGATTTAATCAAATAAATAGCAGTAATTCTATCACTTTTATTTTCCTCAGATTTCTCAGTTTACAGGTCATATTCCATACTTATGATAATGGAAACAAAAATATACCTGAATACTGATAATACATGGCCGTTCACGAATAGTTTTTGTATTGAAATCTATGAAGTGTAAAGTAGACATATTTGTATAAAAATAGGGATGAGAGAATTTTATCTCCTATTCTTAGCCCCAATTAACTTTTAAAATTATTTTATATACTTTCATTATTGGATTTGTATCCTTTCTCTACAAAGGAAACACTCAGCACTTATAACAATTAGAGAAATATATTTTAAAAATATATGTTACTAATATATCATTAAAAAAATAAAGCAGATCATTCCCAGCCAACTAGAACTTGAGCCAGGAGCTTATTGGAACTGTCCAATTCTCAACTGTAAGCAATAAATCCTGGAATTTCAGAGCTAATTTCTAATCTCTAATTTCTCTCCAAAACAGAATAGTTTCCGGAAAAAAATTCATGTTAATTTTGAAGATTTCCAGAAAGTTCTTCGTCCTGAACTCAGTACCAAATATTTGCTAACAGGAGAGGCAACATTACAATAACCATAGTTATATTTAGTAACTTTGAATATTGTCTTCTCTGGTGTCTTTGTTTTCTGAGCTTGATAGTATACTTGCAGACATTTTATTACCCAACTAGGTAGCATCTTGCACTGCATCATCAGTGCGTGAAAGTGTGGTTTGCTCTCTGTTTACATACAGTAGCATTATACATTAACTCTTTTGTTGGTAATTGTTTTCTTCATAATAGATGAGAAATAAGACTAATAATAATGCATTCCAAATCGTGTACAATTTGCCCAGTGGTCCAGTATACAAAATACAATAAAAGTGTGGTGAAGATTTCAAATCTAAGGGAAGGTGTATACCAGTGACTAAATCACTGAACTAGAGTTCTTTGGCATTACTTCTTTTTTAATGACTCCTGGTCTAGAATCACTTGGTGGCTATAGAAATTAAATGAATAAATGAACAAACTGTGCCTGGACTAGTCCCTGAAGTATTCTTGGCAATATTTCAGAAGTGGCTTGACTATGACTGCTTCTAGGGCTTAAAGGGAGTTACTGGCCCAAAGCCACCCAGCTGACTTTCTACCTAAAGGAGGACTAGAATTCACTGCCTCCTGGTTTCTAGCCTGATACCTTAGCCCAGTGATGGCAAACCTATGGCATGCGTGCCCGAGGTGCCGAGGAGCTAACTCACCTGCAGCTGTGCATGCGCTCGCACCCCAGCTGGTGTTTGGGCCTTCGGTGCACATGTGCGCAATTCAGGAGACTCAGCTGGTCTTTGGAAGTCTCCTGAGCATGTGCGCGTGTTTACACATGCACGAGAGTACTTGCCTGCAGCACGCACATGCATAGATGGCATTCGTGCACATGCTTTGTGTGCGTGAAAACCGTGCATATGCGCAGATGGTGTGGTTGCGCGCACATGGAGGAGCTGGATGTTAGCGCAGATAGCAAAGCGCACAACACGCATACCTGTTCAGCACTCAGTGAGTAAAAGGTTCACCACCACTGCCTTAATCACTACACAGAGCTGGCTGGCTACCAACATCAAATCTCAGGGAAGTCATTTTCATCTGGCTTAGTCTTTCCTGACAACCTGGTTGAATTGAAAATCCTATTGTGATAAACCTATTTGGTATGGTCTAGAATGAGTTTTGATTTATATAGTTTGCCATTTTTGCTCAGTCTTTGAAATCTCTGAGTGAAATAAAAGTACAACAGCCTAGGACCGTGATGGCGAACCTATGGCACGCGTCCCAGAGGTGGCATGCAGAACCCTCTCTGTGAGCACACGTGCCATTGCCACTGTTCTTCTGGTTTCTGGTGTGCACATGCATGCCGGCCAGCTGGTCTTCGCAGCTGCCAGAGCGCCGGAAAATGGCCTGAAAAACAGCTAAAAAAACCAGGCCATTTTCCAGGGTGTTTTTGGGGTGTTTTCAGACTGTTTTGGGGGTGTTTTCAAAAAATGGCCTGAAAACAACCCCCCAAAAAAGGCCTGAAAATGGCCCCCAAAAACGGCCAAAAACCAGGCATGTGCACACTGGCCAGCTGATCTTCAGGTTTCCAGTGTTCTGGTCCATGCACACACGCACATGCACCTGCATTCCGGTTTGGCACTCGGTGCCGAAAAGGTTCACCATCACTGGCCTAGGAGGTTAAGAGTAGTATACCTCTCTTATTTCATAGATTTAAACCTTTCAGGCATGTTGGGTATTTTTGCATCCTTATGCCACTGTATATTGAACAATAAAAAATGTGTAGATTATGGCAAAAGCAAATTGGGAATTCATTGTTTGCTTTACTCAGTTTCTATTCTCTGATGTGAAATATTCAGCTAAGGTGCACAATGTTCTGTTTCAAACATACATAAAGAACTTTTTGTATTATCTTTTATTTCCTGATGTTGTGGCCCCCCCAGCGGCCAGCAGAGCTGGCAGCAAAGTCGGACAGTGAGGAGGTTGGGGAGGAACTGGGGCCAGTCCTGGGGGCTGGGGAAAGTTTGAATGAGGGGTCTTCATCGGAGGCAGAGAGGGGGCCAAGACCATCTGATAGTTATGTGCAGCCTCTGGAGTCTGACATCAGCGAGGCAGAAGAACAGCGGGAGCCTGTTTCCATTGTGTGCGTGCAGATACAGCTGCCAGATGACAAGAACAATTAAGAAAACAGGGTCATCTTGGGAATAAGGCTTGGAGATGATTGGCCCCTCCCATAAGACATAAAAGAAGAGCGAACAGGACATGAGCTTTTGCAGGAAGCAATTAGTTTATTTGGCCAACTCAAGATTTGCAAGTGACTCTGTGCCAAGTTTGGACTTGCCCTGCATCTGGAAATTAGCTCTCTGGCAGCGTTCCCCCGTGAGATAGGTGGGTGTTGATAACCTTCCTCTGAAAGACTGTTTATCAAGCCTTGCGGATTGTAAATGAAAGTAATTTACAGTCGTATAAATAAAAGAGGTTTTGTGGGACTGAGACTTTGATTCATGCTTTCTAAGGAAGCCTAGGTCAGAACACCTGACTTATCAATTCCCTTGTTGTGAAGACTGTTAAAAATCTACGTGTCCAGAAGACAAAGTCAGGATATTATATATTTATTTGCATGGGTAAGTAAAGATTTTCAAAAATCCTGGGAGAGGATTTTATAATCTTCTCATTCTTTTCCACCTTCACCTAAAACCTAAAGCATTTTTCATTCTTTAGGCATGAGTGGTGGAGAAGAACCCAAAGCCTCTGGATTGATCGAAGAAGACTTGAGTTCTCAATTAAAACTGTAATTTAGTTTTGCATTTCAATTTTAAAACCAAACAGTCTCCAGTCCTTTTCATGAGTCATGAACCTTTTTGCATGAGTGACTGGAGGAATCAGTGAATATGTATATTAGTATTCCCCCACCACCACCACCACCCTTTCAGTAATGCCTATTTTGTTTGCTTAAACGAGTGCCCTTTTACTTCATTACACTTAGTTCGGGTTAATGTAATTTTGTGTCTTTGCAAAGAGCAGATCTGGTGTCAGTTTTCCTGCTCATTCATAAACATAAAAAAAAAAAAAAACAACCCCAGAGAAAATGTTATAGCAATGTTCGTCCTCTTAAAGGATGTCATTGTTACTTCCTATGTGTGCCCCCCATCAAAGAAGAAGAGGTGGCTCTAGCAATAAATTAGCAATGCTCATGCTTAGAGTATGTTTTCCTGTTAATTGGAAGATATATCTCATTAGACATGAACAAAATTTCTGATTAAAACCACTAATTGAATGTTAAAACGTATGTGTTGAAACATTCTGGAGGTCACAAATGCCACCTTTAAATTGTATTAAAGGAGAAGCATAATGGACACTTTTTAATAATAATTTAAAGTTTAAGATGGATATGTGAATGGCAGTATTTTACACAGATGCCAGATAAAGCTCCTGTAATTCTCATAATGTGTGAGTTAATTTGGGGGGGGGGTGTGTTCCTTTGTTTTCTTTCATTTTAAAGAAAAATAATCTTCCATGAAATAAGTATTAGTTCGGAGGGGCTGCATATTCCTTACATATTAGTTTCACTTTATCGTTACTGCTGTGGTATTTTTCGAACCTGAAAATGTTAGTAAATGTGGTTTGTATTATACTACATATAAATATAGCTGCCTGAAATGGTATGTGGATCAAGTTAGCGTGTGCTTTCAGCACTGAGGAAGTGCCAGGATTCGCATGTTTGTGGCGACTTCTTAATTTGTTACGAATGCTTTCTCCATTATCATTCGCTCAGAAGTTAGCCCAAGCCATTTGAGCCAGTCAGTAGCTTGTTCTGTGGGTGAACACAAGGTATCAGCATACCAAGTCAGAAACGTGAGGACCCCGAGATGTTAATTAAAGATAGGCTTCATACAATTGACCATTGCAATTCTCACAATTGCTGTGGTTGCTCAGCTAATGTCTGGTTTGTTCTGTTGTTACAAAGCAGAGCCAGACAGCCTTTTAGTGCGCCAAGTGTGGTATTCAGGTTTCCACATTTTGGCAGGCCAAGACTGCACTCAGAAAATGGACAGGGCCGGAAAAAAGAGGCCAGGAATAAATGAGAAAACCTGGCAGGGATATAGCAAAGAAAGAAAGGGGGAGGGGCATAATTTAATACTTACAAAATAAAATACAAGAACAGCATCGTTTCTTATAGTAGTTAGCCAGGCACTTTTTTACCCAAATAAAATAAAACCTGAGTCAGGGCAGAGACTTTTGATTTGATGTTGCCTGCTTTTGTAGTCATTTATAATTGTTTTAGGCCATTGAGTAGCTTTTATTAGCCTCAAGAGTTGGTGATTCTATTTAAATAAATAAAATAATTAGACTACAAACATGTAAGTTTGGGCTTTAATTATTGTAGATGCTGTTAAGTCAAGACATTGTGTATTGTGGAAAGAAAGGTTTGAAAAATCCTATTCTGCCCTTCTCTGTTTTTTGTTTTTTGTTGTTGCTTCCTTGTTTGTTTTTGATGTCTTGCATATTGACTTTTTCAAAAGAACTTGAATCCATCTGGAAATAGTGTAACACTGTGAGACAAGAAACAAAAGATCAAAGGGGTTGTGTCTTCCAAGTCTGTGTTTATGATCTTAAAGAGCTGCTGTCTTTAGAATAAACAGGATTAATGTTCATAATTTAATTTCTGGAGTATTTTCATTGTTAACCACTGTATAATCAAAAACCATGTCTCTGCTATGCCTTGGTACCTTTTTTGAAATAGTGTTTAGAAGAATGTAGGATATGACATGCTGTGCTTTGAGTAACAAGTAGTTCCATGAAGGTTCGTTGATGTTCATTGAAACATTATGAAAGTAAATTAGAATAACCTGTTCTATAAAATAATTATCCACCTCTGTTTTCAGCAAGCCCTAGTTGTTTGCCATTTGGCACTGTGGGAATAAGTGGAGATGGTTCAGAGGAATGTCGGAAAAAGCTGTGTATGTTTGCTCAAGATTTACATATTTTGTTGATGCAAACTAACTTTGACTGCCTTTTCCTTACCTTAAGTACAGAATATATCCCTTTCATCCTTCATCAAAGATTTGTCATAATTCTTGATTGCTATTTTGTTACAATTGGTAATTTAGAAACAGAATACACCAGCTGGATTATCAGCTTCCAGGCTATGTCTGCAAACAGAAAAATCTGCTTGAGTCTTGTCAACTGAACAGATGTTACACTCAGGGAAATGGAACATATTGTACCCTGCGGGGTCTGTCACTGTCACACAAATACTCTTAAGAGTGACTGCATTGAATTTGCCAGAGTAAACTTGCTCTTTTTTTCTCTCTCTACTGTAGACTTTGAACCTGAGCTGAATTTTTTCCTTCTAGAATGAAGTGTTGGATAGTCAATGTTTTGGGGGAGAAAATATTCCACATCAAAATGCAAACATTTATTGCATGTAAAAAATGCTTCACGTTTTATATACTGCCAATATAAATAGCTTCTATTATTAAGCTCCACTTGGTATTTCTGTAACCAAGCACATTGATATATAGTAGCTTTTATGGAAGGGTAAATTTTAACCAGCACCATCACAGACTACTACCTGTATTCATTTAAGAATGTTTCAGTCATCATGTAATCCCGTGACAGTGTTTTTTCCACACCGAATAATCAGCCCTTCACTGACATGAATTTGTAAGATGTAGAAAATTATTTATTTTGATCAACGATCGAAAGCTGTTTAGCCCTATAAAGCAGATGATTTCTGTAACCTCATGGAACCAGAAAATCAGTTATTTTTGGCCAGTTATACTCCCCTGCTATAAACATGCTAATGGAGAGTATATCTATAAAATTATAGATAAATAAAACATTCTATTTTTGAACATTTTTATGTATCCAAAAGACAAAATTCTAATCCTAGTTAACATTGCCTTTTGGATTTATTGTGCGTTAGGTGGCATAATACTGTATTTTTACTCTGAGAGAAGCAATTTCAAACAAAATAGCAACAGTATGTATATTATACAGTATCGTGGATGCCCTACATATGAAACCTTCAACATTATTCAGAGTAGATACTGTGTTTTGCATTCTTGTTTGGGTTTTGGTTTCGAGATAAATAGATTATAGCAGATTAATTACATTATAAGGTACTTCAAGAAAGCTACTGCTCAGTTGAATGAAATTTGTATATTTTCACCAGCAAATTGCTTGTATTTTTCAAAAACTATTAGGGAAGCATGATTCTAAGACCATACTGAGTTTCCATTTATGGAGACAAGTCAATTGCCATGTCTTGTTAGTTAATTATCATCAAAAACTAAAGATCTTTGAACCAGAATCCAGCTTCTTTTTCTTTTTGTTTATTTATTAAATTATAAGCTATTCACCTCGCTGTCCAAAACAAAATCTTGATGCTTTCATTTCAGGAGAGGATGTCAAAGCAAAATCTTTTACATGCACACTCATAGAAGCTCTTAGTTTCATTGGTACTTCTTGCAATTTTTATAACATCTAATATATATTAAGCTATATATCTGGTGTCATCTGGTATATTAAGCTTCAAATCATTAAAGCAGCCACATCATTTTATCAAGTGACTATGTATGCAAAAGTAACTTGAGACAACCAGGAGTAGCTTATGACAACGTATAAGTCTGGAAAAAGATGTGATTTCTTTAATTATTTAAAGTTAAGTGTGTCATGAATTTTCCTGTTCTACGTGAAGGATCTCTTTTGAGTAATCCTAATCTTTGGTGTTTTCTTTATCTTTTCTAATCAATTTCCTCCATGGGATTACCGTACTTCTCTTGTAATTTAAACCAAATGTTGTCATCATTAAGCTCTTAGCTTTTATTTAAAATCAAAATATATAGACAAAACAAATAGTTGATGTGTAATCTTTTAAATCTGTTAGTTTTCAAACCCATCATTCAGGGCATGTAATGAAGGGGATGTTCCAAGAACCTGGAACATCCCCATTTTGTCCTCTCTGATTCTTATGGAGTACGTTAAACTAGGAGAATTTGTCCTAAATTGCCATTGTTTTTGATGTTTTAATATGGATTTGACTCTCAACTTTTTACATCAACTCCAATTGTACTACAACTAAACAATAAAATGCCAAGGGGGAAAACTTGAATTTTCTTACAGTTCTCCCAGCAATCAAAACTTGACCACTAGAATATTCCCTTGTCTTTGATTTTGACAATCTTCCAAACTCCCAGCTCAACGTTTGGAAAGAGAAGTATCTGCTTAAAGGTGAAGTGCACCTGGTAACAATTAAATGGCAAAAAAAAAGGTCTAGTGCCTGAGGATCTGGTAACTTTCTTGTGAAGGTACAAAAACAGCTTTCTTCCTTTTAAAAAACTATTCCTGGAACGATCTGTATTACTATTATTACTACTACATTGGTGTTTTCAGAATCTAGACACATAACAACATTCATATATTGAAAAGTATTTGGGCAAACCTCAAAAGTGTGTTGGCTGTGGCGAATTGACTGTGGCGAATTGTCATAGACCCCTTCATGACTGGTAATGAACCTTAAGCCCAGTTCCAGCCACAGAATGACCCATAATCATTCACCTCTAGGACAGTCCACCAGTCACTGCAATGATCACAGCAGCCTTCCTCCCTAAACTTAATGTTTTGCTGTACAGGATCTTCATGGGAGGTAGATTTCCAGCAGGGCTATGACCCTATTTACTGCTTTCTGTTTCCACTGTAAGAAGAAACTTTGTTTAATTCCTGCTTTTGTCCAATAAAAAAATCTGTAACATCTAAAGCAATAAACCGAACTTCAGGCTGTTTCTTCTTTCTTGTTAAGGGTCCTTCCTTCTCTTCAGCCCATTCAGCAAAAAAATATGATCTTTAACATTTGCTAATGGCTTGAATTGGGGTCAGTTCAGACATCCCGTTGAGGCAGAATTAATCAATCAATAGGCTTGCCTCCATTTGCAAGTGATGGGTTCATGCAATAAAGCTTGTCATATA